>NC_056620.1:1908175-2245675 GCF_018340385.1 Cyprinus carpio
TCAAACAGATTGCTTTGGATTATAGAATGGACAAACGTTTGGGGTCGGAAAGATTTGAAATGCTTTTGAAAGAAACTTATTTTGCTCACTAATTGCTCACTTTTTTACATTTTAAAATGGCTGTTTTTTTATGTGAATATTTAGCAAAATAGAATTTATTTCTGTGATGTGCAGCTGAATTTTCAGCATCATTACTCCAGTCTTCAGTGTCACATGATCTTCAGAAATCATTCTAATATGCTGATTTTCTGCTCAAGAAACATTTCCTAAAGTTGAAAGTAGATAAAACATTTCTTTAAGGCTTCTATTATCGATATGGATATGCATACTGTATATTATAGCTTGCTTGTCTTGAATACATGATATGGAATTAATTGTGATTAATTTCATTAAGTGATCACGAACTGACTGATACTTCCAATTTCAATGAAATTTAATTTACTTCTATATAAATAAATTCTAAATGAATTAATTCTATGTGGGAGGAACTCACATTCACATTGATGAGTATTACACTCTAAACGTGATTTCATGCATCCGGTGCAAACTAAATTATTAAAGGAGATAAAAGAATGAAACGCCACAATTATTATCCCATTAGCACTCTCCTGTCTCCTGAGGCAATCATCTGCAATTTTCATGCCAAAAATAAATAAATAAACAAAAAAAAATGCCAAACATGGTTGTTGTCCCAAGCAGCAACCTGAAATCACAGATGCATTTGAGATATGAGTAATAGGCAGTTGAGATATATTTCCTTCCATCAGAACCTGTCATTATTTTCCTTCACGGCGCACAAGATGATGGTGTAGCATCAACTCTGCTGATGAAGTCCCTCAGAGCTTTATGATTTATATCATGCAATTATATCGCGTTGCAGGCACATGTCCCTCGCTGAAAACCAAATTGCTTGCTTACAGACTTTACACAACTGATGTTAATATTATTAAATGTTTCTAAGCATAATAAACTCACATCAGTTTTAATGGCTCATATAGTTGGCTCACACCTTCACTGTAGGAATATATTAACTCTTTATGTGTAGCTAGTGCCTTGAACAGTGCTATTGATTGTGTACCATGTAAAAGAGGAACAGGTAAACTCCATCCATCACCCAGCGATGGCTAGTAACACGCATCTATTTATTGATTCTGGAAGAGCAATCAAATGGGAGGAGTATTGCATTGAACGGTCTGCCTGGCCGGAAATGCTGGGGCTGTATGAAGGCTTGACAGTTTAATTGACTGATTATTCCAGAGGAGTTGTTTTTAAGGCGGCGTGGTCAATCCTCACAGCACCGTTGGTCGAAGCTTAATGGGTCAAGATGTGGAAAACGGATTAAATTACACGCTGGCGACATTGTGGCCCTCATAATTCATCTCATATCCATTCTAACCAATCAGATTGCTAACATGTGAGATTTATGGATAGATTTATGGAGCTAGTGAGCGTTATTGATTACAGACAAACACTGAACGTATCAAATGTAGCATAAAAGCCTAAAATGAATATTTATCTGTAATTTGGAAGTCAGACGTACTTAAAGTCAATACTTAAGCGTAAAAACAAAACAAGATCTACCAAAAAACATGCTGACTGTATTCACTCCCTGCATTGAGAATGGGGAAACTATACTGCTATTGGTATTGACTACTGAAAGGTATGGTGACAACACTTCTCTCTGATTTGTTATATGAGCCTGTAATCAATAACTGTACAAAATATGATGCGCTACAAAATGCAATTTCCAAGTCGACAAGATTATCTCATTGTGAGTGATTGAGATTGGATTCTTTTCAACCCCGCAACACACTTATCTCTGCAGTAGGCTTGCACACGGAGACCCAATTCTATTTGTTAAAATAGGGTGGTGCTCACACATGCATACAATGTGAATTGATAACAGTACAAAAACACTGTAACAGTTTCCTGAGGCTCTGTTCACAAACACTGATCTACAGTGAGAAGCAGAAAGCACAGCTGAGGGAAATTACTTCATGAGGTGATTGTTTTTAGTGAATCAAAGGAATACAGTGCAACCAGAGTCACTGTTTCTTAGGGTGTTTGGTTCACTTAAATGAACCCTGGTGTAATTGCTCTCTTAGAATTAGTGTGAACTATCTGAACACTTGCAAACAAATTCTTGTGCAGTTCGAATGAAATATGAACGCAAGGACCAAGCACACTAAAAAGGCTAAAATTTGTAATATCACCATTTTATTTTATTTTTTTTATTCTTCTTCTTCTTGTAATAGAAAGTGTTTTCCATTACAGTTCAGTACAGGCGTCTGAACCACATCTCTTTGCAGCAGATCTGCAGGAATTGCTGCTGCTGTTTTGACACATTTCATAAACTCTTCACAAATTCTGAGCTGGTAAAAGTATCATCATATGTAAACACATTAGCCCTGCACACAGCAGTGTTTTGGATGTTCAGCAAGTTTTGTCACAAAAATATATGCCTTAAATGTGTCTTGTTTTGTTTCGTATTTTAAGGTTCGGTTTTAAAAATGACAGTGTGAATGCTAAGTGAACCAGGACTAAATATATCATTTTATTTTTGTTCCAGAACAAAAGAACCACACCCTTAGTGAATCAAACTACAACCAACAGTGAGACCTAAATCACTGTAGACACTGACTGGCTGTTCGTATGAGTTTTGTCAGTAATAGTTTTGTATAAGAATATAAAATATTATTTTATCTGAATTTATAGTTTTCAGTGTTGAATGATTTTTTCAGAAATCATTCTAATATGTGAATTAGCTCAGTTATTATTGATAATCAAAGGATCTTATAATTAATATTTAAATAATCAATGTTTGAAATGTTTGAGTTTTTGTGAATTTTATTATTTTTTTAATTGATTGATTGATTGATTGATTGATTGATTGATTGATTGATTGATTGATTAAAAACCATGCAACATTTTTTTTTTTCAGGATTCTTAGATAAATACAAAGTTTAAAAGAACAGTATTTATTGGAAATGTATTTTTTGTAGCATTATAAATGTCTTTACTGTCACTTTTGATAAATTTAATGCAATTTGAATTTGAATTTGAATTTATTGCCATTTGCACAGGTACACTGTAGTAATTTATTATCAATTTTACTATTACCAAATAATTTGTTTACTATTGCTGTTTAATATATTAAAAGTAACTGTTTTTGAACAGAATTTATGCCATCATAAATATATTTTAATAAATTAATTAATTAATTAATTTATTTATTGATTTTTTTTATTGCTCTTTTGGCAATTAATTTGCTTTTTTCAAATAATTAAATGTCAATGTATATTTAATATTATTGTTAATGATAATAATAAAAAAATGTGATTTTTTTATCTATTTGTTTTTTTTTTTGTTTGATTTGAATATAGTTTCTGCATTGTGTGTTGCAAAGAGCAGCATGTGAATCATCCCTCTCCCCATCAGCAGCCGCTCAGCCTCCGGCACCGGAGATGGAGGACAGGTGCAGTGAGGTCACTGCCTTCATGTTTTCACTCCCATTCCCTCCATCTCTGGTTCTGGGACTCCCCAGTTCCTCATTTCCCATAATAAGCTCTCGCGTTCTCGCTGGAGCTCCTACATTTTTCCATCCGTCGTCTCTCGTCCCATCACAGGCGGGTCAGGCCACAGGTCCCATATAACGGAGCGGAGCCGCTCTTACAGCATTCTCCTGCACTCTGTGTGAAGTTATTGTGTGGAGCTCTGTTCTCCCTGAGGGAGAGTCGCACAATTTACTTTACTCAACGCACACCTTATTGTATCATACTGTGGCCCTGCACAATCAAGAGAAAGGTCAAGCTCTTGGTCACACACACAAACTTTCATACAAACACCCAAAAATACTATTGTAGTACATTTTATATAACACTTTATTTTATGCCGTGCTCCACATGAAGTCAGAAAAGAGAATACTGTTGGAGAAGTTGAAATTCCCAACTTCAAGTCAATCAGATGTCATGGACAAATATAAACAAAACATGACAGTGCCATGACTCACAAAAGACATTTTCATTTAGCGATCCACTGATGCACAACCACTTCTTCTAAATATTACATCTTCCCATTTGCTTTTAACTTTCTCATAATGACTTTCTCCATAGGCATGTGAGTCGCTGCCATCTTGGAAATAGTGATAAATGGTGCGTATCACTGAAGTTGGGGACGATTTTCGACTGTGACGGTCATTCCAGTTGTTTTTAAGCAAGAGGTGGTTAAGAATTAGGGCTTTTAATAGGGGTGTGGCTTTGTGATTAGGTTTATGTCATGCATTCATGTACAAATTCTTACAGTTTCGTCATCTTGTTCAAATTATTATGACTTCTCATGCGATCAGGTTTGCTCAAATAAACAGAGCAATGTTTGAGTCTGCGTTTACACTTCTTGGGAATTCAGCCAATGGTTACAGGACACAGACACACTTCCATTTTAATATGGACGCAATAGTTAAAGTGAACGTTAAAGGGCATTCACGGTCCATTTCACTTCTATAATGTATGGAAGCCCATTTTTGCCACCAAAAAAAAAATAAATAAATAAAAAATTAAAAGGTAGTGGCTTTTTACCTCACAATACTGACTTTTTTTCTTGCAATTGTGAGTTTATATCTGGCAAGTCTGATTTTTCTTCTTCAGAACTGTGAGATATAACCTCGCAATTGTGAGTTACAAACTCAGAACTGTGGTATATAAATTTGCAACTGCATGAAATAAAGTCAGAATTGTGAGAGAACAGAACTCACAATTCTGAGAGAAAAGGGGAAAAAAATCCTTTAGATTTGGACTTTATAAATCACACTTGCGAGAAAAAGGTCAGAATTGCAAGTTTACATCTTGCAATTGTAACTTCCTTTATTTTGTAGAATTGTAAGATATACACTCACAATTGCATGATATAAACTTAGTTTATTTTTTAGAATTGTAAGATATAAACTCACAATTGTGTGTTATAAACTCACAGTCATGTGTTATTGTTTGATTTTTGTTTGCTATAAAGTAAGAATTTGGACATATAAACTGGCAATTGTGAGAAGAAAAAAAAAAGAGTCAGAATTGTGAGACAAGAAAGAATTGTGAGACAAACTCGTACTTGTGAAGGAAAAAAAACTTGTATATCACTTTTTTTTTTCTTTTGGAATTGATTGGATAGTAAAAACTTGAAGGGCTCGGTGAAAACAAAAAATAGCAATCTATTAAGACACCAATGTAATAGTAGCAGTGACAGATCTTTTCTTCTGAATTGTGTTGTATATCCAAGTAAAATAGATGAAGGAAATAAAGGGGTTTTTGGTTCTATACATTGGTTGCTGACTGGATGGAGGCAAATCTAAAAGTGATTTGCAGAGTATTGTAAGAAAGGGGCAAGATTTAAGAAACTCTTTTTGAAAGAAGAAAAAAAAAACTTTTGAAATATTATGCATGCATCAATAAACTGAGAAAAAAAAAACCCCACTAAAACAAAAAGGAGAGGAATTTATTTTCATAGCATTTGAGAAACTTGCATACGCTTGAGCAAAGCTTTCTCCTCTAACCTCCCTGTTCTGCCCCAGTGAACAAAACCTCCTAAAATCAAGACTACACCAGATCTCTACAAGAACTCAAAGGATTAATTTAACACCAGGTTGAGATAGCAGATGGCAACAAGAGAGAAAACGTCTCTTTGGTTAGATTAATTGCTCAGTCATTCCAGGAAGACTCAGATTATGGGATTTTCCAACATGAAGATTTTCGTCAGAGGAGCTTTGGTTGATCTTTTTATTCCTTCACTCTGGCAATGACATGGATATGCCTTCACGTCTGCTTGCATACATAAATGCATAAATACCCAGAGTTCAACAGTGGCAAGCTTTATTTCCAAAGACAGGTGGGATAGAAAGAGAATCTCATCAAATGAATGCCAAAAGGAATCACTTAAGTGTTAAACCTTACATTAATAAACAGCTACATCTATGAAGTGACAAGAAGAGAACTGGACTGGATAAGCATTTAATTAAAGAAAACTCAACAAGACATATTTCGCATTTACCTGAATAAATAAGTGTGTGCATGTTTTGAAATGTGTCAGGTTTCCAACACAATTTAATATTACTTTGCATACAGTGTCTATAAACTTTAATTAAAGAGAAGAATCTAATTAGTAACTGCATGAAATGAGAACAATTGTGAGCAAAATTCTGTTGATCAATTTTATTTCTTGATAAGATGTGAGAAACAAAAATTCCCTCAATGCGAGTGGGAGATTATTACGAGAACAAAACATGCTGCAGTTCAAAGAAAGCATTTCCATTTCAAAAGAGTTTGAAATGAGCGTTACACCACGTCCAAACAACGACACAAAGGGAAAAAGCAATGTTCTTTTCAACACATTAAAGACAGCCATAAGTTAAAATAAGGAATATGGGCTATGTGATAAAAAGCCAAGGCCAAAACAAAAACAATGTACATATATTAAATTAAAAATGAAATGTAACCATTGGAAAAAGTTGTGTCAGTTCAAATTAAAGTCTCTCCACACATGTGGCCAATCATAAATCTCTGTTTGTGGTCAGGAACACTTGAGTGGGATATTAGCTTAGGAGAGCCAAATACCTCCGAGGTTTTGTGGACAAAAAAAGTCTGTTATTTCAAAAATCCAAACTCATTTTGTTTTATTTAGTTTTTCCATTTGTTCTAATGGCCACTGATCGGGTCTTGCGTCAAACCTGCCTTTATTGTACACCCATACGTTTCCAGAAACCAGCTGTACTTATGCTAAACAGAGAAGAAAAAAAAGTAATCTTTATTGAGTCAGAGTGTTATCATAGCTTTTGAGGACATTGGTGATTACACATCCTGAAGAACAAAGATGTAGGGATTTATGGGAAAGCCCAAAGGGGAATTTCACCGTTAGCCAAAAGCCAGCGCCAAACAAGCTGTCTGCCTGACAAAACAGGTCAAAAACTGAAAGAAAAAAATCTGGCTATATCCATCGAAGCCCTGATATAAATTCACTACAGGCCAACTGGAAACTAGATCACATCTACATTTGAGAGCATATGTTTTGTTGCTATTTTTTTTATTTATTTTTTAATCTGAAAAACATACTTTTTAGGAGACTTGTATATGCATACAGTAAATACAAGCTATTTTAATAATGTAGCTCAAGAAATTCTGGGGCAAATTCAGTTGTGTGTATAATATAATATTTGCATTTTTCTCAGTGCTAACACACATCTTTTCTAGGTAAACTGGACCCGAGTGAATCATATAATATATGGATGATGGAAACCAGGCATATACCAAGACATAAGGTGTTGTGCAACACACTTAAGAATTTGCCAATTATCATTTAGAATTTTATACGTGTTCTGACACAAACACATAAATGCATAAAGATGAAGCATAACCTTTCAAATTATACTCCACTTGAAAATGCGCACAGGGATGGTTACACCCATGAATGGCATACTTATAGTAGTCAATGAACAATAAACTGTTAAGAGAATGTATTTTAACATTTAAGACACACATGATGGAGTGATGCTGTACAGTAGTCCCAATGAAGTATGAAGCGGTGTTTGTCAAATGAACAGCTACGACATGAGTCTATGGACCACTTGGGTCCATCTGCCCCCTTTTTGCCTCTGGTATACAGAGACTCCCTGAGACCCACAGATGTCTGGGGTGGACAGATATATAACTAGGCCAGGAGTGAGGCTGAACGCAGAGGTTAAATTCAGTGACATCTTGCCACAATTTCACAGTGCATTTGGACAGGAACCAGCTGCAATCCTTATCTGTGTGATGCAGCCCACATGTGTGGAGTCTTTCTCTCTGCGGACCAACTGGCAGTCTTCTCACCCTCCTTTATAAGGTTCATTGAGTGCGACCTCTTCTTCTCGCCCTTGCTACTGCACACCCTCAGAGAAACACACATGAGTTTACCCTCACGTGAAGCTTTATAGAGTGGGAGGGGACGAGTTAAAAGATGTAACCTTATGCAAATGGGAACCGCTTCCATCCTTCACGTCTTCACAGCGAGGCGCTGAACAGGTTTAAACCATTACAGGTGACTCTCGTCAGGACCTACGACCTCAAAAGCGAGGAATCATTGAGAAAAGGTGGGGTAGGTAGACAAACCAAAGCAAAGAAGAAAGCGAGTGAGGAACATGTGGGTCATTATCGTGTAGCCGACTGCATCAGTGCATCTGCTTTTCATATCAGCGCACTTGCACTGTGACCAAAGAAGCCTCCGAGGAGACCTCAGGTTAAGACCACAGAATATACATGTGAAATCAAATCCTCATATTGACAGCACCGGTCTGCTATTGATTCCGGAGACCACAGAGGTTTATGGGATGTTATGGGGCCGGTGTGGAAAGGCGATTTAGGCTCACCACATAAACACTACGGTGTGAATAACGACGGAGCATCTCGCAGTCCCAGACACGTTTACAGGCCCCGCGGGGTCACCGAACTTTTACTGCACGCTCCCTTAAAAAGCTGGAATCGAGAGGGATGTTACGCCACGTGCAGAGAATACTGTAGAACGATGTAAGTGAAATGGCATATAACCATGGCAACATGCAGATTTGTGCCGCTTTGTTGTTTTGTTGTTGAGCTCGTGCTGCACAATGGGATATCATTTCATACCAAAGCAATATGCATACTATATGTAGTGACAAGACAATCCAGGGAAGACACATTGTCATGTGAGATTAAACAATCGTTGTGCACTCCTCACTGTGTGAAAGACTGTGGAAATCCTGGATGCTCACAAATACAATGGAATAAAGAGAGAAATGTTGGTGGCATGAACAGTACAAATAACACTTGAAAAAAAAAAAAGATTAACAAAAGCAAGGGGGCTTTAGAACTTTTAGAGCTCTTTTTTGTTTGTGTGTGTGTGTGTGTGTGTGTGTGTGTGCACGCTATTATATAAGTATTTTATTTATTTATTTTGTAAGTTTTATATAAGGTTTGATATTTTTTACAACCCAGCTATTAAGCTTATGAGACACAAATACATTTAAAAACCTGATTGGTGAGTTTTCATTATTTTATGAGAAGCAATAATGAAATCATATGTTAAAAGTTCAGATAGATAGATAGATAGATAGATAGATAGATAGATAGATAGATAGATAGATAGATAGATAGATTCAAGAGGAATAAATAAATAAATAAACATATTTATTTTTCAGTAACTTTAGGTTAGCTGCTGCAAAGGGGATAAATTAAAACTGACTGACTGATCTTCACCATGCAACAAATTGAAGAAATTGTTAAAAATGTTGTTTGGAAAGTCATGTATCAGTATCTTTTTAGTAACCCCCCATTGGATTTTAATTCAACACATTATGTAAAAATCTTGATATGATTTTGAATTTGGGAAATAGTCACAACACAAGTCAGGTGGACCAGGCCAAAATGACCATTTTGAATGGTTTAAATATATTTGTTGCATTAAAATCTGTTTCATGCTAAGAGTTCTGGACATCTTAGAGTTATTCTCCTAAAGAATATTTGAATTTGTGCATCATGGTACTGGTCTGTGTCCTATTTGTGGAAGGAGTGTCTCAGAAGTGAGCAGCAGAGATTCACAGTGATCCAGACAGCAGACGGTGCGGTGTGGCGTGGGTTCACTCAGAGGGGAGGACTTGAGTTCAGACTCGATACGCGACCGCTCTGAGGATCAGGCACGGGGCTGCTCTGACTGGGTATGTGTTGTGCCAATCTACACCTGAACCCCACATAGAGTGACCCTGCTGAGCCGGGACAGGTTGCGCTCTCCCTTCCTGTGTTTCACTGGCGTTTGCCTACCCCACTTCCCTGCTGCTTTCCTTCAGGTTTTCATGACATGACCCACGTCTATCTTTAGACACACATACACACATAGGCCTCCTTTTTTTCCAGCAGAACAACTCTTGGCAGTTTCTCTGAGAAACAGGGTGGGAGCCAACATTTCCAAAGCCTCTTTCACCCGGACCTGAACTTCATAAATTTCCAGCATTGTCTTTATCTGCATCGAAGTCATTACACTTCCCATTAGAGCACTTGCCAGCCATGTCACAACCGTCATTAAAATGATATATGGGATCAGAAATAGATTAAACCGAGGGAGGAAAACGGATGCATATTTCTTCCGATTTCTTTTTCTGTTCTCTTCCACTCCTAAAATGTGCTTGCCATACCAGGAGAACAAAGGTTCAAATTTCTCCTGCTCAGCATCTGGCATTTTTCTGTTATCATCTTTGACACTGAAGCTCAAAGTTTGCCAAATAGATCATCAGAGAGTAATAAATCACTCTTTTTCTTGTTTGTTTTTTTTTTTTTTTTTTTGCAAAATTTCAAACCAAAAGACAGTTTTATAATCTCCCCACAATGCAATGAAATGTGAGATGTATTTGGGTCAGTGACAAAATGCTCATTATTTTGTCCAGATGTAGTCTGTATTCATTAAAACATTAAAGCTACACAGTGCATTTTTTTAATAAACAATTTTTATATTGTGTGTGTGTGTTGATTTTATTATTATTATTATTATAATTTTTCCAATTCATGTTTTTGCCCTACCCTAAATAACTATTCTAAGCCTATAATGATTATTTATATTTTAGAGTTGCCTGGCTCTGGACAGATTTCCCAGGAAACTGCATACTTACTTGCCTACTAATAAATGCCCTATATGTATGTTTTTTTTTTTTTTTTTTTTTGGATGAAAAACTAGATATTCTGAGTTTTAATCAGAAGAGTTGGCAAGTTTTGGGACATACTACCATGTCATAAAATTGTGCATAAAATTTTACTTGGTTAAGCACTCAGTCTTTTTTTTTTAAATAAAGGCAAACAAACCATTTACTGTAAACAGAATGGAGAAACTTTTTATTGAATATAGATTTGATATGTACAGAGAAGCTTTATATTTTGACACATCAGGTGAAAACTTTGTGTAAAACCATTTTCACTCTGCATACAGGAATCAAACTCCATAGTACCTACGACTTACATAGATGACAAAATGTCATACAAATACATTAAAATGTGCAGATTAATCTTTGCTTTCTTTTAATGATTAAAACAAATGCTGTGAGATCAGAGAAAGACAAAGGAATACAATAATTTCATTTTAAAAATATGTGCATTTGGCGACACGTTAAACTTTTAACATACAAAAACATCCCTCTTCACAGGCACTTCCCAACAAAAACGTCTCGTGTATACAATGTGATATAAAATAGCAGATAAGCAGCCAGCACCAAAAAAAAAAAAAAAAGCTGCTATGGAAATGTCTGTTTGTAGATACAATATTAGAAGCACACCATGTTGTACCACAGAACCCCGAACAATTTTGGGAGGCAGTACCAAAGTCAGAGAAGAATAGAGCAGATATACTGAACATTTTCCATAATGAATGGATCCGAGACAGAGTGAGACGCCAGGAAGAAACTTGGAGGAAACTACATCGGTCAATGGGCCTGGCTTTCCCTTTTGTGAGAGCTTATTGAGCTCTTTTAGCTTCAGCTCTGAAAAATGTGGCCAAGTGTTTCATGTGCCTGCCAAGATACAGTTCGTAGACAAGAGAGAGTCATGTTACAGGCACTGGTGATACACAATCCCACGCAAAACCCACACACACGCACACATATCAAAAAACATACAGCACACATAAAAGTCACATGACGTTTGTTAGAGTGGTTTGAATTTTTGAATGAATAGTTAGAAGGCAGCTGGATTTAAAGGGATAATCTTGGAAAAATGTACTTTTTCTCATTCATGACAATGTTTTGAAGAATGGACTTTCTTTTTTTATATAACTAAAACAGACTGGCAGGCTGAAAAAAATAAAATAAAAGTATATAGACAAGTTTTATCATAGAAGTCATATGGACAACTTGACATGCGTTTTAAGAGAAAAGCATGGACTACACTTTGTGTTCCAGGTTTAGAACGACATGAGAGAGAGCAGATGACAGAATTTTCATTACTAGGTGAACTGCTTCTTTAAACAGGTTATGGACTTTATCCGTGGCTACTGTGGCTTGAGCTGTAACCTGAACTTTGTTGTGAAAAAACTAAAGTGTTGAACAAAACTAGTCTCTGGCCGAGTCTCTGAAACCAAAGACAGTTTGTATGAAGGCAAAGGTCAGAGTCACACCCACACCTACTGGGTATAACAGTAACACACACACACAAGCACACTGCCTTGATACGAAGCATTAAAGTTAACATGTTCCTGAGGTTATTATGCAAGCTCTGTGAACTTAAAAAAAAAAAAAAAAGTTAACATCGTCTTTCATCAAAAACATGCTCCACTTTTAAAATGATTTTCCATTTTGGATGACATCATCAATCCCGCAAATTTTTAAGCCCCTCCCCTCCAACCACTTGTCATAGAATTATTTATTTATTTTTTTGTCAAAATCACAGATTCCTGATAAAAGAAATTTACATTTGATCTCATTAGCTATGTTTCCATCCAAATCCGCCAAATTAACTTATGCGCAAAATTAGAATATTGCATAAAACATTTGCAAATAAAACACTGCTTTCATCAATGAAAGTTGCTGCAACCAGGGAAACTTACATAATAAATGACTTGCGTCTCAGAGCATGCAGATGAAACCCAATTTCAGAATGACTGAAACAAAATTTGAGATGGTTTGTGATGAGAACGGTGTGCAGGTTAGTTCAGTTCTGCAATCACATGCACTGTTGAGGCAAAGCCACATGAGTTTTTTGAAGTGCACTGCAGAATTTATTTGTAAAATGTGTTTCCATCTTAGTTTATGAGCATATCTTCTAATCGAATAAAGAAATTATACCCTTTTTATGCACATTTTAACAATTTAAATCTTGGTGTTTCCATGCAGAGTTTCTTTATGCAATATTACAAAATAGGTGGATGAAATCATAGCTATGGAATAACATTGCTTTGTGTAGACATAAAAAAAACTTTTCTATTTTCTATTAGGAAGCACCAAACCGAATTCTTTGCTTTTCTGGAAGTATTTTAAACAAGTTACAAAAAATTTCTAATTCCTGAATTTCTGTACATTTATTGTACATTTACCATCTTAGTAGTGGAGGAACAGAGGCCACTAACTCAGGGTCAAAGCAGAAGAATCACATAGTGGGTGGAGATGGGAGGGTAGTGGGGTTATAACCTCTCAGACTCTATAAGCCGAGTTCAGCTACACTGCTGGAGTACATGGGCAAAAAAACACACTCGCCCTGAACACATACTGCACACCTACACCCACAAAACTCTCACTAACGTAACACATCTCAGAGAACATAATGCAGATAGTTGTAAAATATGGGAACAAATTCTTAATTTGTTTCTATAATACATATTTAAAAAAGAATGTCACGAGCAGGGCTCTAGGGATGAAACACAATGAAAAAGAAAAAAAAAATCTTTATAGACCTAGAAACAAACTTCGTTTTATAACTAAATATTGCATTTTTTATTTTTTATTTTTTATTTAGATTTTGTGGTGAAACATGACCTAGACATATTTCTGACAGGTGTAGTGAAATTCACCCACCTACTTGTTTTTCTCAAAACACTTGACAAAAACAAGATATGTAGGTCACAATATGGTGGAAATCATGTATCAAAGCCTCGGGCGACTGTCATGTGATTGTCAAGAGTACCTAGTGCCATAACGTCAGTGAATTAGACAAACACATACACATTTGTCAAAAGTAAGAATGGGAGATGGATAGTTGACGAAGATCTTTAGTGTATACAAAGATTCCATAATAGAGTACAAAAACTTGGTAACCCTCAGAAAAACCTCCAAAACCAATCCTCCATACAGTCTCCATATTATAGCTCTGTCTCTCTCCATTCAATATTATTGCCGTCATACAGTTTTTCCTACAGTTTTGATCTCTCGTCTCAGGAGTAGAAGGGGCGGCCCTTCTCAGGGGTCTGTAGACGGTTGAGCTGGGCGAGTTGGGTGGGCGAGGGTGGCACGTCTTGTCGGTAGGGGCCTTTGGGTGGAGCAGGAACAGGGGTTTGGCTTGAGGTTGGTGTCTCCTCCATAGCAGGTAGCTTGGATTTAGCCTCTTGCTCCTTTCGTCTCTGTTCCTGTCTCAGGAGCTCTTGGGTCTCCAGGAGGACACGAGCGTTCAGGCCCGTGGCAGCGGTGGCGCCCAGGTAGCCGTTGGCAGTGCGGGATCCCTGGTAGCTGGAATAGCGCGGGTTCTCTTTGGCGGAGTGAAAGACCTCGCCAGGAGGATAGACTTTATCCCAAGAGTCTTGAGACACGGTGCTAGGGTTTTTACGTGGTTGTCTGTAAGGAAAAGAGAAAGAAGGGTAACACTTTATTTTGATGGTCCCTTTTGAACATTCTGTTCACAATAAGTACATTTGCACTAGTGCTGTCAAACGATTAATCGCGATTAATCACATCCAAAATAAGTTTTTGATGTGTATATTTATTATGCATATATAAATACACACACATACAGTATATATTTAGAAAATATTTACATGTATATAGTCATATTATTATAATTTATATTATATATAAATATATTTAATATATAAACACAACATATTTTTCCTAAATATATGCAAGCATGTGTGTATTTATATATACGTAATAAATATACACAGTACACACATGTATATTATGTAAACAAAAACTTCATATTATATAACAAAAAATATTTTGGGTGTGATTAATCGTGATTAATCGTTTGACAGCACTACTTTACACTCACATATCAACTTACTCTCATTAGACTATTAGAAGACTGTCTGCTTAATATCTGCTAACTCTTTATTGTGATGGTCTCCCAACAGACGTTCTACTGACTATAAGAAACTTTGCAAGTACACGTCAACTTATTCTAACACTAACCCTACTAAGGCTACCTATACTCTACTAACACTCTAAGGAGAGATTATTATTGTCAACAGAATGTGGTAAAGGGACCATCAAAATAAAGTGAAACTGAAAGAAGGGTCAGAAACACACCAAAACATGGTAAAAAAAAGACGTTAACTGAAAAGGATGTATAAAATCTAGACCTGAGAGTAGGCTCTTTTGAACTGGGCTAGTAAGTAACCATCTAGAAACCATACAATAAAGTGTGCCACAGACATCCGAAAAAGTAAGGCCAAAACATTTTGATTGTCCCCTTGTGGCTGGCTGCAGTATAGGTCATAAACCCCGCCCTCTCCATGTAAATAAATGGGATGTGAGCCTAACAAAAAAAAAAAAAAAAAAAAAAAAAAAATTATTACTCTTCAAATAATTTTTTCCCAAATATGGTTTCTGTCATTTTAGGAAGCTCTTATTATGCTAGTGTTTTCAAGTGTTTGTTTTTCTAATAAGTGTGATTTTATTTGATGCTATAAAAACAGTGTTTGTGAGAGTTCGGACAGGACCTTGATACCGCGGCTCCACTTTATGAATCCAAATGACATTTTGGCTTTGTTTTTCTACAGTGGAAGGAAATAGGGACGTATCACCCAACTTTTTTACAGCCTATGGTAAAGTCTATGGTAACAACCACCTACAATAAGTTGTCCAAGACAAGCGCCAGTCACATGCTCTCCAGAAAATGTAAAAATCTAGTTCAGTGCTGCACAAAAAGAGTTAAACACTCACACTGGTTGAGACCAGCTAGCGTACTTAACATCAAGAAAGGAAATAACAGGTTCCTTCAATGTCCATCCATATCGGCCAATCAACTACAAGACATCTGACAGATCGACAGCGTCAGATCCGTTTCTTGCCTAAAGGAACGAGGTAAGAAATATCCAACCTACAAATTTCTTTGTCAACGTGGTGGCCATTGTGAGGGGTGTCCACTCAGAATGTGTCCATCTTCTCTCTGCTCTGTTATTAGGATCCATTAAGTGGGAATGTGAAGTAGCTACCGTGCCACATCCCATCGCCTCATGGCTAAATGAAGCCCCACTCACACCTCACTGGCTTTGGACACTTAAAAGCATGCGTGTAAGTGTGTACATGCAAACTTCTTTTAGGATTTACACAAGAAAGGAGTGCTTTCAAAAGAAGGCACACAAATGTTGTAGTATTGTCCAGAATTCAGAATGTGGTGGTGAAATAAGGGGTGTATACATTTTTTTTTTTGTCACAAGAATGATGCTAGGGGTGATTGCTAGGTGGTTGTTTACCTGCCCAAGTCTAAAAAAAGCCCAAGTGTCTGTATTATTGCCGACCTTAGAAATGGCTTGGGTCCCCTTTTCAATATAAGTCACCAGTTTTATTGATCGCTAGGTGACAATTGTATATTTGATTGCTAAGAAATATAATAGCACACCTCTCTCCAACAAGCCACATGATTTGAGGTGTAATTCATTTTTGTACCAGAAAGAGTATGCAACAAATTACACTGCAAAATGTAATATTTATGCTTTAAGGTTTAGAACAAATCTCTAATGTTTAGTATGAACGGATATAATAGTCATTTTGGCCTAGCAAAGCAATACTGAATCACATAGTTTCATGCACTTTGGTCATATTGTTTGGATAATAAATAAAAAATCAGTGGGGTTTGAAAATGAATACAGATTACATTCAGGACCGATTGTGTGAAGCATATCATTTAAAGTCAAAGGCCATGAACATAGTATTTTCAAATGCGTAGAAGGTGAAATTGACTGGATGCCAATAAAACTGTTGATTACAGTACATTGTTGTATTTCATACTAAGAATAGATCCCAGCAGAACACAGAAAAACTGAGAGAAGCACATGACACTTATCACAAGAAGCAATGGTGTTAGGTAGGGAGAGATAGAGAAGAAAAAAAAAACAATCTTTATGCACTTACAGTGACGTCTGCATACTTGTTATTCATACTACTGAGAAAAAGGTGACTAATTATCACCTTGAAACACATCTTACGTATATGTAAAAACAGGCAGCTATTAGCTGTAGAAGCAAACTTCATTACAGCATTAACAGTAATTAATTCAATAGATACAATACATTTTTAGAACTCTAATTAAAGTAGTTAGTTCCGGTCCTGTATGAAGATACACCAACAGTGTACCATCCTGAGATAAAATACTCAATATATCCATATTGTGAATTTAGTCAAGGCTAAAGGCAGCTGTTAGTCATATTTTTAAGTTTAAATGACTTCTATTTCAAGTTAATATGCAGAGACAACTATAAGTGAAACATCTGTATATTAACTTCCTTAAAGGGTTACTCCACCCCAAAATTAAAATTTTGTTATTAATCACTTACCCCCATGTCGTTCCAAACCCGCAAATCACCCAAAAATGAAAATTTTGTCATTAATCACTTACCCCCATGTAGTTGGGAGGCCTGTGATTGTACCATAGACTGCCAAATACAGTGTCTAGGTCCATAAAAGGTATGAAACGTGCAATCTGGGTTATATGAAGCGATGGGAACACTTTTGGTAAGCGAAGAAAACAAAAATAATGACTTTATTTAACAATTATTTGTCAAAGAATAATCATCCGAATGTATCATCCACACCACAAGGATGCGCTGTTTCTATGTGTATTTAGCTTTGATTTGAAAGAAAACAGCGCATCCTTGTGGTCCGGATGACAAAGAAAAGCATACGCAGCATACGGTGATGTGGAGAGAAACAGAGGAGACTGTTGACAAAGGAATTGTTGAATAAAGTCATTATTTTTGTTTTCTTCGCTTACAAAAAGTGTTCCCGTCGCTTCATATAACCCAGATTGCACGTCTGATGGCAGATGGAGTATTCTGAGAGACGACTTCATACCTTTTATGGACCTAGTCACTGTATTTGGCAGTCTATGGGACAGTCACAGGCCTCCAGGTTTTCATCCAAAATATCTTAAATTATGTTCAGAAGACGAACAGAGCTTTTAAGGTATTGGAACGACATGGGGGTAAGTAATTAATGACAAAATTTTCATTTTGGGGTGGAGTATCCCTTTTAAAAATGTGAAAACACAGCGGCGCTATCAAAACACTGCTCTTAATGCTTGAGAATCCTGACCAGCCAAACATAGCAACAGCTCAACCACAACACAAGATTTTGTGGTGGGGTTCTCTGACTGTTGAAACAATAGCAGATGGGGATATTATTTTTGAAAACTGATTAAAAACAGTAATTTTTAGCAATTCTGATGGCAGTGGCACAAAAACTACACACTTCACTTGTAGATAAAGTGATGTGAAATAAGTTTCATGCCATATTGTGAATCTATATGAAACCTGTCATATTTTTAAGTTTAATTGACTCCTATTTCAAGTTAATAAGTAGAGACAACTATAAGTAAAACATTTATAGATTAATTTGAAATCCAGCTCAGCCCAACACAGCAAAAGCTCAACTAATGGCAGAAGTTTGTCTTGTTTATTTTTTGTTCTGGGAGGTTTTTTGGGGGAGACTTTTTGGGAACAGTAATTTTTTTTTTGAAATTCTTTTTTTTTTGGAGCCAAAACTACACACTTCACTTGTAGATAAAGTGAGGTGAAATAAGTTTAGTGAGGTGTTGTGAGTTTAGTTGAGGTATTAGTGAGTTTTTTGATGGAGAATGGTAGTTGTTAGCTGTAGTATTTTTTTGGTTTATGTGACTCCTATTTCAAGTTAATAAGTAGAGACAACTATAAGTAAAACATTTATAGATTTATTTGAAATCCAGCCCAGCCCAACATAGCAACAGCTCAACTAATGGCAGGAGTTTTGGGCGGAGCTTTCTGTCTGTTCAGGGAGACTATTTGGGGAAACCTTTTCGAAAACAGTCATTATTTTTTTGCAATTTTGATGCCAGTGGAGCAAAAACTACACAATTCACATGTAGATAAAGTGATGTGAAATAATAAGCATACCTCTTTTATAATGTTATATCACAACACAGCTAAAAACATTAATGACAGAAGTATATGACTTTTTTAATTGTTTTGTAAGAGCTAGTGTTTGTGAGTATCAGAGGAACAGCTGGTGTGCATCACAGTTTATCAAAATAGCAACCGCTATGCACACAGAGAACAATATTATCTCAACACCTTGAGTAATGTTTTCTATTTGTTAACAGAAAGCAGAACGAGAGGCTGGAACGCGGGACCCTCCTCTTATCTTTGTGAGTGTTGCCTTATTATATGTGCAGCTGTTGCATGAAGTTGTGCTCTGTTTCACATGACTTCCATTACTGCTAATCAGCATACACTTCGCTTATCTGCCATTTTCTGTCCCTCCCTTTCTTTCTGTCTAATCCACCTCTCAAACAAGAATCCCTTCATTAGCCAAGTGCTAAATCTGAATCTACAGTGTAAACACATAGGATCCCTGTTAAAGCTTGCTTATAATCCACAGTCTGTTGATTAATCCATCTTGCGTTATGATTGGTGGAGGGATGGCGTTCCAGTAAGTCCTTACATTGCTAATGAGTGCGCATCTCTGCCGGGTCCTCCAGAGGACAGGGGTCATTTAACACCAGCTTGACTGACAGTATGAGATTATGAGTGGAATGTGCATCAAAGGGCCACTGTCCATGCGGAGTCTCCCCAGGGAAAGTGTCAAAGCTCCGCCAGGAACCAGATGACGGATTCCTCGCAAAGCTGGTGTTTTTGTCTAAAGTTCACTCAATATAGACAGTGACACTGACAATGCTTAAAGCAGTGGGAAATAGTGAAAGCGGATTGGTTGAATTGATTAACTGTCATTATGTCCACGTAGTGTGGAGTAGTGAATATCAACCTCTTTATTGACCCTAGGACTTCCTCTACTGTCTTGGGAAAGAGAAGGGAAAAAACGATGGACGAAACTGGGATTTCTGATGCAAGAACTCCCTCTGTTCTGTGGTGTGCGCTGAGCTTTGTGATTGCTTGAGGGGGGACTAATTCTGTAATTGTACATATCCTGGTTACACCGCACCCAAAGCCAATAAAAACAAGCACCATGCATGTTAGACCACACAGACTATAGACATTTCCCAATTATTCCAGTTCAGAACACCCACGTAACAAACTTATACTAAGGCAAACTGAATGGCATTAAAATAAAAATAACACATGTATTTATGTTATTTATTTATTTATTTTCATTTCTGTCTTGGTAAGACTTAGGGTTACAGACTTAAAAAAATGCTAAGTCTTGGTAAGTTTTTTGTTTTTTGTTTTTATTATTTTCTTTATTTTAGCATTTAAGTTGAAATGTTTTCCACAGACAAAATATTTTTTGCTTATAAATTTGTTTGCCTATATTTTCCTAACACCTATGAATTCATTCAATAAATAAATAAATATGCTTAAATTATTAAATCAATATGTTATTTTATGTAATTAACATGGTTATTTTATTTTATTTTATTTTATTATTTTCTGTACAGGCAATGCTGTATTTTCAGCATCGTCCCTCCAGTCTTCAGTGTCACATGATCCTTCAGAAATAATTCTAATATGCTCTTTGGTTAATCTATTTTCTTCTTCTTCTTCTTCTTCTTCTTCTTATTTTCCAAGATTATTTGATGAACAAAATATCTGAAGATTAGCATTTAATGCATACTTGGTGAATAAAAGTATCAATACCTTATTATACTATTAAAAAAAAAAACTAAAACTTTGGCAATAACAAAATAAGCCTTTTGCAATTCTTGTAACTTCTGCATGTAACGTGCAGTTTGTACATTAAATTGAGCAGTTTGTTGAGAAGTGAATTCAAAATTTGATAAAGTGATCAGATTCACAATTTTCACAAAGACAAAAAGGGAGAATGTGTCATAGAGACTAGGCTTCAATGTCAGCCTTCAAGATTTCTTTTGTGGCTAACAGACCACCTTGGCGACACCCTTGCATTGTGAAGGTGACTTTTGAGCTAGTACATTTTCTTCAGAAAAAAAAAATGCAGTTTTTCCTGCTGTGCTGTAAATAAATGTACTGAAGTATTGAGTTAAACTTTATCGGCAGCGCCTGCAGTTCCCCACCCCTGTCAGTTAAGTATGTAAAGCTCTAATGCGGGATTTTTTCTTCTCATGTCTGTTGGCTGGATGCTTTGCATGAACTGAAGCAGATTAAGAAGATACCAATGCCTGCAAGTAGAAACGCTGATATCAAACTCAGCCCGCAGGCATCATTCTAAGCTTTATTGACATTTATGACAAATATGCAAAGGGGAGGGGAAGAAAAAAGAGAGAAAGTGAAGAAAGCAGATAAAAACAGATGAGGGATGGGGCCGATATCCATCCGAAAAAGGGGGGCCCTATAGACTGCGGTTGCCAAGATAAACTTTCCTCAACAAACAGGTTCTCGGGCTGATCTTTATTAGGTTTAGGAGAAGCATGTGAGCATGAAGACAGATGCTGTTGCTGTTCTGAAGGCTTAGAGCAAAGACAGAACCAACCACATGACAATGGGATGACTTCAGCGGAGAAATGCCACTGAGGTCAGACAGAGTGTGAGAGATGTGGAAATAAGATTGCATGCATATTTGGGTTACGGCTGATTTATTAGCATGAATTTATTAAAGCATCAGGTTTCATTGCTGTGCTCTAGGCGATCCGGCAACTTCTGTACTCGTATTTGAGATTTATTCCTTGAATGTAAGGAATACAGTTACAAAAGGTAACAGGGAAGTATCGGCATCATAATAATGGTATGCATGACTCTTTATGTATTATTTACATGTTACAGCAAGGTTAATGTCCCACCAAAAAGGCATGAAAATTATTCAAGTTAATAATAATAATAATAATAATAATAATAATATAAAATGAATTTACATGTGCTAATACATTTTATTTTATTGAATTTTATTTAAAACTACTTTTTACTCCAACTCCAAAGGTTATGCATAAAAAAGGGCTTCAGTGCTTTGTGCAAATATTGTTAATTTAGTGTTATTGTGAGAGACAATGTGTGGTTAACAGATCAGAGAATCTGAGATATTTTGTGCAGTGACGGCTCTTTGTGGCTTCTCTTACCGCGGTAAGGAGTTGTATTGCCTCTGGGCTTGTGTGAAAGAGTCTCTGTCCTCTCTCTGCTTCTGCATTTGGTCCTCCACAGAAACCGAGTGCCGCCCCGTCGGTGTATAAGAACCCGTGTTGGTCTGAAATATGAAAATACATATTCCAATTACACATAAATATTATAACACCAATATGAAGCATTTTAAAACTGTGTGTTCGACAGAAAAGAAAAGTCATTCAGGCAGATTAAAAAATGATCCTTTTATGAAATACAGGCTTTTCTTTTTGTTTGTTATTGACATGTTTTGTCAGTGATTATGTATAGGAAGGTGTTACACTATATGTTTGCACTGACCGAGTTAACAAGTGCACAAAATTTAACAAGCACAGCATAATTTTACAATTCACGGTCAGGTGGGGCTTTTATAATTGTTGAGGGGTACTTGATCACAACCGATTCTTCCAACAGCACAAGGTGCGCTAATGAGAAACGTGACTACCACACCCGAACGCAATTAGCCTCGAGTGCACTTGTGCTACAAACAGCTGACTTCGCAAAAATGACAAATGCTGCATTAATGCGGTGAAGCGAACGTTTAAACGATTCATAAGATGGGGAAAACAGAAGAATTAAATGGTTTAACTGCAAACTGGAGAATCAGGCATTTTTTATCCATGTCTGATGAAGGCCAAGCAAAATCCCTTCTGAGACACATTTTAATAGCTAAAGGCCTGGTAAATTTCTTCGCTAGCAACATATTAAACCAAAAACAGAGAAAAGGAAATGCTTTTATTGCGAGCTAGAAGCAACAATGAAATAATTATTCACAGTGCGATGTTTTAATGAGATTTGGACTGAGAGGAAACTGGAGCAAGCAAAAAAATAATTAGTGCTGTGTGTTTGGTGGGTGTGTGTGTGTGTGTGTGTGTGTGTGTTTTGTGTGGTAGCTGTGTGTGTGTGTGTGTGTGTGTGTGTGTGTGTGTCTTCTGATATGCCACTAGCCACATACACACTAGTTAAATGTGGTTGTCAATCCTCTTCTGTACACACACATACAATCTCACTTTCAAATTCTGACTGTTACCTAAAAATAAATGAAATCATCAAATACCAGTAGGAAAACACAATAAACTTCCACAGTACTAATTTAATCACATTTAAATTTAATTGCTGTTCTACCCTGCATGTAGAGGCTGATAATTTAATGTTCATTTGTAATCCTTATAAAAACATGACATTTTCATGAGATCTCCAGACAGCACATGCCACTTGCTCCCATTATTTACACAGAAATTATCATTTTTTTCTCCACTCTTTTTCAGACACAGAACAAATACAACAATACAAAGTCCACCTGAACAAACACAAAAAGTGGCCTGATAGAGAGACAGACATAATTATGAAAAATTGACCACATCAATTCTGAGCAAGTAAGCATGAAACAGCTGGATGGCGAGGAGAACTTGCCGGTCCCAGACTTCCAAATCATGTATAATCGTTACGATTACCACACGGTGTGACCCGTAGCCTTTAATACCAAAGACGGGTCGGGCTTGCGGTGCACAGGGGGGTCAAACACACACACACACACACACACACACACACACACACACGCTCCATGTGCAACAATGTTTACTGCACTATATACTCGACCACTTCCAGAAACCTGCTCCAACATATGGAGTTAATTTTAGAACTGATGCACTTGACTGGGTAAGTGCAGGAAAATAAAAAAAAATAAAAAGATAAAGAAAGGACAGAAAGCAGGAAGGGAAAATAAGAGAGGGAATGGAAAATGTGTATGTTATTTGGCAAAAATGCATCATAATTAGCCAGTTATGACAACACTGAAGTGTCTGTGTCTCAAATTAAAACAAAGGAAAAGAATATAGACAGAAAATTTGAAAGTGAAGCTATAAAAAGTGAAAGCTATAGCAGTGTTGCCAAGTGCATGATTTTCTCATGAAATTGGGCAACTTTTATACTGTTGACGCAGGTTGAAGCAAAGCTCCCAAGAAAATGATTTTAACAGTCAATTTCTCCCGCAACACAACTGGTCTTGGTTTAAGTAGCATTGGGCTGGTTTTGTTATGCAGACCTGGCAACCCTGAGCTATAGACACATCATTCTTCTCATCCCTTAGAAACTTTCTGCTTGAGTGCTTGTACACCATGGAAGGTTTATCTATAGCATTTAAACCCAGAACCCTCAAGGCTCTAGTAATGACTTAGAACACTTTAAAAAATCACCTACCAACACATTTGAAACCATCCAAAATACCTTACAACAGCATAACAACACTCTGAAAACCACTAAGCAACACATTAGGAACCATCTAGAACACCCCAAAAACAGTACAATACCCAAACAACATTCAGAGCACCTTAATTATCACATAGCAACAACTTAGCAATCGCCTACCCTAGCAACTGCACAGCAACACAATAAAACACCCTAGTGTACGCTCAGCAACATTCACGCCACCACCAAGAACACCCTAACACCAGCAAAGCAATGCATTAACAACAATGAGAACACCCTAACACACCTAGTAACCGCCAAAGCAACATCCTACTCAGCAACATTCACGCCACCACCAAGAACACCCTAACACCAGCAAAGCAATGCATTAACAACAATGAGAACACCCTAACACTCACCTAGTAACCACCTAGCAACATCCTAGCAACCACCTAGGACACCCTAACAACAGCAAAGCAATGCAATAAAACTCTTAGAAGACTGTAATGATCACCTAGCAAAACCTTAGCAGCAATCCAAAACACCATAACAACAGCATAGCAACCACCTAAAAAATCCTAAAAACAGCAAGCACTAACAACAATGAATAACTCCCTCATAACTACATAGTAACCCCCTAACAACCATCTAAAACACCCTAGCAACACCATAGCAACACAGTAACAACATCCTAATAACCACTTAGAAAACCCTCAGAAACCTCCTAGAAGACCCTAGTAACTGCATAGTAACACACTAAACCACACAGAATACCATAATAACCACATAGCAACACCTTTGAAATCTCTACATGACCAAATCTAAACATGACCAAGCAACAGTTCAAAAACCTCAAAGACAAAATAAATAAATAAATAAAAAATCCATACAAAGACCCACAACACCTTAATAACAACCTAGCAACACTTTTATAATCTCCCAGAAAACCCTAACAACTGCACAGTAAAACACTTAAACACCTAGACCACCCTAACAATGACCTAGCAACACTTTAAAAACCAACTCAACCCACATTAATTGCATTTAACATAATAAAACAGCCAGAACACCCCAACAACCACCTAGAAACAATCTAGAAACCTCCCAGAAGACCTTAGCAACGTCTTAACATAATTAAATGCCCAGAACACCCTAATAACCACCTAGCAACACTTTAGTAACCTCCCAAAAGACCCTGGTTACTACAGTAGAACACTAAGGGTGTATCCAAACCAGGAAAGTCTGCTATTAACACTTGCTTAGGTCCGGACCAAATACAATGGTGATTTTTTTTTTTTTTTTTTTTTAACATTTAATTGTACACTGTCTTTGCTACACGTGTTACATACTTATTATAGTAATAACTAAATTATGCATAATTACATGCAACTAACCCTAAAACAAATCCTAACCCTTACCATATAGTAAGTAAAAATTTTTAATTAATATTACTCAGTACAAAACTGTATAATTACACTGTAACAAGGACACCTTAAAATAAAGTGTATTCACCAGTTTAGAAAAAGCTTTGAATTATCAACCTGATATTTTAATATTAAAAGTTTTTTGCAGCCTTCCAGACCTAAAACAAAATGTGAAGCATTGACTGCGTTACACTGGGATCCCGGTTCAGCTCAGTATTCAGAGCAGATACAGTCCCCACATCCCCTGTAGGTAATCTCAGTTTTATCATCTAGTTCTAAATCTGGTGAACGTGAAAGGATATATAACAGTAGGAAGGCAATCAACGTATATTTCACTGGAGGGACACTAATCTCGAGCCGCAGTGGATTTATCTACCCACTGTAGGCTCATTATCGTGTTGTGTACTTCTTTTCGCCTACATGCAGCCATTGTTCCCTGAGCTTACGGTGTGTTCCTGCAGCATTGAGAGATAACCGCGTCCGACCATTGGCTGCAGTGGATCGACTGTACAACGACATGAGTTCTCTGATTCCACACTGTGGAAATCCTGTGCGGTTCATAATCAAAGAAAAGATGCTGGTTACTCTGAATCCTGAAATCAATGGCATTCTTTCCAGTCATGAAGGCTGCCTGAATGCTTGCCAGCACCGAGGTCCTTGTAAAAGAGGAGAAAAGCACGTAAATACAGGCCTAATGAAAGCATTTGTGCGTGTGTGTGTGTGTGTGTGTGTGATCCATGCACCGACATAAAACTTCCGTCTCTTGTGTGGCCTCTGATCGTCTTAAGAAAAGATTGATTTTTATTGGCTAAGACAGGGCGGCAAGCCTCTGGAAGGAACATGCTCTTTATGACAAACATCTGGAAAAGCCCCTTTGAAAGTCATAGCGAGAAACGCTGGGCGTGATATACAAGGGAGTCATAACAAGACACGTCTAATTGTCTATTTACCGTTGGAGGTCTGTGACAGGTTCTGGCCACGGGGCGATTATCAGCGATCTGGGTTGGCAGCTCGTCGTCGCACATAAAAACCTGATGACGGGTTTCTTTCAGTCCTCGGGGGGATTGTGAACACTGAGAACACACCTTAATCACTGTCCTAATGTGCGTCTCATGCTGTCAGAACTCACGCTGGGTTTGAAGGATTATCTGAGGTGTACTTACCTATTTTTGCTCATAAATAAATGAGAGGCATTTGATGTAAAGTTGGGAGTTTTGCCACATAGCTACGTATTTAAAAGGCAATCAATCATTGTTTAATCATTGTCTGTTGCATTTAAGGGACACTTCTAAATGGTGTAATGCACAGTATTTATAATCAAAGCTATAAATAACAACCGGCAGGTTTTGAAATGCTAAAGAAACCTTCAAAACGTGCTGAGTACCTGTAGCTAGGTGGTTACAAATGCTAATTAAATAATTGCTTTTCATCGCCATAAAAAAACTGCAAAATGCAATACTGTAGTACAGTGTGGGCATCAAATGATAATAGCATACCATGAAAAAGTACTTCAAATAAAAATTCAGAATACCACAGTATTACCATGGTATTTGTGAAAGAAATCAAACAAACAAACAAAAATGTTATTCAAACAACAACAACAAAATTGTCTAACTATGGTAGACATCAAGCAAATTGTGGGAACTTGAGAAATATTATTGATAATGAACATATAGAAATTACATAAAAACTACTATGGGATTCCATAATACTTTTGTATTATATTGTTTTTTTATTATAATATAGTATTTTCATGTGTCTAAAATGTCAATTTTGAATTGTATTTTATTAAATAAAGAATGTATGTATGCATGTAATGGTAATACCAGAATTTATCATATCCAAAACGCTATGGCAATTCAATGGCACTTTATAAAAACGTTGCAATATTCATCTGATGTTGAACAAGTTTTCACTGTGACATCATATCACCTCCCAAAAAATTCTAGATGCTCTCAGAGGAGCTTTGTTTTGACAGTTTTATAACGTCATTATATCAAGCTTATGGCAGCAGGATCAACAAGACTGTTATGGCTACAAACGCCTCCCTTGCGCTCTCTTACCCTGCTTAACCATCATTCTCTCAACCTGCTGCTACGACTGACGGCTGTATATTTCTACAAGTCGACAGGACCACAGCGCTTGTGGGCCCTCTCAGACCCTAAATCAACGTCAAGCCTGTTTGTATTCGCTTTGATTGAGTGTGTGTGATTCTAATGCAATCCAGGGATAAAACACCTGGACCACCTGATTCTTTTGGATGTGAAAACTTAGTGTTACACTTCTTTTTTTCTTTCTTTTTTTTTTTTTTTTTTTAGCAGAACCGTAACCACTGTAGACATTGGGACTTGAATACTTTGTTACATCCTTAACACACACCTCTCCGCTGTAATAACCATTTATTGGTTGTGTTGGGCCAACATGCCATACAATTCACAAAACCTAAGCCGGAGCAATTTTAGCATGATTTTTCCCACCTTTATAAAGCTGGAGGGAGTTTTCCCTCACTATAAAAAATAAAAAAATAATGTGAGTGTGTTTCTGTATTTCATTGTTACATTTTGGGTTAATTGGTTTTGGAGTTAAAAAAAAAGTCATGCTTGACATCTAAACCGCAGTCTTCAGGAAATTTGCCCTTCTTATAATACCCTGAAAGACTTAAAGGCATTCCCTGGGTCCCACCTAACATGTTTTGTTATTTGAAACCAGTCCTGTTCAAACTGAGAAGCCGACCCGTCAGCCGTTAATACAGTAGACTTGAGACACTCAAGGGAGGGAGCGTACTCTATTACGGAAATGTCTCTAGTCTTTAAACAATGTAAACTATCACAAGCAATTAGGTGGCTTCTTGCTTGACTCCTCTGGTTCAGCGCTGTGCAAACAACAGGGCTTTTACTTCCTGTAATAGAAGCCCAGACAATGTGACACCATCAGGTACCAAGAGAGGTTCTGATTCATTCATACTGCAAACAGACTAGCTAAGGCTATGTCAAATAAAAGCTAGTGCATGTCTCCAAGTATAGAAGTCGTTGCTTAGGAGACCATGTGTACTGCTGAAGTGAAACACTCACTTGAGATTTACCTGCATTAAGCATATTTATTTATTTATTTATTAAATATCTGTCATTAGTAGTGATTAAAAACCCATACACAGACAGATCCGACTTATTTCTAGAGAATGGGGGTTGGGCATTTTTTAGCCAGTAAACAACCTCCTAGCAACATCTTAGCAACCTCTAGCAACAATCTATAAAAACCCACAACATCCCTACAATCAGAACAGTACACCCAAGCAACCAACCTAGCAACACCCTAGCAACCACTCAGAATACTCTTGCACCCACTAATAAAAGCCTAGCAACAACCTATTAAACACACACTACACACCCTTGCAATCACCCAGGCAACAACCTACCTAGCATCCATCCAAAATACCCTAGCAGCCACCTAGCAAACACCCACAACTTTGCATCCCAGCCTCACCAAGAACACCCTAGCAACCACATAACATCCTAGCGTACATTCAATGTAACATTCTTCAGCCACCCAGAACACACAAACAAACACCAAGCAAATTTCAGCAACAATCCAGAAACGCCTGCATAGCAACGCCCCGGCCTAGCAAACACCAAATACAGCATGTGTCAGTAGCCAGGTTTCCATTACAGATTCGTGCAAAACTTTTGCAATATTTTATAAATGTCGATTAAAAAAAAAAAAAACTATTGAGAATTGAGGCCATTTCCATTAACTAATGTTTTGCAACTGAACTTAATTTTTCCCTCTCATGATGAGTCATAGCAACGGATGTTGGTAGGTTAATGTATATCGCAGCCACCGCACTAACCATTATTTTTAATCGAAGGAGACGTATGTGTGAAAGTTTAATAAAGCAGCCCGGAGAGCCGATTCTGGGATGCTTCTGAAATGTGCCGTGGTGCAGCTGGTATAAACACAAGTATTGACTAGAGTGGCCACGATCAGCTCTTGTTGCTGTGTTGGAGCTGTAATGCAGTGTAAATACTGGCTTATACAAGCATTAATGGCAAGGAAAGTCCTTTATACTTAAGAGCGGCCACATATGAGGTGTTTCTTGGAGGTTATAGTAAATCAAAAAATTATCATGTGAATTTTACGTACGCCAGGTGACCTATAAAAACTGTTTCCATTGCGGTTTTGCGTTATATTCCTTTTTCGAATTGCCTGAAAAACCACCTCATGCAAGTTTTTTTTGCAATATATGGAAGTGTTTGTGAAACTGATGCATTTCCTTTAGCCGTATTTTCAATTTGCGCAATTGGAAGGGTATTGGAAATGCGGCTAGTGATTTTGCAATGACTAGCACCACTCACACTTCAGAAAAAAGTTCTAGATTTTTGCAGTTCCATTTGGTGCCACTAGTGGTATTACATGCTTTACCTTTTTAACGATTGCATTTTGATTATGCCTCCATCATTAATCTTTCTGTCTAAGACACAGATTTTTTTTCTCTCTCTCCACTGATCTAAGTGAAACAGAACATTAATGCATTAATTGAGTTTAACACATTCTAATCTCTGTAGAGCTATTCAAGACCTGAAAGGAAAATGGAGGCCAAATATGAGTCAGAGAAGACAGGGTCAGAAGGCTGACCTCTAATTTAGGAAATGGTTCTATTCCTTGAAGTAATTAGACTGTCATCTTTTGAAATCCCCCTCCATACCCTTAACAGGAAGTCATAGGACAGGCCGCCATGTCTGGCTCAGGCCATTACAGAGTAAAGATACACAGCTATTTGAACTTTGACCCCTTGCAGCTTCTTTCCCAGCCTCTTGAGCAGTGTATATTATTTTAACTTGCTGATAAAGATAAAATAACGGCTAGCCTCTAACCTCGGTTAATAAAATGAAGCACTGACTTTCAAGGACACAATGGTAAAACACATTCACCTCTGTGCAGACCTAACAAATACAAGCAAGTTTGGGGGCAAATAAACTGTGAGATGCACTTGTGATATGCATGCTTACAACAAATGCACTTTTTCCCACCACCTCATAGAACAAACACCATTCATGCGTTATCTGAGATCCTTGACAATATCTCATTATAATACGTCACCCTTTGCCCTGAACACTAAACACCAGGCTGACTTAAAAGCTGTGACTCATTTAAAAAAGAGTTTGCACTTGTGGGCCACATACGTCATTGACGCTGGCTCATTTAAAAAAAGTAACCATTAAATTCCAAAGAAAGAAATGACAGTACATTTATGTTGTATAATGGTTACTTTCTAAGATGAGACACCCTCAATGATGTTTCCAGCTGACAAATGTGATCTCCGTAGGATGTAGCCCGCGTAATGAGATGAGAGAGATAAAGTGTTACTTTGCAGAGGTCCATGCTGGGAAGGTTTAAGGGTCAGGGTAAGGGTGCACATGCTAAGCTGAGGTTTATCCAGTAGTCTTGCACACTCACCCTCTGTTGTTGTTGAAAGCTGTAGGATCGACGGCGGTCATCAGGTTCCTCCTCCTGCTTGGCCTGCTGGAACTCTTGCCGTAGACGTTGTATCCGGTCATGGTTGCTGGGTGCCAGTCGGTTGCTATAGAGAAGAGACAAATAATCAATCATATATCCTCATTTATGAGATCACCATTGGTCCTGACATAAACATGAGAAGAACAAAGACCAGATGGTACACTACAGATAACAGCAGTTGAATAAGGTACAGAACAGATCGTATGCTTATAAGAATACAGCTTGTTTCCTGAATCAATAGCACGAGCACCATTTGAGCCCATGTGCCCCTATCCATTTTGCTAAATTACACATATGGACACAGTCCATTACTTTTTCCACATTTGGCTTGTGCTCGCCGGCATCTTAAGAACATGAAACGGACCAAACGTTTCCGTGAAGGACTCCCCAGTGAACCATGGGCAATGATACATGTCTCTCCTACGACAGAGAGTCAAAGGCACACATCTCAGCCCCGCGCCCCCTTAGAGAACTCAGAGAGACTCATTTGCATTCCTTTCATTAAGAGCTGGGGAAAGTGACCGTCAACAGGAATCAATATGCCTCGTCCCGCTAATCAAGCCCCGCTTTTTATCTACTCCACCACACGGGCTGCTGGTGACAAACCCCTCATTATGATACAACATCCTGTCTGATAATACGCCTAATTTATACAGAGAGCGAGCGAGGGAGAACTGAGGAAGGAAATCCTCAAAAAAGGGGTGAAAAAAACTCATTGAGAACACAAAGAGGTAAAACATTAAGACTGCAAAAATATGGAATAACAGCATACGGATTGGCAATTCAGCATTCGGGTGAATAACGGAGATGTCATCTCTGTGGGGAGCTGATACAGGTGGCTAATCCTCCATTGATGCTGATAGCTTACTTAAGATGAGATGTCTGGTCTAAATGTGCTCATAATTGTAGATCGCAAGCAGGAACATCCCACTGACTGAAATGGCCACTCTGACACATTGCCAATCACCCTTCATTAAAACTGCCGCTAAATGGCCTGCCATAAAAACCAGATGGAGCCGAATGAGAATTGTATGAGTGGTGATGACTGAACATCCTTGTTCTGTTGTTCCATGCAGCCATTAGAATCAATTGTATTAGCTTTACTTCATTTAACGCCCCGTTCCTATATTCAAATGTGGTGGTGGAAGAGTTTGAAAACCATCAAATGCATTTGCAAGGCGGAGAAAAGGGAAGTGTTGTAAATTAAGTGAATCACTGAGCCGTGTGCATTTGGTGTTGGAAATACAGGCAGGTAATCTACTCGCTTTTTCAAGGACCAAATCTTATACGTGTCCATTTAAATGGTGTACTCACCATTACCAAGTATAATAATCCACTAAAACAGGCACAGGAAAGTGTTTCAAATCCATTTTTAAAGGTGAGATGATCACATAATAAGAGTTTTGATCTAAAGGTAGGATTTTTATAAATGCCATTTGATAACTTATCATAAAATGTGCAAAGTGTATCAACTTCATCCACTGACATTTACTGACATTTTAGCAAAAGTAGAAACTTAAAAAAAAAAAAAAAAAACTTCTCAAAGAATCGAATGAAGCTAAGGACGATAAATTTGGAATAAACTGCATATGAGACATGAAGTCTTTGCTGTCTTGTATATCAAATAATATCCGAATTTGTGTTATGAGATTCAATTGTAGTAATCTGTAGACTTTTTATGACCACTCTCAGCTGCAACTTCCACACAAAGCAGTCAAAAGCCTGAGAAAAATAAACAAATCACTCTGCCTTTACCAAACATCTGTAAGGGGAAATAAATTTGGCCATTAGCTCCTGTAAACGTGTGATTACACATTAGCATCGGATGGCAATGCGCCTGGTGTCTATGCTCATGGCAAGAGAAACGCTAACAAGCTTTGAGCAGTACAGAGGAAACTGGCAAACAAAGCTTTGGTAGAAAGAACAATAGACAGGATATCTGCAAATAAATACGCTCTTATCTTTTTCATGACACTATTTTTTTCATTAGGAAACCTAATTCTGATGTAAACTATCTGCAGTAGCATGTAACAGGCATGGCAGACATCAAAGATTTAGCCATATGATTGGATTACAGCTTGTTTTTCAGGAGACGGTGGACTCCAGTCTTGACATTAAACCATCATTCTACACTCCTATTAAAGCCTGTGTTGTATCTATTCCCTTCTTTATCCATTAGTTGATGAACAGGGATGGTTTCATTAGCTTAATCCTCCTGCCTAGGAACAGCCTTCCTCTGAATCCTCAGACTCCAAAACAAACAGCAGAGATTTGGTCATAAAAGCGAGACGCTGGAAAGGTTAAAGCGACCATAAGCTGAGTCACTCAGTTCGGTAACCAGCTGAGGCTTGTGATCAACCCAGTAAACAAACCAAATGACCAACCTCCAATGACGTTCCATTGTGGTTAAAGAGGTCAATTTAGAAAATGAAAAGTGAACTTTTACAACCACAGATGTGGACAAGACCACTATGAGTCATACGGAAATCAGGAAATTACAAGATTGGCAAACAATTAAAACATGGAATTGTTGTAGAGGTAGTCAAGCTATACTCATGAAATAAGTTTAAATGACATAATGCTATTAAATGAACGGGAGAACTTAAGACCACATAAGCAGCAGTTCAGTTACAATTGGTGTCTTTGGACGATCTGGATTAGCAGATCAAAATTAGCAGTTGGAACCGTAAAAGAGCATCCATGTTCGTTAAGTGCTGGCGGCCACCCATCTCGTTTACTCTCCCTATTCAGTCCTCCCTTACAAAAGAAGACAACTTTTCGGTCCATGAACACTCCAACACCACCGCACATGATTAGTCTCAGCGCATGTTTGACATCAGGTATCGTGTGGGTTATAAATACCTCCAGGCATGCATCAACATCAGCCATGGGGCTAAACAAGACCTCACAAAGACCCGCAGCAATTTGCGTCAATAAAGCGGTGACAATTAGAACAAATGCACCCATAAGGCAAACAATGGAGGTGGATGAGGAGGCGGTAGAGTATGAGGGGAGGATGATGAGGGATCGCTTTCCCCAGCCTCTTGTTTATGCATCAGATTAAAGGTCAGGCGGTATGCAACTTGAAGCCGGCTTAGAGGACAGGCCCATGTTGTTTGAGAGATAGCACACAGTCAAGCCTCTCCTCCTGGAGACGTCTTCATGTTTATTTCCGTCTCTTCTCCCTAAAGAGAGATTCACTGGGGGAAACAGTCTGACAGTAAAGCAATTAAAGGCAGAGGAAGATAAAATATCCATATGCCACAGCATTTAACAAGCCAGCAGTTTCATTCTCCCAATACAATAAGACTCATTCAATATCTGTCTGTGTGTTCTCTGACTGAAAGGTCATTTTGCGATTGTCCACACCCCGTTAGCTCGGCCTTTCCCCCTCCTTTTCTTGTTCGTTGTATTCATTTCTTGCCTACGCACACCCTTTCCTGTTCACGAATCTCTCTCAATATGCTGAATAGCACCTATTGCCTGTTTACTTTACGGCCCCAGAAAGCAATTTCTCTGAAGACAGAAGGTTATTGTTGCAGATTAAACTCTCTGAATCGAGTGTGATGCATGGGTAGCACTGACATCAGAGGCGTCTGACTAAACAGGGCTCCTCACCTGTTCTTGCTCAGAGAAAATTCGATGTGGCAGTACCGAGATTATGCCTAGTTAAAACCATAACGGAAGGAGGGAAGAAAAGAAACCAAAGAGGCAGAACCCCACTGGGAGACATCAAGTGAAGCAATCCAAGTTATTACAATGTACTTTATGGATACAGTGCTTGTTGCCTGACAGAGTGATCTGGTCTAGAAGTAGAATGTGGAATGCTATGGAAGAGATGAATGAATCTAATATTAAGTCTGATGTTGTAAATCTTTCGCTTATAAACTCTGCCGAGAAGCACCTGGGACGCTGACGTATGACCGTGCTTGTTTCTTTGTGTGTGTCTTATCTTTGGGTTGGTCATGATGCAATGGAAAATTCAATAAAAAATCATTTGCTCGCTCTCATAAAATTTCAATCCTATATGACATTCATTCTTCTGTGGGCAAATTTTCTATAAAGTAAGATAAAAGTCGGTGGGGTCTATTGTTGTTGAGACCAACAGCAGGGTGAATAAATGATGACAGAATTTGACTTACTTTCGACATGGTTTGTACATGGTTTAAGATGGTCAGTAGGTGGCCCAAGCTAGTCTAGATAGGGCAGAAGGACTAGCAGCTGGTTTTGACCTGGAAGACAACTTTGGTCAGCTTGATTTCTAATTGGCCCAAGCTGGTCATTTATTTAAAAAATAAAAATAAAATAAAAAACTGCCTGTCCCCACTTTTCTCCATTAAGGATCTCTGGTCTTGTCCCCAATGTGAAATTGATGTAAACTTGTGGTCTTGTGGACTTGAGATGGCTGATGTTTGTCTGTCAAGTCTGCAAGAATTTAAGGTCTCGTTTGACATTTTAGGTTGGATAACAGTGCCTAAGGCCTCAAAGCAGTATTTGGGACAGGGTCTACATCTCAGCATCTGGATTTAGAGATGCTGCAGCCATTCTACTCTTATCAAACAGTGATAAATTCAACTTTACATATTTTCAACAAAACAGAGCGAGAGAGATGGATACGCATTTCTGATTCCAAGTCTCTGCTGAATACCCAATTCCTTTTATCAGATTGATATTCTGTCAGACTATCTGGTTTCTTTCCATGTCCTCCAAATCATCATAGGAGATATGAGAGATGAAAAGAAGGGTTCGCTGGTGCCCTCAGTCATATTGCATCAACTCAAAGCTTAAGTCATATTAATTCTATACCCCTGCGGACTCAATTCCCTTCAAAGACTGTCATATCTATCAGCTCCCTTCATAGATCTGTACGGACGGCACGGACAGATTAAATCAGAATTACTGCTGGTCATTTTCAGGGATAAAACGAAAGTTAGCTTTTTATCATTCATCTATACAGGAAATCAATGCACATCACACAATCTGCAATAAAACACAACACAGCCCATGCAGTCTGAGTCAACAACAGTCTGTGAACTTAACTTTCTGTAGTCCTTTGAGTTTGAGGCTGTTTTATTCTTCACACATTTGTGTTAATTCAATATCTCTTGTCATCACTCTTCTGAGTTTTCCTTTCTTCATCATTGCCTGCTTTCCTTTGTCTCATTTATCTCTTTTATCTTCCCACAGCTCTTCCTTTTCCTCTTGATCGCTTATCCTTTATATCAGCTGCTTTCTTTCATTTTATTGCACTGTGAGGCCTGGCAGTGAATCAAAGTTTGACCGGTTCATGTTCTCGTACTGAATGAGTGACAGGTGCAGTTTGACAAAGGGGGTGATAATGCTCCAGGCTTAGGGGTCCCTGACTTCACCCACGTTTCCCCTGACTGATGTACGGCTGTGCCCCCGACAACCCCATGTCCTCTGCCAAGTGCCCTGCTCCCAGAGGGTGCCACTACCTAATAAGCAGCCCTGTTGCGAATGAGAGGCGTGCTTTTGTTCCTGTTTCCCCATTCCTGTTTCTCTCTGTAGCCTCCAGTGCTCCTTTCAGAGATACAAACAGCGTGACAAAGAAGCGGGCTGGCCCGATTAGAGAGCCTGGAGATTCGTGTATGTATGGCATAGGGGCCCTTAAGTGCGCAGTGGGGGTCCTGATCAGTGCGCTTGGACCCCCACTGGGAAGTCTGAGGTGGAGCCCTGGTTTCTTCCCGTATGAGAGCACCTGCACACACACCTACCCTGAGTAGATGTGGAGGGCTTCTGTGAGGAATAAAGAGGAGATGATAAAAGCACGATGAGGTGGCAAAGAAATCTTTCATTTCTAAAGTGCTCACAGACACTTTCTCAACCAAACGTTCTTCACATATAGAACCGAGGATGTTGAAAACTGCCACGACTGTGAGACACTGACAGAGACTGCACATTTGGTTTCGCTGTTCTCGCCGACATGCCCTCTCAGTCTTTTTTCAGTTTCAGGGTGAGACTAAATCTTGCACCTGTTCCTCAGTGTGAGAAAGTTCTTTAGTCTGGCTAACATTCAAACGCAAATCACACAGGCAAGCAGACAATGGCAACTGCTGGGAGTAAAACTTCCCCGGTCTCGTGTCTTAACACTTATTTTGCATAGTAACACTTAACCTGCTGCTGAATTATTTAGTACTTGAACTTGAAAGACAACAATCTGTTGTGCATGATTGCTACAGTTGGTGTTTACTGGTCCAAGTCAAAGGTGCTCGCCCTCAAGTCTCTATAGCTTCATTCCCTCCTGCAATGCAAGTCTATGGGTGTGAAAACCAGACGTGAAAATCACAACTAGAAAATCACAATAGAAAAGCAATAGCACCCCATTCCTCAACAATCCACATGATTTGCTGTGTCAAGTCTGTAGCACAATTGGGATGAGTTACATTCAAATTGAATTACATGGGGTTAAGAGTTTGTTTAAACTCTGTGAGCAAAATAAATACTTTTTTTTTTTTCAGGTTGCACTTGATTCTTTTTGGTTGTATGCCATAAGTGCTGACCAGCACAACAAAGAAAGAATGGATTCTTTTTTTAAATTTTAAAAGTTGCTTGGCCACGACATTCACTAGAATCTTATAAAGGCATCAACATCTGAAAACCATAATGTGCCACACATATGTGAAGAAAACACCAGACAGAAAGAGAAACTTAAAATGAGCGATAAAGCAACAGGAAAATGTAGATGTCAACTACTCAGTCCACTAGCCTCACAATGAATTCCCATCCGCCTAAACTGGCAGTCCAACTAGTGCTATAAAGCCTTGGTCTCCACACCAGAACAGCTGTCAGTAATTTGTAGTGATGATTACAAAAGCTCTCTCATCGGTGTCGATGGCAGATCATGCCCTGGCCGATTTAATTGCGATTACTTCCTGTAATAGCTGTTGGCCACACCCACCAGGTCTTGCCAACACTGAACCAACAAAACATGTGATATTAGTATTTCCCAATTCACTATGCTGTCTCATGGGGAACACTCTAAAACTTGACAGTCAGCCAAAATATTGGAGAAGCACCACTTTAATCTGAAGATGTTCCGGTAAACAGAGGTATTTGTCTACAGCAACACCAGACCTTTATAAATTATTAAAATCAATCTATCATACTCCTGCAGGGGCCTGGCAATCTTACACATTTATGGTCAGTAAAACCAAAAAAACAAGCTCCCTTATAGACAATAATGTATAATGACTTCAATCCATAAAACATTAGGCTCTGTGAAATACAAAGCAAGCATAATTTTTATAACATAAATGCATAACTAGATTTGTCAAATTGTCTGAAGAAGTTCAATTGTGTACATCTAATTCATGTTAACTTTACGAACAGATAACTGTGATTTTTAGGAATCCATCGCTTGCTGTCTTTTTCAAACACGCTAATGAGAAACTCCAAAAATAAAAATAAAAAGTGATGTTGTTCTCAAGTTAAAACTTAAAAGAAGTTTGCGTCTTGTGATGTAGTTCTGGGAAGTGAGCATTAGAGCAGAGGTTGGACTGGCAGCTGCAGACTCCATAAAAAGAAAGATGAACTTTGAAGTTAAGGCCGTTAATCCAGTATCATTGATTGGTTGGTGCTTCGAATCTGAAAGAGCGGCAGAGAGCTTGCCTAGGCTATTCAATGTATTCAGGGCCTGATACACGTGTCTAAGAGCTCACAACCCTTCAGTCTGCCTTCACCAAGGTCTCAATATGCCACTCCAGTTCATTAATCTCAGTCACTGCTGCAGGTGGGGAGGCACACGACTAATGATACAGACAGTTAATGACTGCATATTTCGACTGACTTTGAAGGACACATCTCACAATGAATTTAAAACACCAGCCGTTATTGTAATTAGATGGTTAACAACTATATTTCAATGTGAGGAATGTGGGTGGTTTTTCTTTTAATTCAAAAAGATCTTGGTTGTTTCAGTATTCCTGAATAACAAGTGGATAAGTACTGCAAATCTTGATGTAGACAGACTAAGGGCCAGATTTATTAAACAGGGCAAATTAGCGTTAGAGCACAATTCCATAAAAGCGCAGATGGGGGAATATTCTGCGTGTGATTTACTAACAATGCGCATATTAAACAACACAGACGCAGCCAGATTATTTTTCATAATGACCAGCGCAAATTACCGCCTGTTGTTTTGGGCGTTAGATAATGGGTCAAATGCCAGTAATTTGACAATCGCAAATGTTAGTAAAGTGTGTTGCATGATTCATTTTAAAACTCTCTTACAAATGCATATTCAATAAGGTCAGGCGCAAAAGTAACTGTCTCCATAACTAATTCTTCACTGTGCGTCTTTAGTAAATTCTGACAAAACTATTTTAACGGCAAAATACGGTTTGCGCTGATGCAAGCTGTTAGTAAATCTGGCCCTAAAACTCTGTGACCAGTCCATTTAGACACCCAAGTTGATCTGAATATGTGGCGATTCATAGTGTTTCTAACAGGAACAAAATGAGCACCTTAGAAGGAGAATGTAATGCATTAGTCTTTGAAAGCCACCATGGAGGACCACAGGTTCTGCACCTCCTCAAATATAATCATGTTACAGGAAAGAGGGAAAGAGTAAGTGGACTAGTGATTCACATCATGGCATCATCATTCTGAGAGCCATGTGACCATCCCAATACCCAATACAGCTGCTCAGCTTCTTCTCACAACAGCAGCAAGACTCCAGTCTCTAGAAGAGGCGACATGGTCACTTAAACCACTGCAGACTCCAGCTGTTCCTCTCCGGCTCATCAAAATTCCATCGGCCACTAACTGAGGAGTCACATTTGGATAGACACTCTAGCAAACTGAGAGAGGGAACCAAGCTTTCCTTCTTGGGAAACTTATCCGGACCAAAAAAGAGGGCAAAATAAAAAAGATGAGAAAAATACTGAATGGAAAGATGTGGAAAACACAGCCTACATGAACAAAGAGAGCGATTGTTCTGGTGCATGAACTAATTTATATCCTTTTTTTCCATAAATACAAGCATGCATCACCCATTTCAAAGTGGTAGTATTTCACTAGCGTTGAAAACTCAAACGACCTTTTCGTTTTAGATTTACACCCATCTGACATCAGTTGAGCAGCGGCGGGTGCAGATGGGAGGTCATATTTCATCCCGGCCGACATGCACCATAATCAGGCCGCAGTTGGCAATTATGTTGCACTTAATGCAAATGGATCGACTAGAAAATCAGCATGTGAATGGGCACTAGCCATCCGCTAGCACTAGCTTATTACACACACCGTTGACCTCACTCTCAAAAGCCCCTCTCCAGATGAGCTAACAGACGCCAGGGCACCAACCCATCGCGGGGAGGTGGAGATCGGGTTTCAGAGGTGGGCAACCCGGGGCCCTCACCGACATTGCGCAGCAGCGTATTATTTGACATCTGTTGTACGAGTTAGCTGTGTGATTGAATCTGTGAAAGGGATTATCTGGCTAATCTATTGTCAGTCATTCCTGAAGCATGATTCCTGGCGGTTTACGTTTCATGGCTTCTTCAGAATATGCAGAACAGATTAAACACAAAAAAAAGTTCATTCATTGGGGTTTGTTCAAAAAAAAAAAAAAAAAACAGAGGGAATTGCAGCAGCTGAAGCTTTTGAAATGTACTAGGATGTGCAAGTAAATTATTCACATTTTTTCATCACTTTTCTTTTGCTATTCGTTTTTCCACCTTTCCCAAGTGCCTCGTCCTCATTAATAAATAAAGGAAAAATGACACCAAGCTGAAACCATCTACTATGTGCCACTTTATGCCATAACAATACTGACATCAGAGTTTTTTACTCCGGTCTTAAATACAGAATTTTCACAAGAAATGTACATTTTTTTATTATATATATATATGTATGCATATGTATGCATGCACCAAGAGGTTTTATAATTACAATTGTTTAAATAAAAGAAAATAAATTAATTAAATAAAATATAAAATAAAATAAAGTCAGAGTAAAATAGACAAAATCAGATTATTATGACATGACAAAATACTAACTAAATGTCAATAATAATAATAATTATTATTGTTTTTTGTTGTTGTTTTTTTATTGGCAAACAAAACAAACAAACAAACAAAACCAAAACAAATATAAAGATAGAAAATATAGATATATGCACCATGAGGATAATTAAATTATTGTAGTCAGAACTGCTGATAATAAAATAAAATAAAATAAAATAAAATAAAATAAAATAAAATAAAATAAAATCTTATTTCAAAGTCATTTCAGTTAGAATAAAATGGACAAAAATTAAATTAATATGAAATGACAAAATATTGACTAAATGTAAAGAAAATTTTCATCAAAAGACAAAAAACTGAAAAGGTGAGCAGCAGGGTTGTTATGGTTAACTCATAACAACAACAATACTATTATAATAATAACTATAATAGTATTTCACTGATACTAAAATACCACTGGTGGGCAAGGCCAAAGAAAAGTATGTGAATGTATTTTGTTTCTGTGTGTCCAACCCAGTTATCCACAACTATTGAATGAGAGCCTGTTATGGGACCCCTCACTTGGGGTCATGGGTCATGACCTTTAGTAATGGCCATGCTACTGATGACCAAAAAAATCTCTGACACGGGCCATCATTTCAATTAAGTTTCCAATGTTGTGTAATAATCAATGCAAGGTCAGTAGGTTGGCATATGCAGACAGATGGCACATAAAACAGAGAGAGCCTTCTTTTTTCTCAAAGCTAAACAAAATCAATTCCTCTTCACAATATTTCTTTTTATGGACATCCAATCCACATTCCTAAATCCCGTTGCTGCTTTCCCAAGCAAAGTCGCTTAGCAACAGGAAGTGATTGTGTTTTGAAGGGTCACTTCATGGGCGTCTGACATCTGATGGCATATATAAAGTACCCAATAACTGACAGGTGGGATGGATAAAGATGGATGATTGAAGCGAAGAGAGCGGACAGAGAGAAAATTAGAGACTTAGACATCATATTGACGACCAATCCGCTGGGCTATACATATGTTAATAAGATCACCCTAAATGACCCCGGTATTCGAATCACAATTATCTGCTGACTGTGGCATAGTGCAAGTCCTGTCATTGTAATGATCTATGGTTGCAAGAGGCTCTCAGTCTTAATGAAGACACATTATAGGTTCAAACTAAGAGGTCTTTTGAGAACACAACCAAAGGCCATCACAGTTCTGCACGTGCACATCCAGAAGACACAATCAGCCATCAATCAAGCATAGGATGTGAGACAAAGGGACAGCTAAACAGTCACAACAGCACTATATTTATAAAAAAAAAATAAATAAATAAAAAAATATTTCATACTAAATACTCTTCAATGTTGCTTCAGAACACAACAGAAAGAAAAGATAGAGCAGTGGGGGGCTAAGAGATTTCTGGGATGAATAAGAACAATGTTGTTTATTTGTGAATTATGATGTAGGTTTGTAATGTGTTTATTATTGTTATTTGCAATGTTGGTATAGTGGGGGGCTAAGAGATTTCTGGGATGAATACTAAATTATGTATTATGATAGGTTTGTGTTTATTTGTTCTTGAATTATTGTTATATTATGTAAAGAAAAGAAAAGAAAGCGAAAATCAATTTAAAAATATGTAGGAATGATTTAGAAATGGGGGGCGGGGCACGGGCGGACAGGGGGAAGAGGGGGGGGGGGAGCAGGGGAGGGGGGAAGGGGGGGGAGGGAGGAGGGGGCGAAAAATTAAAATTAAAAATTAAATTTAAATTAAATTAAATTAAATTAAAATTAAATTAAATTAAATTAAATTAAATTAAATACTAAAGTACCATAAACTACACTAAAGTTTTAAATGTTTGTTTTAAGTGATTGTAAATGTAAATGACATGAATTGTAAAGTGATTGAATGAATGAATGAATGAATGAATGAATGAATGAATGAATTCATTCATTCATTCATTCATTCATTAATCAATTAATTACTTATTATTTTATGTAGGAATGATTTTCATTCTATCATTACAGTGAGACATTTTTATATAGTTAAAATTTGTATAACTAATAAATAAAATAAAATAAAATAAAATAAAATAAAATAAAATAATTTGACACTAAAATGCCATACTACTCTATTAAATGTTTGTAGAATAAAATGAATGAAAGAACGAATGAACAAACTAACTAACTAACTAATATGCTGGTATGCAATATAGAGTGTACTCCACTCAACACTCAACTGCAACCTTTAACATGAATGGAACCTTCTTTATGGAACCAAAAATGGTTCTTCTGTTGCATCGCTGCAAAACCTCCCTTTTGGAACTTGTGTGTGTGCTAGAATTCTATTCCAAATCTAAACTGTGCAGTTTTCATGAGAATCATGGCATTTATATTCTTGATTATCAGACATATGAACATGGAAGGCTTGTGTTTATACATATGACATTCAGAGTAATTTGAGGTAAGGATTTTGTCTCCAGATCGAGAGTGAAAAAAGCGATACAAAAGGAAATAATGGGAAAGTGTCACAGGAAACTTGTAAATCTGGAGTAACTGCTGATTAACCAGCTTCAGACTGTTCAGAAGAAAGGATTAGCCAGCTATTAGTAAAAGACACCTGTTATGACGCTCTTGTGTCTTTGTATAAAGTGCTTCCAATGGTCTGATCATTGTGATGTAACAAGATTTCGAGCAGCTTTTCAAAGAGACATACAATGCCTGCCAAATACGCTCAAAGCAGAGGTCAGCGAAGCTAGCTGCCAGAACAGCTCAGTCAATGAGACTGAGAAGATGGCCGACAGCCAACATCTGTTTCTCAACACGGACGGCCAAAAAAACACCCACCACCAAAAGGCCTGAGAAACTTTCAAAATACCCATTTAAGCCGCAATACCAAAGTTGTTTCTGCCAAAGCCGGAGGATTAGAGGTTTGTAACTTTAGAAGCCTAGCGGCCGCTGGAACATGCAGATATCTGACGAGAGTTTCCACACTTTTCATCGACAGGCTTAATGAGGGTGACAGGGTGCGAGAGAACAAGCCGTCCGACTGTCATCGTCTGAGATGGAAGCGTTTTCTCTGCAGGTGCTTTATACGCAGCGACTGAAGTAAAGCGAAGAAAGAAAAAAAAAACGAGGATGAAGTTATCGGAATGTGGATCCCAGTGTAATCTCTACTAATCCTTCACCCATAGTCTCACCACTGAATAAAGACAAACTCCAGCTATTCCCTCAGGTTACCAGACAAGCGCATTCTGAAGTTCTCTTTAATTATGGTGCTACACTTTTCAACTCAACAGCGATGATGAGGGCAGAAAACTTCAGGAGTGCTTTGCAGTCTTGAGCAGTCCTACTTTCTGTGCAGAAACAGCGTCTTCTTTCCCTGGAGGATCTTTCGTATTCTGTCTGTCTGCATGTCTTTTCATCTCTTTCTCTTCGGTTATGTAACGGCACCCCATACTTCTCGGATCTAGATAGGATTTGCTTGCTTTCTTGAACAGTGACTGCATGCATGCATTTTACAAAACCGCCAATAAAATGCCAACATAATGTGCTTAATTTGTCCCTAACAATGCATGTTTCCAGAGTTAAATAATAATTCACCTAAAAATTATTTCAAACTAACTTTTTAGGTAAACACTTTTGATAGTGCACTTTAGACATTCTACTAACTAGAAGTAACCCTGCAACTGCATGTCAACTAGCAGTCATGAGAGTATTAGTGATTTGTCTGCTTAATATCTGCTAACACTTTGTTGATTTCTCCCAACAGACATTCAATGGACTAGTAACTTTGCAAGTACATGTCAACTTATTCTATAAGAAACTAGTTAATAGTGAGGATTGGTCCCTAAACTAAAGTGTTACCTGAATTTCAATGGGGTCCAATGTTGTTTTAGACACAACTGACTTTAAATGGACAAAAAAAAAACAACAACAACAACAACAACAAAAAACACTGAATATCTTCTTTAGCATGCAAAGATTTTTGGAACAACAAGCAGGAATGAAATTTCATTTTTGGATGAAGTAATATAAGTGATTTGGAGGGGAAAAAAATTAAACCAACAAACAGTGAAAAGTCTTGTCAATAATTGAGGTCACAGTCAAAACATTATGCAAATACATGAACAAACGCTTCTAGCATTGCTCAACTTCCACATAAAAAGGGTTTAAAAATGGGACTGTGTGGTTGCGGTTTCCTTGCCAAGAATGTGGTTACTGGCTTAAAGCGTTCAAATTGAGCATTTTGCTCCAGCACTCGTGTAAATAAAGTGTCTGAAAGAGAACAGTCACTTCTCAGGTTAAGCTCAGACTGAGTGATAAGACAAAAACAGCAGATTAAAGTCACTCAGTCAGCCTGTGACTCCCACAGAAGCCAGACAAGCTGAGGAGGATTAAACCAGTCGCTGATATTCTGACGCTTCACAAACAAAGACCAAACAACTGCGAGTCCCTTCCAGATGGCCAGTAAATGACCATGTGAAAACACTTGACAAACACACACTGTGGGGGTATTTGGGAACACGGGCATGTGTGAGAGGTTTCTAATTAAAACCACTGTTTACCAAATACTATTAGCCACCCAAAACAATAGGATGAGTTTATTGGTAATGGCAAACCTACTTGGTTAACAGATCTCATTCAGGTGTGATTGACAGTTAAGCCAGGTGAGAGATGAGACACATGCCCTGGAGATAATCTAGTGGTGTAACTGTGGTAACTGGACACTGATAGGTTTAGAGTGACTCTAATGAGGGGTCAATGGTCCCAAACACCTGGAGGGAATGCGGTGTTAACTTGGAAGGGGGGGAAATCCCATTCTCTGCCGTTTTATCTACTTCCGTTTTTGTTTACTGGCAAGATGTACATTTTTTCTGTTTTCATGTCACGGATTTGTTCTATATGTTGAGAGGGGTAGACATTTGTAAAGCAGAATCAAACAACACTACCATTCAAAAGTTTGAGGTCAGAAAGATTTTTTTTTTTTAATGTTTTGAAAGTATTATATGCTCAGCAAGGCTGTATTTATTTTTTTGATATTTTATTTGATGAAATTTTGTGTTTTGTTTATTATTATTTAAATTTAAAGTTTTATTTTTGTGTGTGTGTTTATGTTAATTTTATTTTTGTTTTTGTGGTTGAATTTTAATTTTCAGCATCATTACTCCAGTCTTCAGTGTCACATGATCTTTCAGAAATCATTCTATTTATGATGATTTGCTGCTCAATAAACATTTTTTTCTGGAAACTGTGATGCATTTTATTTTTTCAAGATTCTTTTATAAAAAAAAAATAAAAAAAAATAAAAACAACAGCATTTATTTGAAACATAAATATTTTGTAATATTATAAATGTCTTCACTATATGCAACAATTAATAGTCATAACAGCATTCAGATTATTAGGAAATGGTGGGTCATTTGACAGGAAAAGAATCTGATCCAGACTCAAAATTGTTAGCATGTGCTAACCGCTATGTTAAGTTTTTATCAAAATTTTCCCCCAGTAAATCTTTTCTTTATGTTAACAGGAGCTTTCACTTTGACTTTGTTGTCCTCACTTTTCAAAATAAATTAAACAATCGCACATTTCCTCTTCATTCAGCAATTATCATTCTTCACTATTAGCTTGAATAGTGCATAAACAAAGTGAGCCCATTCTGTCATCACATCCTGACGTCTTTAAACAATGTTTACATCACAATACAAATTATTATTCATCGCCGAAGTCAGACCACCATACCATATTATAAATATGAAACAGCTCAAGAAAAACAAAACATGCCTGCTATACATTCCTATCTTGCATCAAAGGTTGACACAAACAGACCGTATATTATGCATATGCATAAGAACGTCTAAATATAGCTTTTCTTTAGACCACTGCCGTTCAAATTAATTGTTAAGTCTAGATGCCTTCAAACCTCTGACGAATTGAACCAGATTCACCATAAATACTGTATATAGAGTCTTCTTCTCCAGTTTTCATTTTCCCTCCCTTTCCTTCTTTTCCACATTCAGAAAATTCAAAGTGACTGATGAGACTTCCAAGGTAATAGTTTTCATTTCATGCTTTCAGGTCTGTGGTTTGGGAGGCTAGCCAAGCTCAGATAAATCATCTTTGGCTTAAATTAAAAGCCATTATCACCTTTAAACAGCCTGTCTGGCGGTCCCCGACACAGGCTGAGGTGAACTTCACAGCACCTGACCGCTTCCCTGTAGGGCTGATATGACTGAGGAACAGATCTCGGGTCAGTTCAGCCAATGAGCTTAGTGTACACAAGAGTCAAAAATGTGAGTCAACACAGCCTCAAGGTGACAGAGATAGGAAAAGTTCAGTTCAAATGCTTTCACATACCGACCTTCATTTTGTTTTTCTGTTGCATATTCTAAGGTGACCATCTTTTTTTTCTTCATACGTTCTTAATATGGGATGTTAAGTAAAATTAATCAAAGAAAAATGTTTTGTCTTCATAATCTTTCACAGATGTATTTATCCAAAGTGACTTGCTTTGTATTTATGATATACATTTAATCAGTTCTTGCTTTCCCTGCAAATCAAACTCACAATCATCTTTGGGAATCAGACCCCTGACCTTCCCAGGGATTTGAACCCATGTTATTCCTTTGGAATCAATGGGGTTTTTTCCTGGGATTCAACCCTATGACAATCCCTGGGAAACAAACAAGGACTTCCCTGGGATTTGAACCCATGACAATCCCTAAGAATCAAACACAAGGACATCCCTGGGATACAAACCTATGACAATCCCTGGGAATCAAACACAAGAACATCCCCGAGATTCAATCCCATGACATTCCCTGGGAATCAAACATAAGAACTTCCCTGGGATTTGAACCCACAACTTTCCCTGGGAATCAAATCCATGACAATCTTTGGGAATCAAACACAAGACATCCCTGAGATTCAAACCCATGGCATTCCCTGGGATTCGAACCAATGACAATCCCTGAGAATCAAACACAAGGACATCCCTGAGATTCAAACCCATGACATTCCCTGGGATTCGAACCCATGACAATCCCTGGGAATCAAACAAGAACTTCCCTGGGATTTGAACCCATGTGAGTCCCTGGGAATCAAACACAAGAACATCCCTGAGATTCAAACCCATGACATTCCCTGGGAATCAAACATAAGAACTTTACTGGGATTTGAACCCATGACTTTCCCTGGGAATCAAATCCATGACAATCCCTGGGAATCAAACACAAGGACATCCCTGAGATTCAAACCTATGACAATCCCTTGGAATCAAACACGAGAACTTTGCTTATAGTTTCAAACTTAGCTTTCAAGGTCAAATTAAAATGACAACTTTGCCTTGGCAATTGGCTGAAATAAAAGTTTTTATATTTTATTGCAGTTAATGTTTATTTTATTTCAAGTAACTAAAATGTTTTTAATGGTTTTAATATTAGTTTCAGTTTCAGATTTAGTTAACTATAATAACACTGAATGGAAGTAACAATAGTTATTTTCTTTTGTTTTGTGATGCACTTGAGTGTAACAAATTATCAGAAAAGAAAAAAAAAGCAGCAAGAAAAATAAAATGCATGAATGAATTCATTCATAACACACATTTATAACTTAGACTGGGAGAATTTAAAGAACATTTTACACGGGGGAAAATAAGAGTCTACTAGAAAATACATAACTGTTGCACATTATCTGATGTGTGCTTGAATTGTATTCCTACCTGTAGGATAATGGCAATTTAAATCAAATTCCAATGAGGAAAGGAAATCTAGATATTTAAAAATCATTACTGGAGAGTTTGTTTTGAAATCTTGCTTTTTTACATTTTTTTTTTCTCCATTGCTCCTCCTCTTCTTTCATGTACAAATGCCAAATCACCAGCAAAAAGATTTATGAAGGAATTCCTGGGAAAATTAATCTCTGGCATTTGTAGAGGATTGGCAGCACTGTAAATGCCCCGCATTTACACATGAGGAGGAATGAATTAGAATCTCCGATTCAATTAAACTAAAGATAGAGCGACAATAAAAGTGATTAATCATGCACATTATTGTCCTGTTGGTTATATAATGTGCAAGCGCGGGTGAGTATGTTTGCGTGTCTTTAGAGGAATCATGGATTTGTGGCTCTTCTGGGGGTTGTTGGGTTTTATTGTTATGTATCCCCTGACTATTGAAGCATTGGAAGCCTGTGATTTCACTTCTGGCAAGTGTGATTTCTCTAACATATGTCTATATTTGCAAATAGCCATTATGATATCTCCCCTGAGAGCTGGCAAAACTGTAAAATAGCGTGCGCCACTTAATGCAGTGTGGATGCATGTGATTTTTCGACTCAGATGCCGTCGGTCCTGCAACGACATTCAGAGACTTACTGTAATAGGTTAAATGAAGTGACACTGTGAAACGGCACTTAGAAAAATGAATAGCGGCGATTCGTCCCTGCTGTTCTGCAGGCTCAACATTATCTCTGACAGGTCAGAAAATGGTGAGAGGCTCCAGTCCGCACTCACTAAATAACCATAACCAGTAATAGATAAAAATTATTACAGATAGCACAGGGCTGGTGAATAAGGTCACTTCAGAGCTGCGTGTCCTGTCATTCTGTCAATCACAGGAAGGCTGTAAAGATTAATAAATAGTGAATAATGTCAGTTATGGCATGTATAAAGTCAATATCATCAGCTCATTTGGTTTGTATTATATAGCCAAAACTAGTAGTGCCATACAATGTCAAGGAAAAACTACCTAAAATGACAAATAAAAACTAAGCACATGGAAAGAAAGTAAAATATGTTTTGAATGTATGTATGTATTTTTTATTTGTTTGTGTAAAATTCTATGCATATTTTATCTGTACCTTGTTATTTTACTGTTGATGAGATACTATTATTTTTATTTTGTAGTATTTTATAGTTTTTTATTTTATTTAAAGGTTTTATTAATATTTTGAATGTGTCTCTTTTTACTATTTTCTGTTTTAATTTTAATTCAAGTTAAAGTTTTAGTCATTTGTCGTGTTGGTTTTTTTTTTTTTTTTTTTTTTTTTTTTATTTTTTAATGTGTCTATATAATGTACATTATTTATTTATTTATTTCCATTTTAGTTATTTTAGTAGATTGTCAAAATAAAAAGAAATGAGAGATGCTGCCTTGGCAACTAGCTGAAATAAAGTAAATTTAAGGTTTACTTATTTTATATCATTATTTTATTTTATTATTTTTTTTAGTAGTTTTAGTATCTTTGTTGTGTATTTTTGTTGTTTATATTATTTTGAATGCCTATATACAGTACTTTATTACCATTACTGTTATCTTTATGGTTTTAGTTTTAGTAACTATAATAATCCTGGTCTGTATTTCTTACTGTAAAAATATTAACTGTATTTTAATAAAATAATAAAGTAAAAAAAAAATTATTTAGTTTATTTTAATAAAATAGTAATGTGGATTTTGACTAAAACTCTCTCTGTATTTCTTACTGTAAAAATATTAACTGTTGCCTTGAGTTTTTCCAACTGAAATTTTTCCCGTCATGTTTGCACGGCATAAACTAAAGTCACAAAACATTTTGATCAGTGCCTTTCTGGTCTCAACGCACAGTCCAATCCTCATTTCTGCACAGTTTGTCACGCTTTTTATTCTCCTGTGAGCTCTCGGGCCTCCATGCCATCACATGCTTTTTTATTCTCCTGTGAGCTCCGGGGCCTCCGCCGATTACAAGGTTGATGGGAAACACAGTTGTTTTTGAATAATTTAATTTTTTTTGAATTAAATCACATTAAACACCTTGGCTGAGGAAGAGCGAGGTGAAAAAAAAAAAGCTTTCAGGTCTTCATTGAGACATGAAAGCGAGGTTCGGTCGCAGGATTAACGACCGGCGTTAAAAGAGAACGACTTTCACACTGTCATCTGTTCCAGAGTCACTGTGAAGAAGGACATTGTGTGAACGCACACAGACTGGAGAGGCCTTGAGCGCTGCAGAGGAGGCACAACCATATTGTTTTCTGAGCTTTTTACCACCCACAACACAGAGCGAGCATTCATAGCTGACTGAACGGCCGTTGAACACCCTTCAAATAAAGAGCGAGTCAAATAAATCGCCCTCTGAATGGAGATAAAAGAAGCGGTAGGCAGTAATGCTCTGATTTATGTATTCTAGCAAGAATCGCCCCACTGCTATGGCTACGAGAGCCGAGGTCACATGGGACGGGTGAGGGGTGTGACAAATGGATATTTAACCTCTCGTTGCCCGATATTTCCCAGCGGCCCTGGCAGATGTGGTGCGATGCTGCGTCAGCGCTTTATTGGATGCTAATTAGGATCCGCGTTAGTGGATCAGCTAAACAGAGCGTTAATGCTCCCATTGGAGTGTCTCCAACTGTTGTAATAAGTGTGATATTAAAAAAAAAACAATTAAAAAGCAATAGCACAAACAAACGTCTTGCTCAGAGTTACAGTTTCCAGTTGAACTCTTGAAACCTACTTTGCATTTGTTGTGTGCACTATCTAGGGATCTTGCTGGCTGTATTGTTCAAGCCATATGGAATCTGTTTCTGACCCCTCAGTCACCCAGCTGCCACTAACCAGACAATAATTATTATCCCAATTACTCAGCTAAACGTCCCCCGCTTTGAGTAGATTATACAAGAAGATGACTCCGCAGCGGGGGAGGGGCTAAACAGACCGAGAACAATAACGCTTCATCTGCTGTGTGTAATAACATCATCAGACCAAAATGTCATGAATGTATTGCATGAGATTTAATATATCCGATACGCTACGTTTTAAAAGCTTTGGGTCAATTAGATTTTGAATATTTTTGAGAGTCTCTTCTGCTCACCAAAGCTGCATTTATTTGATAAAAAATACAGTAAAAACAGTAATACTGTGAAATAATATAATAATTTAAAATAACGGTTTACTTTTTGAATACATGTTAAAATGTTAATTTATTCCTGTGATTAATACTGTGAAATAATATAATAATTTAAAATAACGGTTTACTTTTTGAATACATGTTAAAATGTTTAATATGATTTTTTTTGGCTGCTCAAGAAACATTTTCTGGATTATCATCAATGTTGAAAACTGTTTGTGCTGACCAATTTTTTTTGTGGAAACTGTGATACATTTTCATGATTCACAGATGAATAGAAAGTTCAAAAGAACAGCATTTATTTGAAAGAGATATTTTGTAAAACTATAAATGTATTTACTGTCACTTTTGATCATTTTAATGCCTCCTTGATTAATAAAAGTAATATATATATATATATATATATATATAATATATATATATATATATATATATAAAAATTTATTCCTGTGATCAAAGCTGAATTTTATGAACTGTATGTTTCATGTAGGTATGTTGCTTTTTTTTTTGATTTTTGTTTTATTAATTTTGATTTTTTTTTTATTTTTATAATTTTAATGTGGATGTTTTGACTGACTGAATGTTTACTTTTGTATGTTGGATATTTTTATCTTGGAATTTTTGAGTTTGATTTGAGACTTTGAAATTCAAGAGAGGAGACTGAGATTACAGGGATCTGAATGACAGAAAGAAAAAGAAAAAGCAAGAGTCTTCATTTAATCTCACTGGTGTCTAGGGTCTTAATTTGATATTAATTAGTTTCTAGTTTGTGAATTTTTTTTTATGTTGGTTGTTGTTTGTTATTTTTTTTACTTTTGGAAGGTTTTGAAATCTTGCTGATTTCTGCTTTTTGTTTTTGTTTGGAATGGAAGTGATTTATCTTTATTTGTGTATACATTAAATTTGCGGCGTTAAACGAACTCCAGCCGAGTTAAACGTACTCCCACAGAGTTCAATTAAGTCACATTTTGAGTTGATTTAACAGCAGAGCTTTTTCTTTGTTGAGGAGCACTGCGCTCTTGGATCAGAGGAATGATGGAGGTTAAGCAGTCGAGCTCCTCGGGGGACGGAGGAAGTAAAGCAGGTGACTGGAGGAAAGACACGGCGAGCGGCAGGTGACGGTTTAGGGTGTCGACTGTTGACATGTTGCTGATGATGGGAATGAGAGGAGCGGGACGTCTCTGGAATAACATACAGCTGAGGAAAAGAATCGAAATACACTTGAGCTTTCCCGTAAAGAACACAAGAAATGTTGTCAAAAAGCTCTCTGTTCCACCATGAATAACATAAACTGCATTAAATATGATTGCAAAAATCACTCCTACTGCAAGCTGCACTCCAGTCAAAGAGATAGTCCCGCCCCCAAACTCACGCCATTGGCTGAGCCAGATGAACAGATTGTGTCACTCAAACAAAAACTTTCATTTTAAAAGAAGCACTAATCGCGATTATTCACACTAAATGTGATTAATCATTTGACAGCACTACAGGTCTGGTGCATACACATTTTTTGTTGTTGTCGAAGATGCACGGATGCATTAAATTACTAAAAACAAAAACAAAAAAAAAACCAGTAAAGACATTTATAATCTTACAAAATTTTTATATTTCAAATCAATGCTGTTCTTTTGAACTTTCTATTTATCAAATAATGCTGAAAAATAAATTGTACCATGGTTTTCACACAAATATTCATCAACACAACTGTTTTCAACATAGATAATAATAAGTAATGTTTCTTGAGCACCAAATCATCATATTAGAATGATTTCTGAAGATCATGTGACACTGAAGACTGGAGTAATGATGCTGAAAATACAGCTGCACATCACAGAAATAAATTACATTTCACAAGATATTTTAATTTATAATATTAGTTCACAATATTACTGTTTTTACTGTATTTTAATGAAATAATTACAGCCTTTGTTAGCATAAAATACTTTTTTTATATATATAAAAATTGAACGGTGGTGTACGACTAAAACATTTTGAGAAATTATAAATAGTTGAAAATATGGGTATAGTGTATCAAATTTGACACAATTAACAGCCAAAAAAAAAAAAAAACCTTCAGAATTAGCTTTTAAATAAAGGGCAGAAAGCACAGAGGCCAGATGTTGGCCAACACAGGCATCTGTCTCACAAACCCTCAGCAAGCAGACGGCAGCATGACAAGAGCACGGCATCAAAGCCATGGAAATCTCCGACACACAAACACACACAAATCACACAGGATGGTCTCGGGCCAAGCGAGCATCTAACAAGAGACTGCTAGAGAATGGGCTGCACAGTGACAGCCGAGATGTCATTTAATCCCCATAATGCATCACTGCAGCACACACAAGGCCTCCACATCACCTTCTTTAACAGCGTGTTGTTTCTGCCTCCGCTCTGCAGAGCATCTCGATCCGGTTTCATACCCATAAACCCCTGCGGTGTGTGTCATCTGTACCGCACATTACTGTGTCATGAGGCTCACGCTCCAGAGGCGCTAGTTATCAGAAACACACTCACGCACAAGAAACCGCAGGCCGAATCACACTCACAAACTGTGCCTTCCTCCAGACGAGTAACATTATAACAGACACGCACACAAACCACTGCTGACATGATGATTATTAAAACTCTACCAAACTCCAAGATTACCTCTCTTGTTTCTCTATTTCCTATCGCTTTCCTCCTAATAGCCAGGGAGCGCGGGAAATGTGAGGCGCACACCAATCTCCTTTCCCTGAAGATTCAGTCTTTCCAAGTGCAGAATGTTCCTTCTGGCTGTTTTGCACAAATCCGTTTTATAAAACTGCTGCTTTTTTGTCTTATTTTTTTCCTATTGTGTAGTATTGCCGTAAGGCACAGTGAGGGAATGAGGGTGAGAAATATCACATCCGCCATGCGATGAAAAAATATAAAATAATCTCTTTCAGCGGGCTGCATTCCAGGTAATGAAGTTTGCAAAGCATGAAGGCGGCACAAAAAAAATATTGCAGTAAAGGAGGGTGAAACACAGACATCCACCCGCTCGGGTTAGATGCTTTCTCTTTTTGCCAATGCTTTTGAAAGCAGAATAGAGAGGAAACGAGGGAATTGGAGAGGGACAAAACACAGACATTTGATTCTGCATTTCCCACATGAGCACCACACAATCTCTTGCTATAGCACACAGACATAACTTCACAGTTTCAGGACTCTACCTACCTACCTATATATATATATATATATATATATATATATATATATATATATATATATATACATACAGGGGTTGGACAATGAAACTGAAACACCTGGATTTAGACCACAATAATTTATTAGTATGGTGTAGAGCCTCCTTTTGCGGCCAGTACAGAATCAATTCATCTTCAGAATGATAGATACAAGTTCTGCACAGTAGCCAGAGGGATTTTAAGCTGTTCCTCTTGCAGAACAGTGGCCAGGCCACTATGTGATGCTGGTGGAGGAAAATGTTTCCTGACTCGCTCCTCCAAAACACCCTTAACTGGCTCAATAATATTCAAAACTGGTGACTGTGCAGGCCATGGGAGATGATCACCTTCACTTTCATCTTCATCAAACCACTCTGTCATCAGTCTTGCTGTGTGTATTGGTGCATTATCATCCTGATACAAGGCACCACCTTCAGGGTACAATGCTTGAACCACTGTGTGCACATGGTCCTCCAGAATGGTTCAGTAGTCCTTGGCAGTGACGCACCCATCTAGCACAAGTTTTGGGCCTAGGGAATGTCATGATATTGTAGCTCAAACCATCACTGATCCACCCCCATGCTTCACTCTGGGCATGCAACAGTCTGGGTGGTAAGCTTCTTTGGGGCTTCTCCACACCGTAACTCTCCCAGATGTGGGAAAGAGAGTGAAGGTGGACTCATCAGCGAACAATACATGTTTCACATTGTCCTCAACCCTAGATTTCCACTGCTGGCACCATTGAAACCGACATTTGACATTGGCACGAGTGACCAAAGGTTTTGCTATACCAGCCCGACCATGTATATTGACCCTGCGGAGCTCCCGATGAATAGTTTTGGTGGATGCTTGAGGGATTGGGTGCACATTTAATTCTGCAGTGAGTTGACCAGCTGTGGTTTCATGTTTTTTGGATACAATCCAGGTTAGCACATCCCTTTCAGACAGCTTCCTCTTGCATCAACAGTTACTCGTGTTGGATGTGGTTCGTTCTTCATGGTGGTATGCTGACATCACAGTGGATACTGTGGCTCTCGATACACCACGAAGACTTCCTGTCCTGGTCACAGATACGCCAGCAAGATGTGCACCAATAATTTGTCCACTTTTGAACTCTGATATGTCTCTAATTATGCTGTGTGCATTGCAATATTTTATGTATAGCTGTGCTATTACTCTGCTAATTCAACCTTCACACTCTGCTCTTACTGGTGGAACATGCAATCATTAAATATTGGCCACCAGGATGTGCAAATATAGCCATGAAACCAACAACACTATTTTGGCCAGTGTTTCAGTTTCACTGTCCAACCCCTATATATATATATATATATATATACACATATATATATATATATGTATTGTGTACATATACACACATATATATATATATATATACACATATATATATATATATATATATATACACACCCATATATCAGATATTTATATATATAATATATATGACATATATATATATATATGATATATATATATATAAAAAATATATATCAAATATGGCTAGTAAGTAGGCCAGTTTCATTCTTTGTGTCTCACAAGTGAACCATGTTTCTGTAAAAACTGATGTATTGTGTTAATATGAAGGAATTTTCAGTATTGATTTTTACATGTTTTGTTTTGGCTAGTAAGTTATTTAGCGACATAATGCATGCATTGTGTTGTGTTTTAGGGTTAAAGGAATGTCCGTAAACTTAACAAATGATATCCTGCTGGAAAATTACCCCAGTATCTTTTCAGTTTTTCTGCAACTTTTTTTTTCTTACAGTGTAAAAGTGTTATGACATATTTTTTTTTTTTAAAGTGTTAGTGTGTTTTGACATATTATATATTTAAAAACTGAAACTAAACAAATCATTATACCATTAAAAAAAAGTTTAACACTTTTTTTCATGAATCTTTTATTTTACAACTATTTATTTGCCTCAACGTGCCTCAGATATATATATATATTTTTATAATATATAAATATATATATATTATTATAATATATATACACACATTACTGTTTCATTTTTGATCAAATAAATGCACCCACACACAGAGAGAGAGAGAGAGAAAGAGAGAGAGAGAGTGTACACACACACACACACACACACACAGAGAGAGAAAAGGTCTAACTCAATCTGACCTAAAGACATCATCACATGGCACAGCTGATTGGTTCTCTCCTGTATTGGTAGCCAATGAGCTCGCTGCTCAACATTTATATATATGACTAGTGCTTTCTGTAGTAGTTTGCAGTGTGCTTCAGAAACACTATACCTTCCCCAGCTCCACCTGTATAGATCTGCTACGAGGTGATTCATGCATGCTATATGGGGTTATTTCATGTATGTTATATTTGCAGCAGCAGTATTTCTGACATGCTCACAGCAGCACGTTGTGGATGTATTGGCAGTAGCAGCAGCGTAGCAGATCCATTCCACCAAGACCAAATACATTAACCTTGTCATGTACATTACCATGCTAATCCCTTCGAGAGTTGTCATGACAGAAATACATGAATTCACGATTTCTGTACTGTAAATTGAAATGTATTAAATCTTCTCTTCTTCATGGAATTTGCTTCTTTTATGCACAAACGAGTAAAAAGAAAAGTTCCACTATTCTTTAAAGGAAGAATTAATTAAGTAGTATCAATAACAGTGACATCATCTAATGGAAGTGTGTCGTGGATTTGAGAAGATTAGCCAGCCTGAGTTAAGTTCAGACTCCTCAAGCAAAACTTTCATTCATTACAGATTTTTTTTTTTTTTAATTCATATTTGATTAGCATGTAGAGCAGAGATTGTAGCATGGTGGGCCAATTTAAGTCACATTTCCTCCCGTATGTCGGGACAAAGACACAGTTGGAAGCATCAGGTGAAGTGAAATTCTAGCCTGCTCTTTCCCCTCAGTGTTCATTACTCTGCCATTGTTAATGCGCTGCAAGTGTTCAGGAAACTTTTGTTGGGAACAGCGTGTTCTGGAAGCTGGCATGTAAAAAACAGGATAATAGGGCTACTGGGAAGATTCAGAAATACTGGGATAAGAAACACTGACACTGATTCTGTGTCTTCAGGAGGAGTGACGGTTCAGTGTGTATTTAGGTGGGACTGACGTGAGACACACTCTGCACAGAAACACTGGGTTAACCACACACTCGTGTCTATAAAGAGTTCAGTTCACACTTGCTGAGAAATAAGTTCATTATTCCTCCTTCCCATGTTTCTCACTCTATGTTTGACATTTTCTCTCACGTGCACAGGTTGGTTTTTCAGTGTGGAACAGTATGATACCTGAGTTACAACTGTTTCTACTACAGGTGAGAAAAGATGCAGAAAATAATTCTAGTGATAAGTCAACATAAAATAACTTTTGCAAGCCATTTTTCTTAAACATTGTGTACTATTTCCAAGAAAGAAAAAAAAAAGAATAAAAAATAAAATAAAAAATACATTAATACAATACTTTAATTTATATATAATAATTTTTGTTTAGAAAAATTAATAGAATTTATAACTTTTTTTTGGATAACATTAACACACTACTTAAATAAATAAATAAAAATAATAAATATATATATATATATATATATATATACTAACTAATTTCTAGCAAATACAGATAAACCAGGACAGTCAATTTCGATTGTATGTTGATTTTTATGGTCATATCATGTAAAACAAGATTTTAGTTGTGCATTTTATTTTTACCTGCTTTCATATATTATTATTTCACTGTCAGTTTATTTTCTTTCAAATGAGTGCCCAATAAATTATTGTTTGATCACAGCATGCTTTCCTGAAAGAAGACTCTTCTGCTCACTAAGGCTGCAATTATTTGATCAAAAATACAGCAAAATCAGTAAAATTGCGAATTTTATTGCATTTCAAAATAACTGTTTACTATGTAAATATATTGTAAAATGTTGATTGATTGCTGTGATCAAATCTGAATTTCCAGCATCATTACTCCAGTCGTCAGTGTCACATGATCTTCAGAAATCATTCTAATATGCTGATTTGCTGCTAAAGAAACATTTCTGATCATTATCAGTGTTGAAAACAGTTGTGCTGTTTCATATTTTCTTTAAATTAACATACACAAGTCTTAAAGATAAACTGAAAAAATCAGAATCTACAGAATATCCAGTCTCAAATTAAACATCAGAGTGCAAATATGCACACGCACACACACACACACACACACACACACACACACACACACACACACACACACACACACGCAGCTGCATTTTTAAAACCCAGACTCTCTCTCTCTCTTTGTCTCTTTCCTCTTTCGAGCATTGTCCCCCAGCGTTCTGTGGCTTGTGAGCACAAAGGATGACAAAAAATCCCAGTTGCTAAAGTGTTAACTAAAGACAATACCATTAAAGATCAATAATGCTAAGCGGATTAGAGACAACACAAATCACACATTTCAAAACTATCGATGTCACAGCCGCACAAGGCAAAGCCGAATTACATGCAATGCCATTATGCCCTGTAATTCATCACAATTGGAGGTCTTTAGATAATTGGAAACATTGATTGGTCGGAGAGCTCGCATGCAAATAGCCGGTCCATAGCGAGATGGGCGATGGAGTAAATCACGTGTTAAAATAATACACCACAGTGAGACGACAGTAAACATTGATTGATAATTATTTGTACTGTCCCATAAGGAGCTTCTATTACAGTGTAGAAAATCAATGAAACTGATATACGCCTGTGAAATGATGGTGGCTTTCTCTTTCTGTTTTTTTTTTTTTTTACTTTTCGTTAAAGGGGCCATGACATGGGAAATCAAATTTTCTTTGAGATTTTGACATATAAGAGGTTGTCGTACCACTAAAACATCCTGCAAGCTTCATATTAAAATTTCCTCCTTATTAAAAAAATGCATTTATTTAATAAAGCTCCAAAAACGGCTCGTTTGGATATAGAGTGCATTAGTGCCTGCCCAGTTTTTCAGTGGCAATTGTTCCAGAAGTACTTTTTCTGTTCATTTTTTCCATCGGGATTAAAAAAAAAAGTCATTATTAAAGTGTTATAAGCCATGAACCAAACCAACCAGCTACAAGGAGAATCACAACAGTACAAATGTTGATTAGAAGCAAGAAAGTTTTTGAAAATTGGATTAAAAGTCAAACGTACTTAAGACTGTGAACTTAATGGCTTTAGTGAAGGGAAAGAACTACAATCCCATGAAGCACTGCAAATGACAATCATAATAAAAATGATACAGTTAAAGTCATTTGTGGTTCTTTATGGGAGGGGCAGAGCTCAGTGCTCATAGCGACTCTTTGATTGGTGGATTTTCTCTGCAGCATCATGGGTAATGTAGTTTTTTTCCACCAGAGATTAAAACATATGTTGAAATAATGTGAACTGACTTGAAAAAACATATATCATTGATTAACAACCTCAGAGCTCACAGTAAGCCTTTCTTTGAAGGTTTGCAAGTTATTGTTAAAAATCAGTTTCCCTATGGAGAAAATGAATGGCGGTTTTACTTCCGTGGAACCCAACTGCTGCTGTTTGTAGGCAAATATATTTGCATATGACTGCCTCTAGAGCAAAACCTCATTAAATAGTTATACACTAACACATCATCTCATTTAGTTAAGAATTACATGAATCACGTAAACGATAGTATATTTTCAATTCAAAATGGCAAAATCTGAGGAAAAAACTTGAGTAGTTTGCATCAATGGCTATTACTAACTTCATCTGACATGTCTATCGTAAAACAATTGCTCATCTTTTATCTTACCTATCTCTCTATCAATGTTAAACTGACGCTTTGTGCTGGAATTCGTCCTCTGCTTCTGTGAACTTCGATTTGATTGGGCATCTCACTCATTTTGACATTGACGAGCGCTGTTAGACCAGTCCAACATAAAAATGTAACTTTTAAACCATTTTCCCCGTCATTCTTACAGCAAACAGAGCACTGAGTAATGGAGTGCAGCAGATCAGTGCAAGAATATCAAATACTGGGGGAACAATTTGGCCATTTCTGAATATGGGGGACAAATGTCACCCTTAATGTCTCTGGTGGTTACAGCCCTGATTTAATGACTAGGCTTGCTCTCATCAGAGACAGAGAGGGAGCAGGCTGTAACACAACCACCTGTCTTTACAAAACTGACAGAAAATTACTTTCCTTTAAGAGAAGGAGGAAAAAAGTGACCTCCGCACCTCTGATGTCTGTGGCAGATCTATAATACCTTACCTTTGTCTGCCGTCTTCGCCTCACCAAATATCTTTCTGTGCATTTACAGGGTCACATATTTTGTGTGTGAGGGCATGAAGCCCAAGCCAAACCGAGCTGATGTCTCCAAAGATAATCTAAACAGATTCAGACAAAGCCGTGGTGAGACGGATGGAGGGATGGCTGTGTGTGGTGGTTTAAAGAGAAAGAAAGCGGGAGAGGCACTGTTGGATGAGGCGGGTCGCTGGCCTGTGAAAGCCTCCGCTAAAGCGTGAGAGGTTAGGGGGCATTTAGAGGGGTTTAAGCAAAGCTCTCTGGCTCTTGTTCAATCTAACGTCTTCTGGAGGATGGAGGGTTTGGTGACAGGAGAAAATACAGATATAAAGAGGGAGGAAGACAGTAATGGCTGTAAGGTTTTCTCACATGGTGGGACTTTCTGTCAGTGTGACACGTATGAGTCCGCTGAACTCTGAACTTTAGCAGCTCGCTAAAGTCATGCCGTTACACACAGCGCCAAAAATGTTGAATTAGTTGCATTCTTACAGGTCCTTCTCAAAAAATTAGCATATTGTGAAAAAGTTCATTATTTTCCATAATGTAATGATAAAAATTAAACTTTCATATATTTTAGATTCATTGCACACCAACTGAAATATTTAAGGTCTTTTATTGTTTTAATACTGATGATTTTGGCATACAGCTCATGAAAACCCAAAATTCCTGTCTCAAAAAATTAGCATATTTCATCCGACCAATAAAAGAAAAGTGTTTTTTAATACAAAAAAAAGTCAACCTTCAAATAATTATGTTCAGTTATGCACTCAATACTTGGTCGGGAATCCTTTTGCAGAAATGACTGCTTCAATGCGGCGTGGCATGGAGGCAATCAGCCTGTGGCACTGCTGAGGTGTTATGGAGGCCCAGGATGCTTCGATAGCGGCCTTAAGCTCATCCCAGAGTGTTGGGTCTTGCGTCTCTCAACTTTCTCTTCACAATATCCCACAGATTCTCTATGGGGTTCAGGTCAGGAGAGTTGGCAGGCCAATTGAATACAGTAATACCGTGGTCAGTAAACCATTTACCAGTGGTTTTGGCACTGTGAGCAGGTGCCAGGTCGTGCTGAAAAACGAAATCTTCATCTCCATAAAGCTTTTCAGCAGATGGAAGCATGAAGTGCTCCAAAATCTCCTGATAGCTAGCTGGATTGACCCTGCCCTTGATAAAACACAGTGGACCAACACCAGCAGCTGACATGGCACCCCAGACCATCACTGACTGTGGGTACTTGACACTGGACTTAAGGCATTTTGGCATTTTCTTCTCCCCAGTCTTCCTCCAGACTCTGGCACCTTGATTTCCGAATGACATGCAAAATTGCTTTCATCCGAAAAAAGTACTTTGGACCACTGAGCAACAGTCCAGTGGTGCTTCTCTGTAGCCCAGGTCAGGCGCTTCTGCCGCTGTTTCTGGTTCAAAAGCACACGCCTGTGCACGGTGGCTCTGGATGTTTCTACTCCAGACTCAGTCCACTGCTTCCGCAGGTCCCCCAAGGTCTGGAATCGGTCCTTCTCCACAATCTTCCTCAGGGTCCGGTCACCTCTTCTCGTTGTGCAGCGTTTTTTTGCCACACTTTTTCATTCCCACAGACTTCCCACTGAGGTGCCTTGATACAGCACTCTGGGAACAGCCTATTCGTTCAGAAATTTCTTTCTGTGTCTTACCCTCTCGCTTGAGGGTGTCAATGATGGCCTTCTGGACAGCAGTCAGGTCGGCAGTCTTACCCATGATTGCGGTTTTGAGTAATGAACCAGGCTGGGAGTTTTTAAAAGCCTCAGGAATCTTTTGCAGGTGTTTAGAGTTAATTAGTTGATTCAGATGATTAGGTTAATAGCTCGTTTAGAGAACCTTTTCATGATATGCTAATTTATTCAGATAGGAATTTTGGGTTTTCATGAGCTGTATGCCAAAATCATCAGTATTAAAACAAATAAATGACCTGAAATATTTCAGTTGGTGTGCAATGAATCTAAAATATATGAAAGTTTAATTTTTATCATTACATTATGGAAAATAATGAACTTTTTCAAAATATGCTAATTTTTTGAGAAGGACCTGTACATGCTGGGCATTGCTCCCTGATTCATTTTGGCCTTGCATGCAAAATCAGTTCAACAGGTTTTGCATTTTACTTTACAGCAGGAAAATGCACTTTTTTTGTAATTGTGAGAAAGTGTGTGCACGTGTAGATCTATATTTGTGCTTGTGTTGGATTGAGTGAGAAATCAATGATGCTGCATGCATTAAGAGGAGTGTGTCATGATGTCATCACTGCCTCTCTCTGAGTCAGTCACTGCATTTTGTTTTGTACACTACATATCTGTTCTAAACAGTCGGCAAGATTGGAATTAATGTGACTCAAATCATCAAAAATGCCAACTTTAGGATATAATGTCATGTACACAAACCTAATAGATGTATTTTATCTCACTGAAATGTCAGAGCACACTCTTTGAAAAAACTAAACAGCCTTTCTTTTATTCACCTAGAAATCAAATTAACAGTGTTTTCAATTCACAAAAACCAAAGCGTCCATGAAAAACAACCTTAAGAAACAAGCATAACAAATATCTCCCTGTCAGACACATTGAAGTTTAGCCTTGAGGAAATGGAAAAACACACAGGAAGTAGTTGAGACGGTTCTGCAGGAAACAGAGACGCACGTTTAAAGCTATCTTCTGGGCTGATGGTGAAAATTGTTGTCATATTGAGACCCAAAGTAAGATTGTTAGAATGTTTCTGGAAAGGAGAGGTGTGACAGACAAAATGTGTATGTCTGTTAGCGTTATGTTTTACAAAAAATGCTTTGAAATGCTTTAAAGGTATTTATTATTGTGATTAAGATTATTATAATTAATTAATTCAAATAAAATTAATCAACTGGATTCAAAATATTTAATGCAAAAAGATAATAAGATGATGAATTTTCATTTATACCCACTAACAATATATACTATTAAACTACAATACATAAAATAAATCATTAACTTAAATATAAAATTGCTAGAGAATTGATAGTGAAAAAAAAGCAAAATAATGAAATTTGAATATTTAAGATTAATATTTAAGATAATAAGATCATGCATTTTCATTTATACCCACAAATATACACACAACATATAATATAAAAAATAAAATTAACTTCTTATATTACTTTTAAAACAATTTTTACTCTGAAATTGCAAGTAAAATATTGAATTAAATATTGAAATTAAATTTTAAAGTAGAAAGGCTGGAGCAGTATTTTCTTATAAAACATACTCAGATAACCTGTATTAATAATGTTTAATTAACAGTGTGTTTGTATGTGTGTGCGTTTATAATGTTTAATTTATTTTTGTGTTTTTGCATTTTTTTTTGGTATGAATTTTTGATTAGTTATTGTGTGTGTGTGTGTGTGTGTGTGTGTGTGTGTGTGCGTTCGTGTGTGTGTTTGTGTTTGTGTGTGTGTGCGTTTGTGTGTGTGTGTGTTTGTGTGTGTGTGTGTGTGTGTTTGTTTGTGTGTGCGTGCATGTGTGTGTGTGTGTGTGTGTTTGTTTGTGTGTGCGTGCATGTGTGTGTGTGTGTGTGTGTGTGTGTGTTTGTTTGTGTGTGGTGGGGGGGTGCTTCTTCACTAACACACGGGTGGGCTTCACCTTACCTACAGCACTATCACCGTAACACCATCGACAGCCTTCAGGTCTGGAGAAAATAAAGGCCTTTTCTGGCTCAGCGGGATAAATTTCAGATTATTAAAGATACACCCCTAAACTGTTCGTTTGATTTAGCAAAAGCAGGCCGATATAAAGCAGAGCCTTCTGATCCTTGAGCCTGTGATTGCGGTGCGACCTTCAGACTGTGTTAGTGTGTGATTAGACTCAACGAGCTGAAATGAGCTCTAATACGCCTCTAATTGTCGGCATGTCCAGAGAGCTTTGCTAACAGTTTGATAGTTAACATAAGTCATGAGGAGCGCTTCTGACATCTGCTTTAATGTCTCTACACTTCCACTTGAATTCCCACAGCGACGGTACACTCTTTGATGTGTCACATGACTGCTGCATAATGCAATTTGTCAGTTTCTAAAATTTAAACAAAGTATTACTGTTAAATGTTGTAACCTGCAATTGTTTATATATATATATATATATTTTTTTTTTTTACTAAAATATATAATATATAATATATAATGAACCAAAAGTAGTGAAAGATCTTACCTTCTGTACTGTAATGTATATCTAAGTCATTTACTTCATTTCCAATTCAAAATAACTGTTTTCTGTGTGGATATATGTTAGAATGTAATTTATTTCTGTGATGCACAGCTGTATTTTCAGCATCATTACTCCAGTCTTCAGTGTCACATGATCTTCAGAAATCATTCTAATATGATGATTTGCTGAACAAGAAACATTTCTGATTATTATCAATGTTACAAACAGTTGTGCTGCACAATATTTTTGTAGAAACTGTGATACATTTTATTTTTCCGGATTCACAGATGAACAGAACGTTCAAAAGAACAGCATTTATTTGAAATAGAAAACAATATAAATGTCCTTACTGTCACTTTCTAACAATTTTATCTGTCTGTATTATATGCTTATTATTCTTCTTATTTTTTTTGTTTTGTTTATTTATTATTATTGTTATTATTATTATTATTATTATTATTATTATATATTTTTTTTTACAGTGTATTCATTTTTGGCAACAAAAAAAAATTATACAGTACATGAAAAGTGACTTTTATGCAAATTGTGAATGAACTAAAACTGACTATTTGAGCTAATATTTCATTTATATGAAAAAATATATTTGTAAAATTCATAAAACTTACTCTAATGTTATTTCCGCTTAAATCTGAATAGATTTAAGAAAATTTAAATAAAAATAAAAAACACATTAAACCAATTTTTTATTTTTTTTTCATTTGTTTGTTTGTTTGTTGTATGTGCTCAGTACAACTTTCCAGTGCTACATGCAATATTTTTTATTGTATTAACAACTGCAACATTTACAGTATTTTAATGAAAACAATGTTTACTGTAACGCCGGTTTTCTTTGCAGGTTTATGTGCAAAATGCTCTTCAGTTAAAATCTGTGGTCGGGAACTCGAGCAGAGACTGGAAGCCAAATCTCAGAGCATTTTAACTGTGAGGGTTTATTTGGAAGGCGTTCTTCATTTGGAATGTTTGGATGGAACTGTCAGAACTCCATGATGGAACTTCAAAGGTGTGTGTGCAGTACGAGAGAGAGAGAAGCTTAACCTTATCTCCATCTCAACACAGCTCTGTGCTGCAGTCATCAAGCCTGCAGGACCCCGGAGCCCCGCTGGAAAGCTGGCTAAACTGTTATTGTATCCGGTCAGACCTGGCCAGACGAAACGCACAGGAAACCACACTGAACCCAGATCAATAGACATGTCAACAGTTAATCTCATTCTCCTCATCTCCTCCGGCCGCTCCTCACACACACACACAAACACACGTTTGTTTTTGTGAAAAGTGGGGACATCCCATAGGCGTAATGGTTTTTATACTTTACAAACTGTATATTCTATCGCCCTACACCAACACTACACCTAACCCTAGCCTTTACAGGAAACTTTGTGCTATTTCAGATTTTCAATACACTCCATTCTGTGTGATTTCTATGCGTTTTGAAAAGTGGGGACATGGAGTAATGTCCTGAAAAGTCACCTTCTCCTTGTAATACCATGCTATACCCTTGTCATTATACAAATTATGATATGTCACAAAAACCCGCGCACAAACACACACACACACACACACTCAGTGTACCTGTGTGCACACACACTGACACATGCAAGCACATCCAGTGCACTTTTCCATTCTCTCTCTGTGATGTTAACTCAACTTTTAATTTCTTATAATGCAGGTAGCCAAAGAATGACATTAATACAAAACTGAAGAAAACTGAAATGACTGAAAATTCATCAGCTTTTTAAATTGCAACAAAGAGCAAAAAAGAAAACCAAAAATCAAACAGCAATTTTAAAAAAAAATCTGATTATCAGCATTATTTCAGGTGGAATGAGAAATGCTTATTTTATGATGTACTGTATAAAAATGCAAAAAAAAAAAAAAAAAAATGCATTATTTGCCCTCAGAGAGAAAAAAAAAAGCATTTTCTAATAAAGATTTCAAATTCCTCCTCTTGGCCTTTTAAAGTTAGATTTGTTCTAAAACCCAAAACTGAGTAGTGGACCAAAATAATAAAATTAATTAATAAAATTAAATTAATAAATTAATTAATAAAAACCATTTTAACTGTCTAAATACATTTTAACAAAGAGAGGAAACCGCATAGCTCTGGTATGAAACTCAAACTGATGTTGATTATTTGGACTTTATTGCTTTGTTCCAAATGTCTTTTGTCCATGTTAGAAACTTTTTGAATAATGCAATTTAATGAGACGATAATACTAAAATAAATAAATAAAATACATCAGCACAAAGAACAAAGGAAAATGCAGAGCGCTAGTGAAACTCAAACTCAAACAAATGTTGGCAAGATTAGTGTTTTTTTTTTTTTTTTTTTTTTTTTTTTTTTGACTTTACCATTTTAGAATATTGCCATTTATAGAGACGATAATGTAACATTCAATTTAGTTTTTGTTTGTTTGCTTTAATTTCACAAAGACAAAAAAAGGAAAACGCAGAGCGCTGGTATGAAACTCAAACTGATGTTCCAAATATTAAAGTGTTTATTGGGACTTTAATGCTTCATTCCAAGCCTCTTTTCTCCACATTAGACAATTTTAGAGTATTGCTGTTTAAAGAGACTAAAATATGGTGATATTAGCACCCAGTTTAAATTCAAACACAGCTGCTGCACTTGAAACAGTAGTTTCTAAAGTGTATAAAAAATAATAATAATAAAAATAAAAAAAAACATGTTTGTTAAACTTTTTTTTGAAAGTATTTTTTTTATGTGGTGTGTTGTGTGATTATTTTATGATTTTTTATTCTTTTTTTTTTTTTGCCTTCAGAGAAAAACAGATTTAGCATTTTATAATAAAGATTTCAAATTCCTTCTCTTAGCCATTAAATTACTAAAAGTATTATTTTTTTCTTGTTATAAAATTCAAAGCTAAGCAGTAAACAAATTTCAATCATTTTTGTCTCTCTCTCTCTCTTTTTTTCCTTGACATCCTTTAGTTCATCTTTTTAAATGTTTTTTCCACAGGCGAGTAGATCAAATTGCCAGTTATTTTTTTCCACGCTTGTCTTTGTGAATTAATTCAAATAAAATGAGAATCCCTGATGTTTGAAGATTTTTTTTTTATTATTATTATAAACGGAGGCTAATCTTTGACTTCAGAGTTCTGGTAAATGAAAAGATCATATCTGCTCTCTCATAGCTATTAAAATGAAAATGACATTGAATACAAACTGGCTTGTGTGCAATGTTAAACAGTAACTGCTTGTCGCATGAGCAGAGCGTTAAAAAATCAACTCAAAGGCCTTTGAAAGACTACAATTAAATGCAAATGTTCCCTGCCAGCAAACAGGGTTTCGACAAGACTTTAGACTTGAAAATAGACTTTCTTTTATGAAACAAGACTGATGATTTCAGCCAGCAGAACTGAAAAAAAAAAATCTGCTGAGTTAGATGAAGCATTTGTGTGGAATAGTTTTGCCATTAGGGAAAGCAGGTTTTGAAAACTTCTGTTTGAAACCAGAGCCCTGAGTGCATTCATTTACAGTATCACAGTCAAGTGATAGTTCTCAATAAAATCAATAGATCATAATCATTTGCTTACATGCATGCATATGTGTCATCTGAGAGCAAACATATGCATATTGATCACAGTCTCAGATGGAAATATAAGTCCAGGGGCATTTCTTCTACATTTCATCACAAATAAGCTGAGCGATGATAATTGTCATAGAAAATATATTTTTATAAAAAAAAAAAGAAAAAAAGAAGAACAAGAACAAGAATATAAGCATAAGACTATATTATTATTATTATTATTATTATTATTATAGTTCAGATTTATTTCTACATTACATTTTAAACAACTTTGGTAGACCAAAAGTGCTGTTCTAAATAAATAAATAAATAAATAAATAAATAGAAGATTAAAAGAAAAAATAATAATCATCATCATTATTATTAGTGGTAGTAGAAGTAGTAGACCAAAATAATATAACACATATTTATAATAACAATTAATTAAAAAGTGTATATATATATATATATATATATATATATATATATATATATATATATATATATATATATTATATATTATTATTATTATTATTATTATTATTATGGTTATTATTATTATTATTATTATCATTGACAGTCTTATTTGTCATTGACCCAAATATTTCTTAACACCGCAAGACAGATTTGTAGTCTGTGAGGAAAATGTAAAAACCAGTGTGTGTGTGTGTGTGTGTGTGTGTGTGTGTGTGTGTGCAGGGCCAGTCTATCTCTGGGCAGTACAACTGAATAAACGTGTCTGTTTTCATAAGCTCAGGTCTGATTTATTGAGTGAGGCCAATGACATGAACAACTTTCATTTATTAGCTCTGTGACTCCCGATCTATACACACCTGAAGGCATGTGTCTCTCTCTCTCTCTCTCACACACACACACACACACACACACACACACACACACACACACACACACACAGGACATCTGTTCTGACTATGAGACATGCTGTATCTCTCAGGAGTGCGTTACTCATTTAATATTGTCTCAGCAAAAAGATAAACAGGCGGTTTAGTTTAGGTGTAGAGGTGAGATCTGGATGGGAAAACTCCAGGCTATGAGATCACAGAGCTGAGAAAGATGAGCTGAGAGAGAGGAATGATGGGTAAATAGTGTCTGAACTGGGCTGTGAACTCCATTAGCAGAATTATCATTCGAATCAGCATATAACATCACAGTGGCCCTGTGTAATCTACCATAATTAAAGAAACCACTAACCTAGCAATGGAAAATCTATCGTGTATGATAGCTTGGTGTGTCGCTAGACCTTTTCCATCACTGAGCACCAGTGAAATATTACTGATAAATCATATTCTGACGCTGGACTGTACACAGACCTTATAACCTTTTACCCTGATAATATTTCAGCAATCAGTCATCTGTGCTTTTCATCTCTCTAGATTGACTCTTCTGATCGAGTCAGTCAAACAGGTTTGCAAATAGGTCTGAAATTGTTCATGATTCAGTTTGAGATTCATTCGGACAGTTCACTCATGAACTGAATCATTCGCAGCAGTTTCTCACACCAAAATTTAATCGAAAATAGACAACATTTACCTACTATGGAAGCCCATTTCCACCATGGGATATTTATTTTATGAAATTGATTTTATTTAATATGTACCATTTTTATTTTAAATAAAATGTATATAAACACAGAATTGCAATATACTGAATATATAAAATTGTGACTTCTTATCTCACAATTCTGACTTTACCTCTCACAATCACAAGTTCATATCTCACACTTCTTTTTGACTTTTTTATATCTAGTAATTCTATAAATTTTATATTAATTATACTTCTGAAACTCAGAAGTCTGAATTGTGAAATAAAAAAATGCAATTATCATTAATTACAGTAATTAAGTTTTTTTTTTCTTTTTTTTCTTTTTTATCCCAAAGCAGAAACAAGCTTCCATAACATACAACCCATTATATAAATGTCTTCTATTCAGTCATGTATATCCATATACACATTACAGCATTAAACAAGAATATCAACATATGGGACACAGCATATGATTTTTGGGGTCTATTCCTATTTAATGTTGTTCTATGGAAAGAAGCAGCACACATATTCTTCACGGAAGAGAGAAAGCCATATACAGGTAGGTTTGGAATGACAAGAAGGTCTGAAATGACAATTTTATTGTTTGTGGGGGTGAACTATATCTTTAATTTTCTCAATATTTTTGTTATACAAGTTAAAGGATTGAGAAGTGAGAATTAATGTTTTGACACATTTGCAAGGATCTGCAGAAGGAAAGGGAGACAGGTCACAAAACAGCTTGGCAGAACTCAAGCTGTGCCTGCTCTGATTGGCAGAGGTCTGGCTCCGGTTCCTGGGTGCCCGGGCACTGCTGGAGAACAGGTTCAAAGAACCAGATGTCATATGTGGAAAAAAATCAGCCTAATTTATGCATGAAGACAAACACACCACACTTGCTCTGTTTCCTCTGATTTTCTAAATGATCATTCTCACGTCCTCACAGCTCTACGGTCCTGCTGCAGCATTCAGGTAACAAGCTGGAGGTGTCTGAAGCACGTTTTCCTGCGCCAGCCCCTTCATTGTTCCCATCATGCTCCGATGATCACATTATGTCTCCGCCGGCACGCCGCGCTAAATCGGGGGACTGGGGCTCCTGCCACAAAGACGGAGTGCGGAGCAGAGCACCCTCGCCTCCCGCGGGACCCAACCCTCGCGTGTAATGCCTAACGAGGAAATTCAAACATAACCAACCTCATTAATTTCTCCTATCAAACGCTCCTCGTCTGCCGAATGCAGGTCCACCAAAGTCTTCCGCTCCTCGAGGAAGATCAAAACCAGCTCGGCTGATTGATAGCGAACACTAGAGGAATGCCAGTGACTACATGAGAACAGAGGAGACATTGGCACGGTGATGAAAGCGAGTGGGAAAGAAGTACGAGAGGCCGTGATGCTATCAACAGTGCCAGATCAACAGATGCATGCTGGGAGTCAGGTGCTCATGAATAGATACTTGGCTCAACAAAGGAGAAATGGCGTATTGGAAAACCGAGGTGGATGATAAATATGCACGATGGCACTTCATAAGATCTCTAGATAAAGTGGCTGGGTGGCCGTCTGATGAAAGCACATCCTGAGGAGAACAAAAGCTTTTCAGGTTAAGGCTGGAAAATACGTTGTGCAGATGAGCTACATGGGAAGTTCATTCAAGAATTGAATTCCAGTCCAAAACAAAACAAAAAAAAGCAAAGCTAAGCATGGTGAAAAAGCCAATCGAAGTGAAACAAAATGAAACGAAAAGACATTAAGCTAAATATGTTTTGCAGATGAGTTACAAAATAAGCTGCATTTCAGTCCAAAACAGCAAAGTAAAGCAAAGCAAAGTGAAAAACGTGAATCAAAATGAAAAGAAACGAAAGGAAACAAAATAAATAAATAAAATAAAAATGTTGGAAAATATGTTGCGCACATGAGCTACAAAAGAAGTTTATTTAAGAAATAAGTTCCAATCCAAAAGAAAAAGCAAAACAAAGTGGAAAAGTGAAATAAAACCAAACAAAATGCAACAAAACAAAACAAAACTAAAACAAACGAAGCAAAACAAAATATTTTCAGGTAAATGTTGGAAAATACATCATGCAGATGAGCTACAAGAAAAGATCATTTAAGTAATATATTCCAGTACAAAACAAAGCAATAAAAGTAAAGTAAAGCAACGCAAAGCAAAAAAAGTGAATCAAAGTTAAACAAAATGAAAGGAAACAAAAATTTAAGCCTTTCAGGTTAATGGTGGAAAATGCATATTACAGATGAGCTACAAAAGAAGCCGAGTTCCAGCCCAAAACAAAGCAAAGCTAAATAACAAAAAAGTATTAGAGATAAAAAAAAAACAAACCAAAATAAAAAAAAAGCAAAGCAAAGCGAAATAGTCAAAGCAAAGCAATGATGATTTATTTATAATGGGGTGAATTCACACACACACACACACACAAACAACTTCTGTCTGCCAAATCAGTCATATGGTACAAACAAATAAAACAAAATCAGAAAATATATCATAGTCAGGAGCTCTAATGACATGATTGTGTGTCTAGGTCAATAAGTCCTAAAATATCAGATTTGACCTTTTTATGACAAGGCAAGATCAGTTCAGGTTGTGAAATGTCATACAGTGCAATTCATCAAAAACATAATATTTCTGAATTACAAAAAAAATTCATGACAAATTTTTAATACTTTTTTTTTTTACTATGAAAATATATTTTTAAAGATTTTAATAACGATTAAGATGTGTACACTCACACATAAAGTGGCTGGGTCACTGTTTGATGAAAGCATATTCTGAAAAGGGCTAATGCTTCCCATGTTAATGTTGGACAATAAATTGTGCAAATGAGCTACACAAGCAGTTTGTTCAGAAAGCAGACTTATGGCATGGCCAATCCTCCTAAAGCAACCTGAGACTCAAACCCGCAACCTTACGGTTTACCAGCCTCATTAACCACAACTTCACACTTTAACCCACATAAACGGTGGCTGGGAAACCAATGTCGACAACCTCAAATTACATGATGGGAACTGCTTAAGTAGGTCTCCGGGTTGTAGACGAGTTCAATGAATCAATGAGTTCCTTGTATTTGCAAACATGGCATTCCCTCTTTTCACAATTGTCTGACAAGGAACTTTTGTTTTGCTCGGACACCTCTGAACTGATTACGATGTAAACTGACATCTGTGACACCGATGACATACAGCAGAGGTCCTAACCATACTCAAACAAACAGCGTGCCAACTAATGAAACGTTTAATGTGCGTCAAACCACTTCTGAGGCCGTTTTCAGTGCCATATCTTCACACAACAGAAGCTTTGCTTGAGGTTGCGAACACTTGAGGCCATAAATCCCCTCCTTCTGAAAGGCTGCTCTTCTTACAGCGCTCAGACAGAGCAGCTTTTGTGATCTCATAACAGCAGCGGCCGTCGGGCATCAAAGTCCCTCCCTGACCCTGACACATCAGTCCCCGCTCCTCAGACACAAAGCAAACCCTTCAGATTCACAGCCGCGCATGCTGATGATGTCACAGTCGGAGGATCTCTGGTGGAAGCTGATTGGCCGACGTCCCAGCAGCCATCCTGTCGAGAGACACAGCTTTTGAGGGTTTCCGCTCGTTGCCCGAGGAATAGACAGGGAACTATAAATAGCCCAGTTGAAGGGAATGCATGGAGGACGGAGAGATGAAAGATTGTGGGAGGAATTGCAACGTGTGAGGTCACTGCTGGCAAACCTGTCACACAGGAAGTGGAAAGGGCCTCTCTGTCTTAGGATGGCCTTGTTGAACGAACTAAAGATGATTCGTTCTGCTCTGTTTTTAACAGGGGTTAACAATTTATTGGAACCAGAAGCATAGGCTGAATTTTCTATTGGAAGAAGCAAAAAAAAAAGCAAAGAAAAAATGGGTGGTCCAACAAAAAAAATGGTTTAAAACTGGTTTCTTATTTCATTTAATACTGCAAAAACAAAATTGATTCTAATCTACAGCTTAAATGGATAGATCACCTAAAAATGAAAATGTGCTGTTAATTTACTCACCTTCTGACCATTTTTTTCTTCAATAAAGAAACAGTAAAGAAAGATTTTGCAGCTGAAACGTTGTCCCTGGTGAGGCATAAAATGCAAGTCACTGGCTACTGGTACTTTAAGAGTCAAAAAATGCATTTTAGGCAACTCGAAATTAATATCCGTGGCACCTGTTGATATACTGAGGTCTTATGAAGCGAAACAACTGATCTGTGCAAGAAACTGAACATTATTTATAGCATTATTACCTGTAATCCAGAGCCTTAGTGGAAAATATATAATACTACGTATAATCCACTATAATACAATGCTTCTATGTATGCGCTCCAGAAGAACATTCCAGATGTAATCAGGTTTCTTTGGCTGACTTCACCAGCACTTTCATAAATATATTGTATCTCTGCATGTCTGAGCGCAGTGATCAAAACTGACGGAGGATGAAGAGCTGAAGTTTAACTCCAGCCAAGATTACACCACAGCATATCTCTCTCTTATCTATGCATCAGCTCACACTGCCAGAAAAATAGAAGGAGAAGGACAGACAGAGAAACAAAACACGCTGAGGTAAAGTGTTTGCTTTACTAAAATCAACAAAATAGAGGAACTGAGAAAACCCCCGGTCCTGCTCATCCATGACTGATCATCCCACACTGCAAGAAAAAAAAAACAGCAATACAAGAAATATTAAAGATTTAAGACAGTTGGGACAAGAGGAGGAGAAAGGAGAGAATGTCATGTGATTCAGTTGATACCAAATACCCAACAAAAATGTGTCCACCTTTGCACACACACACACACACACACACACAAAGGTCAGGATTTGACCTAACACTAACATATTTTTACAAGAAAATATTCTGTTACAAGTTTTGCAAGAAAATACTATTTTGGTCTTTTAATTTTAACATTTTATGTTTAATTCAATCTGTTACTTGCCATCTTTAGTGAAATTTACTAGCAGTTTCAGAGTAAAAATGTATTCTATTCCATTGTTTTTCCAGTGTACTGATGTATTTCGAATCTATTATCATGCTATCATGATTTTATCATGATACATGCTCAAAACAGCAAGGACATACCATGGTCATTTTAGCTGGCTGATCCCTACAAAGGGATTAAAGGTAGGTTTATTTTTTTTATTTTTTTTTTTGCCAGTAGTGTTGTATGACCACAAAAAAAGCCTTTTCGTTTAATCAATATTTGTCACTTTAAATTATTTTACTCTATTTCACTTTTTACAATTTTGCTTTTAAAATTCAGAGTACTTTATGATTTCAGTCTTTTACTTTTTTTTTAATCAAGCAATATTATAAAAATGTGCTTTTGTGCACAAATGTAACGCAACAAAAAGTATGTAGACATTTTATCATTTTAAAAATATCAACTCTTTTGCTCACCATGACTGCATTTATTTCATCAATAATACTGTAAAATGATAATATTGTGAAATATTAATAACTCCTTTCTATGTCAATATCTGTTAAAGTGTAATTTATTTCTGTGATGTGCAGCTGTATTTTCAGCATCATTACTGCAGTCTTCAGTGTCACATGATCTTCAGAAATCATTCTAATATGATGATTTACTGCTCAAGAAACATTTCTGATTATTATCAATGTTGAAAACTGTTGTGCTGGTTTATGTTTTTTTGTTTGTTTTTTTTCTGGAAAATGTGATGCATTTCATTTTTCAGGATTCACAGATGAATAGAAAGTTCTAAATAACAATTTATTTGAATATAGATCTTTTGAAAGGCTATGAATGTCTTTACTGGCACTTTTAATCAATGTAATGAGTCCTTGCTCTTCTTTTCTTGTCATCAGTAAAATAATTAATAGTCATGATGCTTCTTTTTGGTTTCGTCTTTATCACTGACAAAATCGAAAAAACGCAATTAAGTCAATGAAGCTTTTCATCAGTTTAGCAGACAAAATTAACACACACACACACACACACAGAGATAGAGAGAGAGAAAGAGACACTTCTCCTCAGCAACAAACTCTGTCTTCCCACTAACAAACTCTGAAACAGCAGCTCAAACTCTTTCTGCCCTCTCCTCCTCGCTCGGCACTGCTCTGGGATGGCACATTGTCCTGCGGGACGTCCCACACCTGGAGACCACATGGATTAACACTCTCTCCCTCCATCCTTCTCTTTCTCACCCCTCAAACAGCATCTGTTCAGTGAGAAGCGTCTGTCTGTTTAGAGTCAGCATCTGAGCCTGGGTTTCTGAAGCGTGGCCTTGTTTCCTCTTATCAGTCATGTGTATGTCTCTGTCTGCTACAGCTCAGGCGCTCACCTGGTCAGGGCCAGGCCACTGATTGACAGATGTGATAAGGCCGGTCACAGGTTGTGTGTGTGTAAATAACAGCAAGGCTGAGGTCTGTGTTTGAGAGAGAGGCCAGGTCAATGCCAGCTGCCCTTGTGAGCCAAACCTGGAGTGATATAAAGCCCAAAACACACCGCACTTCTCAAAAATACCACCATTCACCGTATCTGCTGGGTCTACATTATATCAACATGGTAAAAAAAATAAAGAAATCCCTCTATTCTATTTTATTACATTGTGGTAATATACTAACTAACTAACTATTTATTTATTTGTTTGTTTGTTGATGGTAATGAATATGGTAACAAAACAGTGCCATGGTATATCAAAATGTCATATGATAGTTATTGTTGTCAGTGTTACTACCTTTTAGCAACATCTGATATTAATATCAATATTTATATCTCATCTATGTGGTGTGTGTGCATGTGTGCGTGCCTGCGTGTGGGTTTTTGTAATCTTTAAAATAAAATAAAATAAAATAAAATAAAATAAAATAAAATAAAATAAAATAAAATAAAATAAAATAAAATAAATAATTAAATACATGAATGAAATATTTGCTAAATATTTTAAAATGTTTATGTATATATATATATAATTTTTAGAATCAAGTAAATAAATACATGCAAGAATTATCTTAAAATATAATAAATAAATTATATAATTTGTTTAAAATGTTACGTAAAATTAAAGTATGCAAGTAAATGAACAAACAAACTATGCTATAGTACAATAAGGGCAAGACCAAGGTACTGTAAACACTGTTGTACTAAAATTCAGATAGTATAGTATTTACATGGCACTCCAAGGTACAGTATTTTTCAAGATCTACCACTGCAGATGACTATAAAACATGGTTAAACCAGAATAAAACAAGGGTATAAGTGAGAAAGTACTCTGGCATTCGAGGAAAATAGTATAATGTACAAACCGAGTTACCTGCAACTCATCCCGTAAGGCACATGTAGCCCATCACTATTCACAATCGCAGTTCCTTAAAGTATTGTAGCATCACAGTAAAGGTCAACTCTATATGACACACTATCATCAGTTCATAATTGCTGCATATAATGCAATTATAATGTAATTTTAATGAATTACTGAGATCATCACCCTTCCAATATCATCAACTTTGTGTCTCGATCTTCTCAGACTGTGCGGCGTTAACAAACTAGCTTCCGCGGCCTGATCGTTCGACAACAGGTTTAATTGTATTAACCCACCGTGAGGAAAACACTCTTGAACACAGAGATAAGACGGGACAGGAGCGATACACCTTCAGGGTAATTAGCCCTGATTCATCAGCTCACGGAGACGAAAAGCGATAATTGATTTCTGAATTAATAACAGAGCCGCAGATCAGACGCTTGCCTCGGTTTCTTTAGCAGGCGCCGCCGTGTCTGTCTGTCTCGCTATTTCTCTTCTCCTCTCATGATAGGTATGATAGCATCCCTCGCATAATAAAGACTCGCAGAGATGAACACGCATCTGAAACCAGCCCAGAGTTACACACAAACTCTATCTCTGCTTCCAGAACTCCTGAATGAATGAGTGTATTAAATATGTGTATTAAAGTTAACAACTTTCACAACATCAGAACTGTTACGTGATGCACTTATGAGTGTTCATTGAATATGAAACTGACTGGATAATGAAAAACAGGTATTTCATACTGAAAGAAAAGCAGCTGGTATTATATTTCATAAGCTGTTCTAATTATAATTATATTAAGTTATTATATTTTGTAGAGAAATTACAAATATATTGGAGTAATGTGCATTAGTAACACCAGGAGAATGTGCATTAAAGGATTACTTAATTTAAAATGACAGTTCTGTAATTATTTAAATAATAAAGGCTTCTGCACACAGTGTCGGACCGAGTCTCAAAACACACTTGTAGCCAATCAGCAGTAAGGGGCGTGTCTAGTAATGAGTGTTCAATTCTAGTGCACAGGACGGATATTAGCAGATGGACTATAGATAGAGATTGATTGCAGATAAAAAAGAGCAATATATCAGAGGAACAAAACTCATGCCATTCTAAAGCCACAAGCTATTAATTTTTCTGTTAAATATATAGAAATATTTTGAAAGACATGCATTCTGTATTTCAAATGTCATTACATACTGAAATCTGTGATGCTCAAATGAATGAATGAATGATTTTTACATATTTTATTATATTTATTTATATTAGTATTATTTTAGTGTTATTATTAATACTAAATATTGTTCAACATACATTACATTGATATTATATCAATATATTAATTACATTCATTCATTATATTAATACTATAAACGTAAAATATTATGAATAAATACAATTTCATATTCATCTTTGATATAAATTTTTTATTTTATTTATTTTTTTAAAATCATTAGGTGTTATTAGTGCAGTTCATGCTCCCACGTATTACTAATAAATTACAAATATAAAATTATTCTAAATACATTATATTAATAATATATAAATATATTATATTGCATATATTTAGTATATATAAACGTAACAATATTGTAAAAAATATTTTATATATATATTAAATACACTTAACTTAAACTTTACATCTAAAATAAAAATCATAGACTTCCTGTAAATATTATATATATATATATATATATATATATATATATATATATATATATATATATATTTTTTTTTTTTTTTTTAAATATTTAGTGAATATATGCAAATGGTTAAACTGTATTTTTATTGTGATCAAACTTTTCCTATCAAGTGAGGTTCATGAGGGAAGATGTTTCTGGTGAAACTCCTATTTACCCGCGGAGAGAGAGAGCGAGAAATATAAAAATCAGCATGTGATTGCTCTTTACTGATCCCTCGCTCGCTCGCTCACTCGCTCCTCCTTCTCTCCGTCTCTGACCTGGATACCATTCCCAAATATCCTGCCACGAATTCCCTGCCAAATCTGGTTGATAGCAATAAAAGGCAATATAAAGGAGAGAAAATCATGTTTGATTTATAAATTGCAATTGAAACAACATTGAAACAAATTCTTCTCGTTTTCTCTTATTCTTTGATATTGAGGTCATCACTCTTGAGTATGAGACGTTATAGGCGTATCAAGGCTTGTTTGTGTCGAATCAAAGCGGCACGCTCTTTTGTCTGAGCGCTCAGACCAGATCTCAGACGCACAGATCGAATGACGAAAGTGCTCCTTCATGCAGATGGAGAGACATCTTTTTTATGATGTGGCCTAATGTATATGACTGTGCGCCATTATAAAGCTATTAAAAAAGCTTAGCTTCATGCAGCTTCCTCCATTCATCAAAAAAGCAATATTGTTAGAGCGATGTGTTTTGTTCCCAAGGGAATCTCATTGTGAGAGATCTCATTTGTCAGGATTGCTGTTACAGGTCGAGATGCATTTCCAGCAGGTGCTGGAGCCCATTTCACTCCAGGTGCCAGAAGACAACGCCCAGCTCTTCTTTCAACATCGCGCCGGTGGGTTTTCGGCATGACCCTGTTTACTTTCCTAATACACATTCCTGCTCTTTGATTCATTGGTGCATATTATTCTGAAAGGAAATATAAGTGTATTCGCAGTCTTTCAGCAACTTGTGATAGCTTGTTGTGTTTGTTTTTGATTAATGTCACCAAACTATTATTTTTTCACAATAAACACAGACTTCTCACAATCAATTCAATCAATAATAATAATATTAAACAAATAAATAAACATCAATCAATCAATCTGTGCTTTTTGGTGAATTATATTAAATCCAATTATGGTCAATTTGTCACCCAGATTTCAAATATAATCAGCTGATTTATTAAAACGCGTCAGGATAGCGCTCTTGTTCAGTCATTTATGAACTAAATACGTGACGTTACAGACAATTGAAAGGTTTCTGAACTTCACAATCGAGAGTGTGACAGCTGTGTGTGCAGCGGGTTCTGATAAATAAGTTTAAAGCTGGAAACCCTTGAGAGAGCGAGCGATCGCCAGGGAGCTCTTATCACAGAGAGGAGCGCAGAGCTTTCCTGGCCTGTAATGAGCCTCCCTCACTCTGTACATCTGCCAGCACAGCCAATCCCACGAGAGCATGCAGTGATTGACAGCTCCTCAGGGCTCCTCCCGCTTCAGCGCCGTCTCAATACAGAGATGCAGGGAGATGAAAGAGATATAAGCGAGGTAGGAGACGAGGTAGGCGAGATGCAAAACAGAGGCATGCAGAGAGCATTCTGGGAGAATTTAGCTAGCTTTCTGATTAATATTTAAAATCCACCATGAATGGATCTATTTCTCTGCCATCAGATACAGTTTTTTTTTTTTTGTAAATGCAACCTTTCTATCCCAACAACAGGATCCACAAATAACGTGTTGCCACACCTAGTTACTAGCTGGAGAAAATTAATAGGCAAAAATCATTCTTACCAGCCATGAAATGCATTTTACTGTATTATTTATTAATATTATTTTATTTATTTATTATTGAGAAATGCATGTGCATAAAATAATAATAATAATAATAATAATATAAATAATAATAATAATAATAATAATAATAATAATAATAATAATAGAACAGAAAGTACACATTGCTCAGTAAACAACTATTATTATTATTATTATTATTATTATTATTTGATCATTTATTATTATTACCACCATCATAGTCAACAACAACATTAAAAACTACACATTTTTTCAGTTATGTATTTCTTAATTAAAAAAACAACAATTATATTATTTTTATTATTATTATTTTACACAGAACAAATATATTGCTGAATAAAACACAATAATAATTATAATAATAATAATAATAATAATTATTATTATTATTATTATTATTATTATTATTATTATTATTATTATTGTTGTTGTTGTTGTTGTGTATTGAGGAATATGTTATTATAATTATTATTAAAATAATAATTAATAACAACCAACCCATCCCATTTATATATATATATATATATATATATATATATATACACACACACACACACTATCAGCTGAAGTGAGTGCAGAATGAGACGGCCGGAGAGCTGAGAATGGGATCATGATGGAGAAGACGACTGAACATCACTCCATCTTTCTGCCCGAGGCCCAGTGAGAGGCCGACTCCCCCGGGCTCCGAGAGCGCTCCTCTGCCCCGTCTGCCAGCCAACACCCACAGGACTGACTTTGATGAAGGGCACAGCTTCTCCTAACCACTTAATTGATGTAGGCAGAGAAAGACAAATATAGCGAGTTATTCTCAGGGTTTGAATAAGCTGAAACGATGCAGAACGACTTCGAAACTATTGTTTGTGAATCCAATCCATCCTTACACACTCCAGTCCGGTTTTTAAAATCACTCCAGAATCACTACTAGATTTTAGGTTGACTCGCATCAAAAACCCAATTTAACCCCTGGTTATTACAGAGATCTCATTTCTCAGATCAATAATATGAGAAACGGGTGTGAATATCTCACAGAAAACCCTGTTAACTGTGTTCATTCTGAATGCAGCGCTAGCTCTTTCATCTCTTTATAAACAGCGCTGCTGCTTCCTTCTTCCTCCTCCTCTTCCTCAGCCTCTCTCTCTCTCTCTCTCTCCGGTCTCTTTGAATAAGCTGATTAAATGAGTGTGATTTGGTGAGCGGAGGTTTGGGCAGCGGTGGTGCCGGAGCTCGGGCCCCTCCGCATGAATATTAAGTGTGTGTGTGGGATTTGTGTCTGGGGTCTGAAATTGGAAATCACAAGTTTGACTAATCAGCTTTGAGCTTCTCTTTCAGTCTGCCTGTGCACTCGGCGGAAAGAAGGAGTAGACTGAGAGAGAGAGAGAAACAGAGCAGGCTGTGATGGAGTCTGTCGTTTTATGAGCAGAAAATGCAGAAGTTGGGTGCTGTGAAAAGCAGCAAACCTCTGGAGAGAGGTCATGGGAAGGGGCTGCTCTGAGACAGAACCACTGTGATTGGTCAGTTCAGAACAATAGAATATTTCCCATGCTACACTGCATGATAAAACTAACTGCTATGATCCTCAGTCAAGGTCTTAAAAAATTTAAGCGATCACTGTTTTGGTGAAAAAATAGCTTGACTAACTTTATGAGGGTCTCAGGGAAATAAATAAACAAACTTTAACCTTTAAATTATTTATATTATATAGTAACCCTTGAGATATTATTGGTTAAAAATGCATGCATAATGTTAAAATAAATGAAATTATAAAATAAAATAAAATATTAATAGCATGACTGTTTTTGCACTTGATTTACAACATAGCATACCATAAAGTATATGTAATAATATGTACAAAGAATGTATTATGTATACTGCTGTAATAAGCATGCTGAATATATAATATAAATATTTTATTGATTGTTGAATTTAAATTGGGTCTTAAAATAACTGTTCATAAAACCTGCATGCATAATTATATATATATATATAGTTTATATAGTATAAATTCCTACATTTAAGTGATCACTGTTTTGGTAAAATAAAAAATATTAATAATAAAAAAATAAATAAATAAAAACATAGCTTGACTAACGTTACATGAGGTTCTCGAATGAAAAATAAAAATATAGGAAAGGACAAATGAACTGACAGTAACCTTTAAATTATTATTTGCCAAAACAGCATGTATAATCATCATAATCTAAGGAAAAAATATCTATCAACAATCAACGTTTTATCGAGTCCAATTATGATGACGGGCCTCTATGAGTACAAAAATGCAGGAAAGTGTATGAAATGAATTTCAAATCTGGCCCAAAGTTTAAGGGGTGGTTATTACTCCCAAAGCCTGGGAGACACATTAGCTTTAATGTAAAGAGCATTTGTACATCCCTTCACCATGCCAGCGATGGAGAAAACGTTTTGAACGCTCTGGAATGTTCTAATAGAGGTTTCCAGGCACATTCAGAATCATTTGAAGTTCGATATTTGCCCACACACAGAGACAAACCCACACACACACAAGATTCAATCAGTCTGGAGAAAGACAAAGCGTCGCTTGCGCTAACAAAGAGCCACAACTCATGAATATCATAACGGGGAGCCTTCGTCCTCGTCTCCACACTCGCTGTGTCTAAAGCTTCACAGGTAGCATCTCAAACAGCGCTCGACTCATCATGCATTTATTCATTGTCTGCCGGGGACAGATTATGAGTGAAATTGAAAAATGCAAGAGGAATAAAAGAGCAACAGTGTGTGTGTTTTTCAGTCAAAGAGCACCTGTACTGCCATCAGCCCTGAGCGAGAGACTCTTTATTGTTACCTGTGCTCAAACACAAAAGAAACACCGCGGCCCAACAGCGTCTCTCTCTCTCCTCGTAAACACATTTTACTGAAGCGGGTCACTCACATCTCAGACAAGATTTCTACCAAACTTCACAATGCATCTAACATCTGGACAGTTACATATTTCTGAGTGATACAGAATATTCAGTGGGACATAAAACAGGACGGGATTTCTTTTCTCTCTTTTTTTTTTTTTCTGCTGACAACTGAATTAATTGGACTCTATACATACTATATTACTATAAACATAATATAATTATTTTTTATCTCAAAGTTAATTCAAACATGTTCTATATATTTCAATTTCTAAAAATTGACTACTATATACTTACAATAAATGTATTATGAATGAAATAACAACGAAAACAGTACACTATCATTCAAAAGTTTGAGGTTTGTTAGATTTCTTTTTGTGTTCTATGTTCTCCTGTTCACAAAGGCTGCATTTATTTGTTGAAAAATACAGTAAAAACAGAATTAATGTGAAATATTATTACAATTTAAAATAGCTGTTCTCTACATGTAAATATGTTAAAGTGTAATTTATTTCTGTGATGCGCAGCTGTATTTTCAGCATCATTACTCCAGTCTTCAGTGTCACATGATCTTCAGAAACCATTCTTATATGCTGATTTGCTGCTAGATAAACACTTCTGATTATTATCAATGTTGAAAACAGTAGTACTGCAGCAATGTAAATACTGTAACTTTCATTATTTTAAAGCATCCTCGTTAAATAAAATATTGACTAAAATAATGTAATTTAAAATATTATTTAGAAAAAAATCACAAGGACCCAAACTTTTGTATTTATTAATTAACATTCATTTATAAATGCTGTAAAACAATTTTTTTTTTTGGTCAGTTTAATTAATTAATTCAAGCATTAACTGATGTTATAAAATGAAACCTTACCATAAAGTAATGGTTTATGTAGTTAATGTAATACAATAAGTTAATTGGTTGTTTCAAAGGGGAAAATATTTAATTCTGATTAGATTTATGAATATGAAAAACAAGCACATTTTCCTTCCTTTTATTTATGTATATATATATATATATATATATATATATTTTTTTTTTTTTTTTTTTTTTTTTTGTCATACACAATAATTTTTTTTTCATCATGCACAATACGTTCCAAAACAAACCCTCCACAAGCACAATTTCAGAAAGTTACTTCTTTTAGGGTACGTTCACACAACAACAATGTAGTAAAAACTAAGAAATTTTTCCTTTGCATCTTTTGAGTAAAGACGACAACGTTTTCAAAACAATCCCCTTTCACAAAGATCCACAAAAATGATTAAAGACACTGCATTATTCATGCCAGGCCAGTAGATAGGTAATATGCATGCGCATGATGCCACTGTTTTCACAAATTTTTGTAGTTTACACCAAGACAATAGTGCAACTGTTTTCAAACACTTGCACTTTAAAATCCCTTTTCAAACGTTTGCATTTTCAATACGCCGTTGCTGTGTAAATGAATGGCCGAAAAGCCTAACAAATGTTCTATTTTTCATTAAAAACAGTGTCGTGTAAACACTCCCTTAATTTAAAAAATTTAGTTAGAGCTAATTTCAATGGCGCTAGAGCATCATCAGCCTAAACCATCTACAGTCAGTTTTCTCTTCCAAGAGCTTAGTTTAACGTAACAGTTTAAAGACAATCATGCTACTGTAGGTGATCACACCTGAGAATCGGCCCCCTTCTACATCCCTTCATGTCTCAATGCTCAAACGTCAGCTGACGTCTCTGTTTAATTGGCACTGTGAGCAACAGTAAAACACGGCTATTAACACGGCAGAAAACAAAGCAGAAATTAGCATGTGGAGGGTTTATAATGACAGACGGCCCCCCGTGGCTCTTAATGCTCCATCATAATATTGCACATAGGCCTGTTCTCTTGTCTGTTCTGCTTTTATCCGGGACAGACAGCGCTACGGTAATGATTAGGCCTGTATGTGTATGAACATGAGTCATAATCATCTATTCTGAGACCCGTCACGTGTTTACGAGAGCAACGACTATCTTTGAGGATGATGGGAGGAAAATATTTCCAATTTTACTGTCGAGGATTTGCAAGAGGTTCGAGCCAGTCAAGAGAGCAATTCGGTTAGCCTGATTTCATTAGAGCGCTGCTGTTATTAGCTCTCCCGTCCCATAAACAAATCGCCAGAGAGTGAACATTTCTGCCAGAAAACAAGCTTTTTTCCTTTCATTTGCAAATGTAGTGCTTAGACCTACTTGTAGACCTCTGGCGTCGACAGCAGATAACATCACTTGGCTATTTTAGGCTGATTTTGTTAACCCACTAACTTGACTTTTTACTTAATTGGTTAACATTTAAAACAATTAAGCCACCAATCACATGGAGTTCACTAGGCATTTCAGTGGAGCCTCTGGTTGAACCATGGTCAGAAATTTACTTTTCTATGAAGGGGCAATTATTATTTGTTTTTTTTTACCTTCCTAAGGGCAATTTTTATATTTACCTCACCAACTATTGAATGCATGAATGTTTTGCCAATCATTATTACATATTCAGAATCAGGTCTTGAGTGACACAGAATATACAGTATACTAAATATTATACAGTATATCTAATATGCATGTATCTCTAAACTGCCCTAATAGTATAAAGCTGTCCTGATATTAAAATAACAATTACAAAGTAATAAAATAAAGCATTTTTCATTATCTGTGTCACTGCCATCATCACTTACATTATTCTGGTACATTCAGCATCTGGCTCATAACATCATCTTCATAATCAAGATTTTGTTCACCAACAGCTTTTGCCTGTTTATTAGGTTGGTTTCCCAAATTAAAAAAATTAAATCCCTCTATTCCATAATTAAATTAAAATACATTTATTTAATACCAAGTATACTTTAAACCCATTTTGATGTATAATTTAAGACTTAATATAAATTTATAATTAAACAAACTATTTGGAGTAATTCTTAATTGTACAATGCATATTTCTTAATTTTACGCATTTTAATATCACTATTAATAAGGATTGTATGATATTTGAATAATGCAAGATATTTAAAGTGCACCTGAAGTATACTTGCAATGGTTCCACTTTAGCACACTCAAATATACTTCAGTATGTCTTTAGTTGGACTTTAGCACTACTTCCACACAATTAAAGTGCATTAAGCACTTTATTAAGCTTTTCCATCTGCTTCAAACTTTCAGGCATGTCTTTCTCAAGCCAACCTAAAGTTTGTCTTGACGAACCTTTTTATCTTCTTAGATCTGAGGGGCTTTTTTGTCCATGCTGATGGCATTTTTGCCCCAAGCCCCTGTTAATTTCCAACCCTGTTGAACTTAGGGCTGGTCTAGACATTGGGAAGCTCAGTCTATCTGAGCACATCGGTACATGATTGCTGTGTTTTTGTAGGAATCAACAGCAGCATCTCAGATGAGCTCTTCTAAGGAGAGTTTGCCAACCGCCAAGAGACGACAAATATATGAACTCTCCAAAAGAAGCATAATAACACCGAATCCCAGTACTACGAATATATCCATAGACACTTATCCCTTCATGACTGAAACACAAACTCTTCCTCAACCCGAAGCCAAAGCCGTTGGCAAACAAATGGAAACATTACGCTCTTAACAAAAGCCGTTCTGCCTAGTAGTCGCAATCATTTGTTAGTGTTGATAAATCCGTCTCTTTCCTCCCAAATTCCGGCGGTGCTTTAATCAACTGAGAAACATGTTATTTCTCACTCCTCTGATTCTACAAGCTCGCACCCTTTGAATTACAATGGGACTTCTGCGTGATCCGATTTACAGCCGTGGGTTTGTCCGGAATAAGGGATTTGATTGACAATGGCGTGAAACAATGAGAGAAAGCTGAGATACGCTTCAAAACAGCAAACTAATTCCATTCGCTCAGAAAGAGAAGAACTCAAGCCGCTTGGCACAGCGGTGGGCAAGGTACATTTAATTAAGCCCCGGTAAACAGCCAGTGGGTTTCAGATTTGAACGAATAAACTGAATACAGCAAGATTATATGCAAGAATATATGAGCAAGAATATATGATCATACTTGAATACATAAAGGAGTTCAAATGACCTGCACTGGATTCAGTGGTTATTTTTTATCTTTATTTTCAATGCAATTAAATAATGCTGGAATAAGAGTAGGTTTTGTTCACTTTTGGTGTACATAAAAACATAGCAATAGCAATACCATAAATATAGACAAAATGCAATTCAGTATAACTACTTATAACTATAACGTGCTTATGCAAGAAATTTGGATTCGATGGCAATTTTTGCAGATTATTTGAATTAATTTTTGAAATGTATTTGTGAATGAGTTCCCAAGCAAAAGTTTGAAATCGCCGTGTTCTTTGTTATTTAAGAGAGAAACATTCAGTCAGGTGTGTCCAAATTTCTGCAGTTTATATATGCTGTAAAACATGAATTTTCTAATATTATTGGGGTACATTTTACAAGATTTTTTTTTAATGTATTACATCAATTATATTACAATATTTTTAGTTTTTAAATACATGGATAACAAGTAAAAAGGTATATGAAAAAATAAATAAACTAAAATAATAAACTTTACATTTTTAACAAAATTATGTAATAAATTTACCATTTTACAAATATATTTCATGTTGTCTATAGAATGACCTACATAATTGAAAATCGCCAACAAAATTCTTGATTTAATGTATGAAGTGTCACGGAACAGCATTATTATACATATGATACATACATATGATATGGAATGATACAGTCTCTCTCTCTCTCTCTCTCTCTCTTCTTCAAAAGTCTTTGTGGTTAGTTTGAATCCTTTTATGCATTCTAGGGTTGAATTAGCTCAAATGAAGAAATCGGAAACTCTACTCCAGGTAATTTCCTTGGGTTCTCGTGAAAGGCTAAATCAATCAGTGCAGTTTGGTTCTTTTCCCTTTGAAACCCGAAGCAACCACTTATGGCCATTTGTTTATGGTAGACCTCCAGTGTCGTCTAAATTAGATTATGTAGATACAAAAACATCCATTTCTAACTCATCCATCTGCAGGGCAGATGCAGCTTGTGTAACCGACTCTATTACTAATGGAAAGAAATAGCGAGCGGGCCTCACCTGTCTGTTTGCACCTTGTCAAAAGACTTCAATGGAGCCAGCAGTGTGTGTGTGTGTGTGTGTGTTTGGACTGACAGAGAGAACAGAGAGAGTTGGCATACATTTCTATATTTCGCATGAGAACTAGCTAAATTCTAGCCAAGTTCTGTCCAACTTCAGCCAGTTTGTGAAGAGCTACGTCTCACTCGGTTTGTCCCTCCCCAGACCAGAGCTGCCAGATCAGGAAGCAAGGGCCCGGGGTCACCTTCACAAATCCACACCTGCCAAGAATGGAGGGGCCCGGCGGAGGGGGCTGGACAGCACGGATGCCAGCGGGACAATGAGGGCCAAATCAGACAGGGTAACATGCCAGAGGGGAGTAAGACACCGAAAGACTGAGAGAAACCATACAATAGAGACAGACGACAAAAGGATAAAGATTCCTTTGCATTTGCAAATGCATTTGAAATAATCCAAAATAATTTCTCTATGATAAAATATATAAAAATGTTATTGTTTAATAATTTATATAATATTGTTTATATAATTAATATTAATATTATATTAATATGATTCATTATAGTATATGTTAATATTAATATTATATTAATGTAATCAGTACTTATAAATATTAATAATATAACAAATAATGAATTGCATATATGCAGATTATTTTATGCATATAAAAAAATAAATAAATGAACAATAATAATAATAATAATAATAATAATAATAAAATGCTACAGGAAAGAAAGAAATTTAAAACACTGGTTCAGTGATTTGTTTTAATGAATCATAACATGTTTATATCACACATTTGTGATAATGTATTAGGACAAATCATTAAAACAATGTTTTGAATCATTGTTTGAATAAAGATTTAGCACAGGATGGGAGACAACAGATGGCACGCTGTTTGAAACATTATCAAAACTACACTGGTGTTATTAAAATTACACCTCAATATTTGTTTTGTATTTGTGCACTTCTGAAAGAAGTTCAATTACCTCAATATTTTTTTGCATTTTTAAGAAAGAAGTTCAATTAAAAACTAAAAATATATAAAAAATGATAAAATAATATTTTTATAATAAAATTATATTATAATATAATTTATATATTTATATTTTAATTTAAAATGCTATTAAATATATTTAATAGCAAATAACATACAATAAAATGCCTCAGGGAGTGCTATAAATATTTATGATTCATTAAAACAACTAATTGAATCAGTGTTTGGAATCAATTCAGTTTCAAAGAACTTATTTGAAGAACTAAGATACAAAACAAACTTTCCAACTCTATCTGTATTTTTCATATTAATTAGTGATTGTACTAAAATACACATACACATTCTATACTGCGTATCATCCAGCCTGAAACTATGAAACAAACACAAGTCTACACATATGAAACAGGGAGAACGCAGCTCTGACAATTTCAAACAAACAAGAATAAGCTCCACAGAGAGCTGCTGTCAGTGGATGCGACGCATAAATGAGGGAGTAGAGAAGAGAGAGGGGGAATACTGGAGGAAATCTCAGATCCTCCATCACACTCCTGCTCTCCCAATCACATTTATTACCGCTGCTATTTCTGGGGAGGTGTTCGGGGGCCGGGATGTTATGCTAGCTGAGGGATCCGTGATTACGTTAGCCAATTGGGTTATCCATCACAAGAAAACTGTCGAGATGATCTCAAACATACAGTAGAAGACAGAACATAGAAAGAAGCGCCGGTGACCCAGAAAAGGCCATTACGGAGAGATATCTAATATCTAAGCACAGTCTCTCTCTCTCGCAGACATATGAGTGTGCATTCGTCATGGAGTCACGCAGGGTTAAGGATGTGATCTTTTTGCCATCAGGAATCGAATAAAGCACTAGGCGTTCCTCTCTTGATCCTATTTGCTTTTATAACGTCCCGAGGCAAGAAGACAATAACTCGTCTTAGTTTCTTGCGTTTCAGCCATTATTTGTACCACAAATGATGCAATTTTATTGGCTGCTTTATTAAAAATGCTCTTATAGTCTAAAATAGGCATTCGTCATTATAGTTCCTTAGAGCTAAAAAAAAAACTGTTTTTAGTTTTGTTTTCAAGGGTTGCTCCTTTCATTGACAAAGAATGAAGTACTAGCATACTGTGAAGTATGTACTGAATACTGCATACTATTGAAAATCATAAGAATTTGAAGCAGTATGATTTTTGCAATGATACTCATTTTAAAATGTAGTATGCTGCACTGTCACATGACCTGATTACATACATGATCAGTTCCAGAGTGGTGTCTTAGAAATAAAAAAATGCTTATTAATGGTTATTGTGAATATTGAATTCAATTTTGTATAAACCATATAAGAAATAAAAACCATATAATATCATTGCATTTTATATAATAATAATAATAATAATAATAATAATAATAATATAATAATAATAATTTATTTCTAAATTAAGTGTAGTTTAATCATACAATATAATTACATCACACTTATGTTATATGGATAAATGTATAACAGCATTATTATTATTATTTTTACATCTATAAATAACAATTAAGAAAATGTCATGTTCAGTTTAAGCATATTTATACATTATAATGGATGTATAACAACATTACTATTATTATTACTACTACTACTACTACTACTAATAATAATAACATTCAGTTCCAGGAGTGGTGTCTTGGTGCTTTTACATATTTTAATGCTTTACTTTACTGTATTTTATCTAATTAATACAATATACATATATATATGTGTGTGTGTGTGTTTGTGTGTGTGTGTGTGTGTGTGTGTGTGTGTGTGTGTGTGTGTTTGGACTGACAGAGAGAACAGAGAGAGTTTGGCATACATTTCTATATTTTTGCATGAGAACTAGCTAGCACGGTTTCTAACCATTAAACCATGATTCTGACTTTTTAGATCATTATCAAGTGAGTAACCAAGTGAAGAGCACATTAATAATTCCTGCACTTAAAATTTACAGTCGTGTCTCTCTTTGACCAAAGCAAACAGTGTTAATAAAGCAATTAATTGTTTCTTAAATAACAATTAAGAAAATGTCATGTTCAGTTTAAGTATATTTATACATTATAATGGATGTATAACAACATTACTATTATTATTATTACTACTACTACTACTAATAACATTCAGTTCCATGAGTGGTGTCTTGGTGCTTTTACATATTTTAATGCTTTACTTTACTGTATTTTATCTAATTAATACTATATATATATGTGTGTGTGTGTGTGTGTGTGTGTGTGTGTGTGTGTGTGTGTGTGTGTGTTTGGACTGACAGAGAGAACAGAGAGAGTTGGCATACATTTCTATATTTTCGCATGAGAACTAGCTAGCACGGTTTCTAACCATTAAACCATGATTCTGACTTTTTAGATCATTATCAAGTGAGTAACCAAGTGAAGAGCACATTAATAATTCCTGCACTTATATTTACAGTCGTGTCTCTCTTTGACCAAAGCAAACAGTGTTAATAAAGCATAGAATTAGTTTTGAACTGAGTGTAAACTCACTGGAGTGGTGTGTAATCAGCCTGTGCAGCCGCAGATGAAGTGTGTGTTTGCTGGGACTGAATGTGGGACGAGGAGACTGACTTTGATTATGCAAGTTCATTAAAGCATCTTTCAGCGGCTGGTTTGAGAAACACGGATCAAACACACTGTACACGCCTCAAGGCTGGTGTGTTTGCATACGTGTGAGATGAGCGACGCTCCTCGCAGCCTGTTTGCTTTCCTAAATGAATGTAATGGTACAAACGGAGGGGAAATTGCTCGCCTCTCACTCCATCTCATCCCGTCCATCCCAGAGGGGCCTCCCGCTAAAACGCACCAAAAAATTAAACCAGACATGTCATATAATTCACTGGCTTTTTGCCTCCAAGACTCCACAGACTATCAGCAAACACAGTGTAAGATAAGGTGACACACACACACACACACACACACACACACACACGATGTGTGTGTCAATGTGTATTTTTTATAAATTAAGTAAGGAGGCAGACACTCATTAATTAAGTCTGTCTAACTGAATATGTATGTGTCTGTTTCCACACAACAAAAACAAAATCATTTTCTTAAGTAAAAAAATCAAGTTTCCCAGTAAAAATATATTTTAAAAAAAATTTTTTTTATAAATATAAAAAAAATGATTTGTACTATAAATTATATATTATTTGATTTATTAAATTGAGAAATGATAAAAAAGAATGAAAAAATAATAATTAAAAAAATAATGATTCAAATCATTAAAGTAAATTTTTTTTATTTTTTGCACATGATTTCAGCATAAATCATCATAAATATAATTTGATGTATGAAATGTGAATAATATAATAACATCCCTAAATGCAATTAAAATAATATAATAACATCCCTAAATGCAGTAAAAATATTTGGGGTGTTTTCATGATTTAAGCATAAATCATAATAAAATCAAAATATATTATTTGATTTATTAAATTAAAAGACAATGGAAAAAAATAAGACATACATATGCCATTCTTTGATTTTTTTTGTACGTTTTCACAGAAAAAAAAAAGACTTTAAAAAAGGTCTCACAAATATAAAGAGAAAAACTAAGCTCTAGAAGCATCTTTCTTTCTAGCGTTTTATTGACTCGGTATGAGGCGCTTCTAAGCAGGGCAGAGGAAGCAACAAGCGGTGTATCTGCCAAACGCTTTGCTGCTGATGTAAGCAGATGAAATTACTGTAATCAAAGGCAGCACCACTAAGACATATATATGTGCTTGAGACGTATATGAGATTTTACTCTCCCTTGGGCTCAATGAAAGAACAGATTAAACATTCACATTCATCTCCACCACTTCATCTATTTACACATCAATTATTAACAAAAAGTATTTAAACGAGTGCGCTCCAGCGATATAATGGTGCTCAAATTGATTTAAGCAGAGAGAAAAAATATGACAATAAATAAAATAAATCACCGCAATTAAGATGAATTTGTAGTTGTACAGTAATTAAGGTGAATGTATGCCGGTAATGCAGTAGAGCTGTGGCTGCGTCATCGAGTCAGGAAATCTCATAATCACATTTATAATAGAGAAGAGAATGTGCCTTTATGACAGAACGATAAAACATTAGAGAGAAAGTGATGTCTGCACTTCCAGTACACTGAATGCAGGTTTCTGATGGATTCAAACGCCTCTCATTTCATCCAACATGTTCCCTGTCTATTAAACACTGTATTATTGCATAGTTTGCATATTTGATAATCCTGCCAGTTAGAAATCAGTAACATATACAACGGTCAACAAAAAACACAACCACAATTCTGCTCACTACAGTAAAATAATGTATTTGGTTCATATTTTAAACAAACAAACAAACAAATAAATAGAAACAAAATAAACATCATAACTGAAAAAAAAAAAAAAAACATTTCAGCTAGTTGCCAAGGCAACATTTTATTTATTTTTTTCTTTCCTTCTTTTTAATTTTTTTATGGAAGAGGATTAGGGCCAAGCAATAAAAAATAAAATAAAACCATCTCAAGATTAAAGTCGTCAAATTTCAAGAAAAACCATCAAAATAAAATGTTGAGAATAAACTCATTAAATTCTGAGAAAAAAATGTTATATTGCAAGAAAAAAACTCGTTAATTAAAAAAAAAAAAGTCGAAATAAAATGTTGAGATAAACTCATTAATTTATTAGGATAATTTAATTACGTTTAGAGAATTGTTATATTTTGAGAAAAAAAAACTCATTAAATTTCGAATTACGAGAAAGAAGTTGTTAAACTGCAAGTGTTGAGGTAGAGTAATTATGTTGCGAGAAAAAACTGTTACATTTCGAGGAAAAAAAAAATTGTTACATTTCAAGAAAAAAAAGTCGAAATAAAATGTTGAGATAAACTCATTAAATTACGAGGAAAAAAAATCGTTACATTTCAAGAAAAAAAGTCGAAATAAAATGTTGAGATAAACTTATTAAATTACGAGAAAAAAAATCATTACATTTCAAGAAAAAAAAAGATTGTTACATTTTGAGAAAAAAAGTTGAAATAAAATGTTGAGAATAAACTCATTACATTTCAAGAAAAAAGTCGAGAATTAAAACACTCGTGTCATGTTCATTTGATCTGGTTGGACAGTGTTATTCAGTGTCTGTACAGGGGTGGATGGAGAGTAGCGTATGATACGATCGACTGGGTTCCAGTCCGTCTTTTGCCAAACTTGCTTTTTTTCCTTTTCTCATCACATATCACATCGGAAAAGTGGAAATCAATTGCTTAACGAGTGTTTAGTAATAATCTAGTTCTAGTGATCTAGTCGGGCGGCGTCAGCAGATCTGAGACATTAACACAGCAGGATCAGTGTGAAAGAGTCAGCACAGAAACGTGAAGAGCTATTGTCTTCTGGGATTAACGACCTTCCAATTATCATTCCCACAAGCCCAAAGAAGGTACAAAATAAAGAAGAAGGTAAAAGGAAAAAGCACAAAACCAGAAGCTGCTAATTTGTTTTTTTATCAACAGCTATTGAGCTACTTGCACTTCATAATCCATCTGAACCGGAGTGCAGCGTCAGGACGGACTGGATTTAGAGGAGGAGATGCTCTCCTCTCCCATGAGCTCTCACTCTCATCTCATCTCACCTTGACTTGCAGCAGCTTAGAGGATCTCGCTCTAATGGGAGCAGCCGTCAATCAAATCATGTGCGTCAAAGAGGTGACAGTTTGTTTCATGCTCCTGAAATATCATTCTGCGTGACACCGACAGCTCTGAGCTCTGCACTCCACTCCATACACAGTGGAGACATCCTGTGATTGCCCGGTTAGGTTCAACTATGGGTTAACAGGGTTATTATCATTAATGGAAACAATTAAATATTCGTAAACTGACATGAAATTAAGTTTTAAATAAACTACCAAACTAAAATACATCTTCATAATTTAAAATAAAAATGGTCCAACACTGGAACAAAACAACATAAAACAACACAATATTAATAAGACTAACTAAAATTAAACTGAAAAATAAAATGTATTTCAAATTACTAACAAAAAATATAATAGTATACCAATGATACTAAAAATGACTCTATAGTAAAAGATCTTTAAAAAATATAAATAAACAAGTAAATACATAATAATAATAATAATAATAATAATAATAATAATAATAATAGTATAAAACAAAACACAAAAAAATAAAAGGAAAACATGAAACAATAAATAAATAAATAAATAATAGAACAAAAACACAAAGAGCAAAACATAAAACAATAAATAAATAAAACAATAAATAAATAAATAAATAAATAAATAAATACATACATAAAAACGTTCACTGTTTATAAAATATACTAATTAGCACATTAACATTAACAGAATTATTATAGATAGATAGATAGATAGATAGATAGATAGATAGATAGATAGATAGATAGATAGATAGATAGATAGATAGATAGATAGATAGATAGATATTCAAAAGTTTGGGATCAGTAAGATTTTGTAATGTTTTTAATGGAGTCTCTTGTGCTCATCAAAGCTGTATTTATTTGATCAAAAATACAGAAAAAAAAAATTAATATTGTAAGATATTATTTAAATTTCTAATATTGATTTTCTGTTTTAATATACTTTAAAATATAATTTATTTCTGTGGTCAAAGCTGACTTTTCAGCATCATTACTCCAGTCTTCAGTGTCACATAATCTTCAGAAATCATTCTAATATGATGATTTATTATCAGTGCTGGAAATAGTGCTTTATGTTTTATATATATATATATATATTAGGGCTGGGAGATATATCGAACGATATGATCATGCGTATCTAGTCAGTAAAGCTGGTTCCCTGATAAGCGCTAAATCGCCATCACCTGCTTTCAAATGGAGCGCCATTTAATAGACAGAGCAGTAGTTCACTGACAAGGTACGCAATATCGCGTTCATTATCAAAGACGAATCGCCTTCATTCATCTTCGCGATATTGCGTACCTTGTCAGTGAACCGGCTTTACTGACTAGATACGCATGATCATATCGTTCGATATATCTCCCAGCCCTAATATATATATATATATAAATATATATATATATATATATATATGAGGAGGATATGTTTTGAGAATGCATGTGAAGAAGGAATCAACACAAACTCAGCACACCTGAAAAAAAATGATAAATAACTTATATTTTAAAATATATTAAAATAGAAACTGTTATTTTAAATTGGAATAATGTTGTACATAATAAATGATAAATAAATTTTATTTTTATATATATTTATTTTTGATCAAATAAATACAGCCTCGATGAACACAATAAACTTCTTTAGAAAATATAAAAAAATCTTACTGATCCCAAACTTTTGAATGGTAGTGTATATATACATAAACAAATAAAAATACATTGAATAAAAAAATAAATAAATAAATAAAAAAAAAGAATAAAATAGAATAAATAAGAAAAAAAATCGAATAATAAAACTAACAATTATAGTGCGACACCTAATGAAAACTACACCTAAATAAATTATCAAATAAAGATTAAATCTCTCTTTTAATACACGTTACAGGTCTTACTGAAAATAATTGGTGCATTTTAATAAATTTTTTTATTTTATTTTTTTGTAAAAAAATTTGGTCACCTTTTAATTATTTTGTTCTTTCTGGATCTAATAAATTTAAGGCTGACATCTTATTTTTCAACCACCTGCCGCATCATTCCACGACCCAATTAATGTCTAATGGATGAATCAAGTCTTTTTTCACAACCAGATCCACTCAAAGACACACTTCTGTATGTTTTGTTGACTGAATGGTGGACGCCCAAGTACTCAACAGTACAGCATATTGAGCGGCTGTGCTTCCATCCCTAATAACCTTGTTTGGGCTGGTATCAGATTGATCTGAAATAGCGCGACTCAGGACTGAGAGACGTGAGGCTCATTCACAGATCCTGAACCCGCTTCAGCTGCCTCTCATTCGATCAGAAACGACGCTAATAAAGCAGGAGAATCTGGATAATGGAGCCTGGCTTCGGCGCGACTGTAAAACAGACGAGAGCGGTGTGTTCACTAGCCCTGGTCTTACAAACCTTTTACAGGCCAGAGAGCCACGACTCTCCACACTTTACTGCCGCACTGACCTTCGACTGGGGCGCTGTTAAAGGCAGACGAACCGGACCCAGACATTTGGTAATTGTCTGAGTGTATTTATTCAGCTGCAGGACGGCGAGATAAAAGAGGTTTTTCTGTTTCCGCTGAGGGTTTTCGCCTGAACGTCCTCTTCTACTGATGCATTTTTGGCCAAGAAGAGAAACATAAAAATGCTTTTATTGACTTTATAGACACGGGTTGTTGCTGCATCGACAAGAAGTAGATGAAATCACATGCAAATGTGAACAATACCAGGCTACTTACTGATGGGTGGGATGCAAGAGGCTGATTTAAAAAAAAAAAAAAAAAAAACAAAAAAAACCCTATCTTTATCATACATAAATACATAAATAAATATTTATTTATTCATTCATTTATTCATTCATTCATTTCTTCCCTGCATGCAACACACTTCGGCTTGTATACTATGATGACACCACAGTATTATAATATTTCATCACATAAAATTATATAATATAATATTATATTTTATAATATATAACATACTATAAAAAATATCATGTAATATAATTACATAAAATACAATTAATTACTTTGAGTATCCAATGTATCCAGCTCATATTTCATCCAATAAATTAATAGATACATTTTTATAATATATATATAAAAAATACAATAGAAATTCATATTTCATCCAATAAATTAATAGATACATTTTTATAATATATATATAAAAAATTGAATACATTATATTATTATTATTATATATATATATATATATATATATATATATATATATATATATATATTTATTTATTTATATATATATATATATATTTTTTATTTTATTTTATTTTATTTTAATGTTCTTACACTGCATGCAACACACTTCGGCTTGCATGCCATGGCGGCGCCACAGTTTTACATCACTGAAGCCTGTATCCAATAGACTCCACCGCACTATAAACAGCATCCAAAATCATCATGGCGTCACCTTTTTAATACCAATAAATCAATGGCATGTCTATTGGCTGTGGCTAATGCACTTTGGAGGCCTTGACCAGGCCAACAAAATGGATATTTATTTGAACCCGCTGGAAAATTAACGACGCATTCCTTCAATGCATTTCCTCTCTCTTTTTCCATGCAACAAGCCTGAAACGGCACGCAGGTCACATGGAAGTCAGCAGATGTGTGGCCACCTCAGAGTGATTGGTGATGCTAACAGTGATATAAAGATAGCTGGGGAAAGAGAGCGAGTTCCCAAACTCAAATCTCCAGTAAACAGCAATGAAGGAGGAGGAGGGCTGTGTTACGCCAGTCGCAGATTTAGCCTCCGGCGAGTGAGAAATACGCTGCTCGAGGCTACAGCGCACAACATCGCCTCTGTGCTGTGAACTCATCGACTGACTCTCAGGACTCAGACTGCATGTCAAGAGCTTTGAGCTGTGAGACGCTGCCAGTGAACTGTAAGTGGGACAGAAGTGTTATGAGGCTTGAGGCTGCTTAACACTGCTCAGAAGAATGCAAACAGGGTTAACAGTGAGCCAACAAACAGCACAGCCACTGGAGTCAGTGTTTGTTAACTTTTGTTGAGGGAGCGCGAACACGCCTGAACATCTCAAGCTGATCCTTTGAAGAAGATTCATGACGTTCTAGCTAGCAGATACTCAATAGATGTAAAACAACAACAACAACAACAACAACATCAACAATAATGATGATGATAATAATAATAATATGAAGAAGATTCATGACGTTCTAGCTAGCAGATACTCAATTAATAATATAATAATAATAATAATAATAATAATAAAGGTTAATTGTGGTTGATTTTACTTTTTTATTACCATAGTATTATATCATTTCAAATGATTACTTTGAGTATCTGAAAATAAAATAATCTCATGGAAACATATCCACATCTACTGTAATTTCACCCTAAAAATGTAAATATATAAATAAATAAATAAATAATAATAATAAAGGTCAAATGTGGCTGATTTTGCCTTTTTATCATCGTATTATGATTATGAAATATATTATCTTATAATAAAATAAATACAATTTAAACAAACAAATAAATGAATGAAAGTTTTTTTTTTTCTCCCCCTAGTGCTATGCCAAATTGACATAAAAAAAAAAGAAGAAGAAAAAAAGCTAAAATAAATGTCAGAATATTAAACCAAGTATTGTATGTTTCTTTTGATTTTAGGAAAATAAATGAAATATGACTTTTCTACACAAGCTTCTCTGCTGCGGATACAGGCCTCAGTGGGCGGCTGTGATTGACAGAATTTGAACAGACCCTCGCTGAGCCTTATCCACTTCCTGTTCGGTGCACTTTAGACAGGAAATCCTCTACAATGCTATCTACAAAGAGATGAAATTTATTTTCCTCTGCGACGCTTCTTTAAGAGAACAAACACTTAAACGTCCAAGAAAACAACTCTGAGAAAATCTGTGATAAAACTTTTTCCACTCTTCCTAATAAGCTAAAGTTGACGCTCGCTTTATTCCAGGAGCCTGACACGATGAAACTTCTATAAGCTTTCATTTAGAAATGCAAATGTTTGTTTGGGCTTTGTTTTGATTCACGGAGGGAGTCGGGATTTTCAAATGGAGTGATGTGACTGTCTAGAATGTGAATGCATTACGCCGTTCATGCAGATTACAGCCCTCGCAACCAAACGCCAATAAAAGTGTGCAATTTATTCCAGAGGCGCGGCAACAAATATCACAATGTATTTCACAAAGGCTTGCTTCTAAGTGATATGCAAAGCAGTGTGAAGCTCCAAACTGGCTATTTAAAATATACACAGGATGATTTGCATGTAATCAGATGTCAAGCAGGTACATTTGCGACAAGGCTTATAACTTTTCTGCTTTCTGAAATACGCATTTTATTTTTATTTTAAAAGGAGAGAAGATTCAGCAAACTGCACTCTCTGTTTAAGACCTTCCATATGCAACTTATGGTTTAATAAACATGTGTTTATTATAATGGCGGGGTGTCAGCGGCCGGTGGGAATGCTCCTGCTGGGACAACAGCAGTTGGTAACCTAATAATCCCCTTCCCATTGCATCCTGGGAAAGGTCACACAACCTGAGTGACACCTGTCAATCACTGCCTCTGCTTCACGCCGCTGACGAGCCAATTAACCACCGCCGTAATAAACCCACAGAGAGTAATTACTGTTTATGTCAAAGACACGCTGGCCTTTAGTAGCATTTCCATAACTTACCACTAACCATTTCATAACCACATAATTCTTCAGTGTGAATACCGAGTGACTTTCCCTTAGTTTTCAAACACTGATGGATGTTTATTGGTGAATTTGTCATAAATACCATAAAACAAGCCATGAATCTGGAAGCTGGAGAACAGCAGCAGCACAAAGTGAGGCCTTTTGGAATATATTGCTTCCGTATCTCAGAAAATACTCTCATTTCACCAGAACAGATGTAGGTCAGTCCTCTGCATCAGATATTCAGAGTCTGTAACACACTGACATCAACACACTGAAACAACTCCTCAACTCTTCCTGAAGACTCAAACTTCTGCAGCTTTTAGTCCATGTCTACATGCTTTGATGCCATGCAAGTGAACTTATAAAAGATTACAATTTTCAGCACAATGTTTCTCAAAAAAATAAATAATAATAATCATCCTGTCCACAGTGGCATATGCATTTTGATCTTCCTAAATATTAACCCTACCAACTAGTTGCAATAACTAGAAAATCATGGTTCTGTTGACCTTAAATGCAAACTAAAAACTAAAAGATGTTGGGGGGAAAGAAAAGTGCATTCCACAAAAAATAAATAATAATAATAATAAAAAAGTTTCTACTTAAAAGTATAAAGTCCTGTTTTAATGTTGTATGGTTCCTTTTACACTCCGACACAAATTACTATATCAATGTTTCTGGAGTAATAAATTAATAGTAATAAATGTAAACAAAGGTAAACAAAGTGACCCAAACTTCCTGTTTCTCCTTTTGAAAAAGAAGTGTGCTTAACTGTATTAAAAGTGTACTTGTAGTGTACTTCAAAACTAAAAAGTATAAAAACAAATAAAAATAAAATAAAAAAAACCTTGGTATAATATGAATAAATTAAAAGGTCACTTAAGTGTATTTAAAGAGATATTTGACTGTGTTTAACACTTAAGTACACTTTTAAAAAGGTTTATATCTAAGAATTTCAAATTAAAAGTCTTACTTTTAATTGTGCATTTTAAATCATTGTTTTAATAATCTTCGTCAGTACTTCTTTTAATGTGTTGACTAAAGCACGTGTAAAGTATGTACTGTAGTGTTTTATTCAATATTACATATGACGTTCATATATTTTAAATGTACTAAATTGCAATTTCATCAAAACACATGTGTATTACAGACATATTAAATGCATGATATACAAGTTTCAAAATAAATGACAGAATATTTTAGATTACCATTTATGTTTGTATGAGATGTTTTTTAGAATATTTTGTTTAATTTTTTATTTAAAAAAGTGGGTTGAAGAAGTTTTTGGTGTAGTTTTTAGTTTTATTTTGATTTTTCTTTCCCTTAAAAACCCAGATGAATTCAGAGATTCTGTGCACGTTGATGGTGGATCTGACATGATCCGTGATAATATAAGAGCCTGCTGGTTATTAAAATTTCCCATCCAGAGAATTATCAATGATTTACCTGTGCTATAAAAGCAGCCGCTGGGACTCAGGTGAGAAATCTGATAACACTGTTTGTTTGACTTTCTTTTTTTTCACACTACAAAGGGTGGATGAAAACAGCTTTTCATTTTCCAAACTTTCATACACGAACAAATATAAAAGAAGACTGCACAGAAAATTATTATTTTTTTCTCAGCACAATAAAAGAAACTTCAAAAGCGTTGGTGCCCTTCACCCTATCCAACCTTACACAATAAGAAACATTTGACAGCGAGAAATCACACTTTAGCTTGCATTATACAAAGCTTTGGAAACACATAGCCAAGGTTGCGTGTTTCAAGGCAAGAACATTTCAAGGCACGTCATTGTCCTGTTACATCAGCCAAGTATTACTTTACTGCCCTGACAAACACTCAGAATCTCAGTAAGAAAAGCAGGCTGTGCATCACGTCGCAGTGATTCTGAAGGAAGGGGAGCTGTGAGATCTTACCCGTCTGCAGATGGTGGGCGTCCGTTGCGGGGCTTGTTGACCTGTGCGTAGAGAGCCTCTAGGGGCAAGGCCTGTTCTTGGGGGCTCTGTGGACGCTCTGGACCAGGGTTATGGCTCAGGTCCATGCAGCTGTCTAGGGACGAGTCCAGAGAGCCGATCCCGGCGTAGGTGTGCTCCTCGTCGGAGCTGAAGGTGCGGTTGATGTCCTGGATCTCAGCGTAGTCTCGCTCTCTGGCCTGTCGCTCTCGGAGCTCCCTGGTCTTCGCTTGAATTCTACAAAGACAAAACATCAGTTGAGGTTTAGATGTGTAGTGCACACTCAAGCTCAATTTCAACATCTCTCTTTTCACATTTGAGTATTTGGTTCCATACTGTCATATACAGTCATGGCCAAAAATATCGGCACCCTTGGTAAATATGATCAAAGAAGGCTGTGAAAATTAATCTGCATTGTTAATCCTTTTGATCTTTTATTTAAAAAAAAAATCACTAAAATCTAACTTTTCATTGGATAATAAGAATTTAAAATGGGGGGAAATATCATTATGAAATAAATATTTTTCTCTAATACACATTGGCCACAATTAATGGCACACTTTTATTCAATAGTTTTTGAAACCTTTATTTGCCAGTTTAACAGCTCTAAATGTTCTCCTATAATGCCTGATGAGGTTAGAGAACACCTGACAAGAGATCAGAGACCATTCCTTCATCCAGAATCACTCCAGAGCCTTTAGATTCCCAGCTTCTCCTCTTCAGTTCACTCCTCTCATTTTCTATAGGGTTCAGGTCAGAGGACTGGAATGGCCATAGCAGAAGCTTGGTTTTGAGCTCAGTGCTTCTCCTTTGTGTTGTTTTTGAGGTTTGTGTATTGATTATCGTACGGTTGGAAGATCCAAACATGGCCCATTATAAGAGTCAGTCACTTACTGATTTTTTATCTGTTGGTATTTGATAGAAAACATGATGCCATGTGTCTAAACAAGATGTCCAGGACCTCCAGCAGAAATATAGACCCACAACATCAAAAATACAGCAGTATATTTCATTGTACACATGGGGTACTTTTTATCCAGTTGTTCACCAAACCCATCTTGAGTGTTTGCTGCTAAAAAGCAAATTTTTTAGTTTCATCTGACCATAGAAGCCAGTCCCGTTTGAAGTTCCAGTCGTGTCTGATAACTGAATACGTTGGAGTTTGTTTTTGAATGAGCTAGGAGAATTTTTCTTGAAACCCTCCCAAACAACATGTGTTGATGTAGGTGCTATTTGACAATTTTTTTTTAAGGTTTTCTGACCCCGAGACTCAACTTTTTTCTGCAGTTCTCCAGCTGTGATCCTTGGAGAGTCTTTAGCTACTCAAACTCTCCTTCTCACCATGCATTAGGACAATATAGAGACACGTCCTCTTCCACGCAGATTTATAACATTTTCTGTTGACTGGAAATTCTTAATTATTGCCTTGATGGTGGAAATGGGACTTTTCTTAAAGTCACTTCACTAATTTGTGAAACTCGATTATCTTTTGCTGCACATCAGAAATATATTCTTTGTTTTTTCTCATTGTGATGGATGATTAAGGGAATTTGGGCTTTGTTTTCCCTCATATTTATATTTCTGTGAAACATATGGATAATTTCGTGTTCATAATCACCCTGGAGTGCTCAAAACTGTGAATATGAATGGGAATATACTTCTGAGATATTTTACTCATAAGAATTTCTAGGGGTGCCAATAATTGTGTCCAACGTGTATTTGAGAAAAACATTAATGTCGTAATGATATTTCATAAATTGATCTTATCCAATGAAAGGTTAGATTTTTGTGATTTTAAAAAAATAAAAGATCAAAAGGATTAACAATGCAGATTAATTTCCACAGGCTTCTTTGATCATATTTACCAAGAGTGATGATATTTTTGGCCATGACTGTATTCATGTCATTAATGTGAGTACCACCACAGCTGTTCAATATTGTAAATAAGTGAAGCCAGAATAACTGTTATTTTGAATCCACAATAATGTTTCAATTTATTAATTACGTGACACTCCCTTTTTTGTGTGTGTGTAACATCAACACTGTATACTGTATATAAACACTGAACTGACTTGAGCTTTTGTTATATTTGAAGAGATTTAATTCTGTTATTTTTCTGTTTATTACTATGAGGCCACTTTGAAACACTTTGTATAAACTGTTATATAAATAAAAGTGATTTGACATGAATTGTATGAATGTAATAATTCACTCAAAGATGCATGATTAAAATTCACAGATACATTATAGAATACATCTATTTTATAATGAATATGTTTTTGTTTGCTTTTTAAATGAAAATTTATTTTGATATATCTTGGGGGACACAATCTCCCCCAAAGCATAAAATGACAATTACTCAAAATAAAATATTTATATTTTTTAATATATTTTGATATATCTATAAATTAAAAAAAAAAAAAAATATATATATATATGTTATATATATATATATATATATATATAATATACACACACATTTACATGTTTATTTATTTATTTATTTATTTATTACTAAAATATGTACATTTGCATGTTTTAACAATCCAGACTCTCTGTTTCACCCCATACTCTAGTGTGAAAGTGCCCTGTGGGTTACACCTTGGGATTCATTTCCAGCTTTGTGAATCTGCCCTCAAACAGCACCATCAAAAGCAATAGCAGCAAGTCCGTCAGCAATGTATAACATTTATTACAGCCATGAAGAGCTAAAGCTTTTATGTGCAAACGCAACAAATTGTAAGACAGACCTCTTGGTCTTGTTGAGACTCCCTACTGCACGGAGAATCCCTGAGCTCAGGACCCCTGCTGGCATCACGGGCTGCTAAACGCCTGCCAAGCCTGCTTTATATCTAGAAGCCTTTCACTACTTCTGGACTCCTCTAAAAGGAAAAGGAAGCGAGACCGCTGAGGCCCCGTTCATTTGAGCCTCTATTTCTAAATCGCTCATGGTAAAGGTTGCGGCCCCTTCCTTGAAGAAGCTTGTCAATGCACAGATTCCCTAAAACAGCCAGTGGGGAACCTTCCCAAGAAGAAGGGAGTGATTTCTTCTTCACATCACTCTGATCTTCCGCCAACCGCCTCTTTCTGCCTTCCCTGTTTCTCAGGAGTTTTTCAAAGCCCAGGCCTGGTGGGCTGAATTGGTTTTTTTTTTTATAGAAGACATGTTTTTTTTTTCTAAGTGCCGTTGAGGGAAAGGAGATCCTCAGGAATGTCGGCAGTGGAAGAAGAGGAAAGGCTGGTGCGGGTGGGGGAAAGGGTAATGTTGGTTTAGGTTTGTCTTTGTTTTTGGTACGTCTCATCAGATCCAGATGGGCTCTGGGACTCCAGGGATGCCCCATCACAAAAACCTGAGCATTTTTAAGTGTTTAAGTGCCCTACCTCCTCACCACCCCAGGTCAGAGTTGACCTCTGACCCCTGACATCTCTCTGTCATTTGTTTGATTGACAGCAGTCCCGGGCCAAGAAGAGATGTCGGATTTTCCCAGCAAGACTGAATGTTTCCACACTTTCTCATAAGCCCGATCTAATTTACCAACAATGAGCGTTTTCTCTCTGTCACAGGCTAATGCAATTACAATGCCACCGACTGTCTCTCTCTCTCTGCATTCGGCTTGAGGAAAACCAATTGGCCGTGCTAGAATTGTGCACATTTATGACTCACGATAATAGTCTGGGAAACACTTGGAAATCAACATCAGCATATTTTCATGTGTTTGTGCATTGTGGGAATTTTAATTTCCCTTTCTGTTTTTATCCTACCTTTCGGTTCATCGGGCTCATCGCTTAAACCATAAGGATGCACCGAAATATCGGCTGATAATCGGTATTGGCCGATAAAAACTGCTTCTGCCGATTGTTTAAAAACAGTTGATCGGGGCCGATTATATGCTGTCAATCAAAGCGTGTCAGACTGCAACTCATATTTGTGTAAAGAAAATGCCTCTCGTGTTGAATTTAGGGCTGTCAAAATTAACGTGGTTATAACGCAACAGCACAATCACACTTAAAAAAATAACAGAACGCAGTTTCTGTTTGACTGTATGAATTACTCATGGCTCAAGCCAGGGTTGCCAGGTATGCGCATTTTTCCCTTCACCAAACATTATTTGTAGCGCAGCTCCCATCCATTAATTGCAGCTTTGTGTTTTGTTTCTGCAGATTAGAAACAAAGTCTCAGCTCTCAAATTTGGTTCATTAAATGTAGCGTGATGGATCGCTGTAGCACCACCGTTCAAGTGGAAGTGTCTTCAAATTTAATGCAAGTTGTTGTGCAAAATAAACATGGATGAATGTCAAAGGTTGTTGAAAGACACAGTACAACTTACTGAAACACATTACGTCTCAAATAGTTTTATATCCACGGAAAGATGTCAATAAAACAGCATGTGAACAATATGCCACATAACATTTACCTCAGGAAATTATCAGTGTTCACAGTTGGTTAGTTAGTTACAAAAAACACTAGGGAGAAGTTTATTTACTGTCAATTATATATGTATGTTGCATACAAACGTTTCATTTTAATTTGAGTGTGATTATTATATCGGAATTTAAACTGCAGTTGAATATACAGCAATAGTCTGGGCTCTGATGTTAATTATAACCTATAATAGTACAGTAATGTACCAAATGAGAGGGTTTCCTGTAGAGTTTTGCAAGAAAATTTCACAATTAATTACAAAGAACTGGCAAGTAACACGTTTAATTAAACATGAAATTATGAAGTAGAAAAAAAAAGCTGAAAAAATAATTTTCTTGTAAAACATACTCTAATGATCTTTGGTTTATTTACATTATTATTATTTTTTTTTTTTACAAGTGTATCAGTGGATGTCATTCTGAATAATCAGCTATTGGAGAAACATAGCATCAGTGCATCTCTAGTTACAAGTTGTTTCTTTTACATTTGAAGGTTGATATCTTGTGCTGGCGAGGCAGCCGTCCACCTGCTGTCCACTTAAAAACTGAGGTCACCTCGCTGCCAGTAAAAACTATGTTATGACAAGTTATGGAAACTCAATAGGAGGACGAGGCCTCCGGCACTGTGCCTATAATGGCCAAATCAAATCTACGAGAGCGCTATCTGTGTTTGAATGAGGTAATGAGCACACTGAAGTAGAGGTCCAGTGTAACCTGCCCCCTGGAGTACCAGACGGAATCTCATTTAGCGCGGTGGCCTGGAGATGAGAAGTGTGCATGTGGTTCTGTGTGTGTTTTGTGTATGACAGAAGACACTGGTCTGGCCTATGAGATTCATTTAACACCATATCCTATAACCAGCCACGATGGAAAATCATTGCAAGGAAAGACATTTTGTTTGCTTTATATTTTTATTGTGGCTCAATGGTAGATCCGTCAGCAGTGGAGTGTTATTTTATTATTATTATTATTTATATACTACTACAATGGTATATCTTTTTTTTTTTTTTCAGTTTTTATTTACATTTTTAGTTTTTTGTTATGTGCTTTTCATATTTTTATTTTTATTATTTCCAGTTACATTTTCTTGAATTTGTTATCTTTTTTAAACAAAAATAAACTTAATTTACTGTTTTTAATGATATAATATAATATAATATAATATAATATAATATAATATACTGTAATATAATAACTGTTTTTAATGATATAATATAATATAATATAATATAATATAATATAATATACTGTAATATAGTCTAATAATGAAAATCAATGTGTCTAAATTTCATTTAAGTTTTTGCTTTTCATGTAATATTTATATTTTATCTTTATTTCAATTACCAAAAAAAAAACAAAAAAAAAATCTATATTATATCATCAAAATAGTTTTAGTTCCTGATTGTGAACAATTAAGAGCAATAAATAGTTAAAATTAGTACTATTAATGATTTAAAAAATGCAACATAGCCCAAAGTTCATTATAACTGTTTATAGTTGCAACATAATGCAGCAACTTGTTGTGTTTCTTAGAAATATACATTGATTCTGACTGGATGAGGACATTTTGAAGCCAGATGCATGTCCTACTTTGTATAATAAACAAATGAAATATAATTATTTGTAATTTTGTGACTTCATGCAGCATTTCCACTTTCCGTGAGGACAGAAAAACGACTTTGCACTCAAAACTTCACATTAATTAGTCAGTTTGACATTATGAGCATTATGGGGTAATCAGTGTCTGTGTGTGTGTGTGTGTGTGTGTGTGTGTGTGTGTGTGTGTGTGTGTGTGTGTGTGTGTGTGTGTGTGTGTGTGTGTGTGTTGAACTATGACCATAACTGTGTGTGTCTGTGCCTCAACTTCTAGCTAAACCTGTTCTGAATTCCCTCTTCCACCTTTAGTTCATTACACAATTAATGGTCCAGTGTGGCGTTAATGCAGGACACAGAAACAGCTGCACTGAGCACATTATTACTGCTCTCGTTTCCCATTCCTGCTTTCTTTTCAGTCCTCATTAATTTTTCAGGTTTTTGTTTAGTTTTTTTTTTTTTTTATTTTAAAAGTTATGTTATTGTATTGTATTTTTTGTTTTGTCATGTCATTTATTTTTTTTTTTTTTTTTATTTTTACTCATGCTTAACGTGATTTTATTTTAGTCGAAGAAAATAACTTTTTAGTTCATGTCAATGAGCAAAATAACTTAAATGTAACAGTGAAGTTTCAGCATAATTACTCCAGCTCTCAGAAATCATTCTAATATGCTGATTTGCTGTTCAAGAAACATTTATGATTATTAGCAATGTTGAAAACATATTTAATAATCATTTAGAGTTCATATGCAGATGATCAACACAAAACAACACATTGTCAAACAACCTTATCTCCTAAAATAACACAATGGTATACTGAAGTATTAGCTAGTTTATAATGTTAGTGACTGGTTTGTGAATTCTACATTCTTTGGAAAGTCTTTAATATTCGTTTATTTTTTATTAGAGACCTTCATCTCATATGCCTTTTCAGCAAATTTAAAGATCACATAATTGCTGAATCCCCCCAAAAAGGCTCCAACAACGCCTGCAGTGAACTTCCTGAGACATCATTCACAAAGTCACATGACACAAACACACAGAAGACTGATGTTATAAAAGTGGAAGAGCAAAGAGAAAACATTATCAAAAAGTTGGCATCAGGGAGAAAAAAAAAACTCTCCAGAGAGCCGCGATAAAACAACAAAGAGAGAGCAAATCCCTCTTTGTGACTTTCTGGGCTCAAAGCTAATTAGTATAGATTGCTACTATTGTGTGTGTGTGTGTGTGTGTGTGTGTGTGTGTGTGTGTGTGTGTGTGTGTGTGTGTGTGTGTGTGAGGAGGTAGAAGAAACACACAGCAGAAAGAAAGATAATAATGTTGCGTTTGCCTGTCAGGATATATTTAGATGTAGATGTAACTCCGTCTACATGTCGTTATCTGCACCAGAGCAAGAAAAACTGAGTGTTAAACTAATGAAGAGTTTGATGCTGTGATTAGCTCACATCTGTCCAGAGCATCAGCGTGTGTGTGTGTGTGTGTGTGTGTGTGTGTGTGTGTGTGTGTGCGAGGGAGGCCGTTATGGCTACATATGTGTCGTCATGGCAAATCCAGGGTTGTTTCTAGGAAACAAGCGAATGCAGAGAAGCAAAACTCTTTCACAAGGCACAAGTTGGCATAATTCAAAAACAGCTCATTAGATGCGATCCGTCCATACCGTAATGTCATGCAGGATGATTTATTTAACAATATCTGAGCTGAAACCTATCCAGAGACGCCGTCAAGCGTGCAGTATGCACTCCGTCCCGCGAGGTCAAAGTGGACGGTTCGGGGAGGAAATTAGTCATTGATCACAGCCTGATATAAACACAAGATAAGGACTGAGAGATTTATGAACTTCTGTGAAGAATGTACAAGGTTCTGCTCTGTGAGTAAGAGATGGAGGAGAAGTTTGGAAGTGAAGCGAAATGTTTTGAAGCGAAGCACGAAAGATCACACTCCGGTCCGCCCGCAGCCCTTCCTCTCCTCGCTGAATAAATCACACTGTTTATCTTACGACACCGCCAAATTCCAGACAGACGCAGCCAAAGCACTCCCTCCATATGTCTAACGATGTTTAATTCAGGTTAGAGAGAGAGCGAGATGTTCACATCGATGGCCGCAAGGCAGATCTCAATATATACACGTGTAAATAAGGTAACATGCCAATAACCATCTGTGTTACTTGTAAAAAAAATATACGCTTGTAACTTAACTATGCAGGCGATAACGTCCTCAGCCTCCAACCGCATGCATATATAGCTGTTAGAGGAATATAAAAGTAATTACAAATATAATCTGGTCTACAATCAGTCCTGTGATCTGCCTTTGAACTCTGGAAGCTAATTGGTCCAGTCAAGCGGTGAACTGTAATAAAAGGCTCCGCAACATAATGAGCTCGTTTGACAAAGCAGAACAACAATGCTAATTATTTTATAACAAAATTACCACTGCAACGCGAGGGGAAAGATCAGCTGTGATTACGAGTAACACACATTAATGCATCGAAAGATGAAATGTTGAAAAACGTATGGAAAGCCAAATGCAATCCTGGGAAGAGTTAATGGAGAAAGAGTTGCAAAACCGCTGACGGAAAATCAATTAATAAATCAAAGTAATAAAATGAATGAATGCAGCTAAAATAAATACTCACAGGCCCACTGTTCCCCAATGTACAAACACAATGAAGTTCACATGAAATGGAAGAACACAAAGAACAAATATAGAGTGGTTCATAAAGTTCATATTATATTATATTATATTATATTATATTATATTATATTATATTATATTATATTATATTATATTATATTATATTATATTATAGCTATTTAGTAAATAAAGATTAAAAACACCAACTTGCTAATTACTTTAAATGCTGTTTGTATGAAATATTTATATATAAAATAATGAGGTAGAATTCTGCATTAGTACAGTTTACCAGTGTTGTTATTGCATTCAAAATAGATTTTGTCACTCAAAATAAAGTTAAAATAAAAATGGAACTATTAGATGAAAAACCTAAAACAAGTAAGCAAGCAAGTAAACAAACAAACAAACGGTAAAAAAACATGTTGCCATGGCAACCAACTGAACATACTAAAATGACTATAATTAAAAATGGAATAAATATAAATAAAAAATATTAAAATATCCAGAAAAAAAAACTAATAAAACTAGACAAGTAAAGTTTGTGAACAAAAATAAATAAATAAATAAATAAATGACAAAAGTACATAATTAGATAATATAAATATTACTAAATACCATAATAGTATATAAAATACTAAATTAATCTCATTATCCACAGCAATATATATATATATATATATATATATATATATTTTTTTTTTTATGTATGTCCTATTAAATGTCTCAGCACATCAAAACAATATAAAATAAACACAGTTATTTTTGCAATATTGTATCGCATCAGTGCTGAATGATATCCAGTGTAATGAGATGAAACATAAAACACAAACATCGATGTGGGGTTGTGGGAAACACTGTTATTGTAGGTCTTTGGCTTTGAAAGTTGGCAATGAAGTGCGTTCCAAACGTTATTTTCGATCCCCATCCCTGTGAACCTTCAAAGCTCATGCTAAGGGCTAAAATAAAGAGGAAGCTAGCTGAGATATCCGCTGTTGATTATAACACTGCCTTTAAAGTCTATCAGGAACCCAAACAATCTGGGGAAGTGTCGCTGGAGAGTGGAAAGGAAGTCAGGAAGACAGAGGTGTGCTAGTCACTGATTAGCCACTAATGGAGCCAAGAAGATAAGCTAATAGCCATGCTAATCTACTTCAATGAAGAATTTGGATGGGAAGAGTTTACCAGGTTCTCATAATGTTTGCATTGGGCATTTTTGCAGTGTGTACAAAGACATAAAGCCTGATCAGCCAAGTGTAAATACACAGAGGAGGATGAAAGAGACTGATATATCTTTTTTGCTGGCGTGGTAATTTGGGGCCTACACACTCCTTCCCATGCACATGCTATAAATGGCCCCCTGCCATGGTGGTCCGCTCAGTCAGGTTACATATGGTGGACAGGACTGCAGCCCTGCAACAGGCATAAACAAGGCCTCATAATGGTCACCATGTTCCTGCAGAAACGCAGGCGGGAGCTCCAGGCTCTGCTGAAGCCCTTGATGAGGGATGAAAAAATCGGTTTGTTGAGGACTATCGAAGGATGGGAGGCAATTGGGGGGGGGGGGGGGGGGGGGGCACACAGCTGCTTACAATTTACCCGATTGTGACAAAAACAAATGCCACTGATGGCAACACTTCATCAGCTTCACTCCAAATCACACCCGCGAACAGCAGTGCTGCTTCTGAACAGTTTCCATATTTTTACCCCATATTTTTTTATTTATTTATTTGTTTTCCTATACGTGATACAGTGGCTCCCAAAAAGCCGTTTTTAAAATTGTATTGCAATTACTTGTAACCAGCTGGTCTCAAGGTCATCTGGTCCTCATGTTCACAGATGAACCCTAGAACAGTAACCACGTTACACTAGTGATTGACAATCAATCTACTGTTATTTTATTTCAAACTTAAATTTGTCCTTGAAAAAGTGTGCTTGTGCTATTTGTCATTAAAATAATTGGCTGGATATTTTGATATCTAGTGCAAAGACGTTCATACATTTTTAAGAGTGCACAGGGTGCCCAAATGCTTTTTGCATGTATGCGAATACACAAAACTAAATGAAAATTCTTCCAATTATGACTTCTTTGTTGAACTGAACATAAATGGGCAACATATACTGTAGGCTCACTGGGAAACTGTGCCTCTACTGTGCCTACATTTTATCAAAACTTCAAAAACATACCAAAACTGTACATGCAATTCACTGCAGTTTGTAGCTTAAATGAACTCTAGCGGCAGTAAAACCAACAACTTCTATTCCTTTACAGGTTATTGATTAATTAAGACTTGTTTTCACACAGTTCCTTGCAAAATACTATGTTATGAGCTCAAAACACTTTTACTGTAGTGCATGATTTGTGAACCAATACATTTGATGTTTGCATCACATAACCGGAGCCATATGTATGCCTTTTTTTACACAGTAAACTTGCTTAATAGCGCACCTGGTACAGCATTGCACCTGCAATATGGAGTACTTAGATATTAATCTTAAACACAAGTCATGATAAAAGAGCTCAAAGACTTGAAGAAGCCAAATAAGATGGCATGCTACTAGAGCAAATGTGTTTTTTGTGTGTTAATATATTGGTTAAGTTTATCGTAGGTTTATTTCCGAACATGACATAGTGCCGCCCACCAGAATTTCATTCTGAACTGACACAGTAAACATGTCATTTATCTGTTTTTGGGAACATTTCGGGAAAAAAACATGAGATTTGTGGCACCCACTGGACATTTGACTTGGAAAGTGCTATGCCTTTTTTTACACAGTAAACTTGCTTAATAGCGTACCTGGTACATTTTTGAAAGTGAAATGTTTTGTTCCAGTGAGCTTGTGAATGGGGCACAGAAAAAGACAAATAAGCATGCCATGTGCATATTCAATTCAGATGCGTTGAGACATTTTCACACAGCTTTTAATCAAACAAAATGCGCCAAGTTTGAATAGTTGGAAGTATAAAGTTTGTAGAGCAGAGGAGATATTCAGATATTTAGCCAAAAAAAGACTATTCCTCATCAACAGCTGTTTGGCTTAAAACTTGAAAACATACCATTCTGACCGGGAGAGGATTTAATTTTTCCTGAAATCACTAGTTTATATTACAGCATTGGACTAAAACTTACTGACTTTGCCCACACAGGGTTTAACAACTTCGCCAAAAATCAATCAAACACTCAAAAAGAAAATAAATAAATAAATAAATAAATAAACACAAATATTTTCTTTGGAACTGATTGATCGTTGACCTCATTGAGGTTTTTTTTTTTTTTTTTTTTTCAATCAAAAACTGAGGTGGATAAGCTCAGATCAATAAGGCCTATGATCAATCAGCTCCAAACTAAGAAACACAAAACCTGTGCTAACGGAAAGAAAACGAGTTAACACAAATATACTCAACCCAAGATTTGGTAAAAATATAGCAAAATGAGAAATTAGAAATAAGACTGATTTATTTTTGACTAGGAACACCAAATTAGGTAAAAGATTTTTAACACAGAGCAAGGGTTGCATCATACCAGCTACTTTTGTGTTCCTGTGGCTCAGTGGTAGAGCATTGTGTTAGCAGCGCAAAGGTTGTGGGTTCGATTCCCAGGGAACTTATGTTAGGTAAAAAATGTTAGCCTGAATGCACTGTAAGTTACTTTGGATAAAAGCATCTGCTAAATGTAAATGTACTTTTATGGAGATGTTTGGGTTTTTTTTTAAGCTTTTTAGAGAACCAGAGGTCAATATGATTTTTGCAGAGCAACAAAGCTACTTAAAGGTTTTTTGTTTGTTTGTTTGTTTATGTAGAGGAAATGATGACACAATTTATACATTTGGGTGTACTATTCCTTTAATATCATGCCATTAAGGACTAAAACTAACAGCAGAAAATTATTCTGGAAGAATTAAGTCATCCAGCACATACGCAAGCACTTCTGAGTCAAAGATGAATTTCATAAACATCCTTAAGGGTCAGGTGCGCTAAAAAGCGGGCTGTGCCCTCCCTGCCAGAAATAGATAGGCTAATGGTGGCACGTTATGAAAATTAATCTAGCCAACCTTTGCGCTGCCTTCTGCTTCTGCATCACTAAAAGCCCCTGTCAAAACGTCAAGTCGAATTAACGATCGGTCGTGTCAGGAGAGGGCTGGCTTTGGCCGCGGCCCATCTCGCGTCCTCTTCTTCCCGGAGCCCCGTGGCTTGTTTTAGCGCTGCTGGATACATCGCCTCCAATAGCCATCAGCAGCACCTATCACCTGATCTATAATTTCATAAGTGTGTAGAAACGGCCTTGTCCCTGCGCCTCATATAATCAATCAAAGCCCCTGCTCGCTCACACTCACGGCTGTGTAACCTGTAGCACGGCGTGTAATAACACCCCTAAAAATAAGGCTGTAATTGATTTTCTGAGCTGTCAGTCTCCCTGGTGAGAGACTTTGAATATCGCATCACCACGTGGCGGCCGGGCAGATTATTATTATAACAGACCGATTTCCCTCAAGGATTTCCTGCTCAAGGAAAACAGCAGAGGTGAGAAAAGAAAAAAGAAAGATAACCAGAAAAATAGGAGCAGCAAATTGTAACTAAACAATGCCGAAAAGGGCAACGTGGGAAATATGAAAACCTTCCAAAAACAAATACGGACAAAACGCGAGCAGGGTTTAGCGAACGCCATGCAGCTGGCCAACACTTATCTCCTGACGTTCCTGCTGGTTTTCCTGCCTCTGAGGGCCCGAGGTGGTAGACGTACAAGAGCGGGGCCCTGGAAAGCATGCTGTCTTTGGGGCAGAGCTGGCAATGTGTTGGGCCTGCAGCCAAAGCCTGGTTCCCAGCCCATAGTGGAGAGTGTCAGAGACAAGACAAGCGCTTAGAAATGGAGTTCAGATGTTGCTTTGAGTGGACGCAGGCTTATTGTCATCGCAGGGCCTGAGCCATGCTTCTGCTAAAGACCGCGTTGTGCCTATTGTTACATTTCAATTATGCAGCATCATCAACAAAGGCTTGACAACAAAGTTTGTTTGTTTCGTGGCTGGCTTGGGATTATTGTTTGTTTGTTTCGTGGCTGTATAGTGTGAGGGCTTTTTTTTATGCATATATATTTTTTGAAATGTTTATTAAAATGATATTAATAAATTTATTTTAGGTTTTTTTTTATTTAGTTATTTATAATATTTTTTGCTATTGAAGTTTTTTTTTGCTTCTTTTGAAAAGCAGTAAATATAGCAATTTTGTGAAAATGTATTAGAATTTAAAAGAGCTCTTTTCTATGTGAATATATTTTAAAATGTAATTTATAATGAAGCTGTATTTCCAGCATCATTACTCCAGTCTTCAGTGTCACATGATCTTCAGAAATCATTCTAATATGATGATTTGCTGCTCAAGAAACATTTCTGATTATTATCAATGTTGAAAACGTTGTGCTGCTTCATATTCATATTCATATTATATATAAACCCATATTTCTATTTAAAACGGCTGCTCTGCTGTTACCCATCTTTGTGAGACGGAAAATATCATCTGCCTAGAAACAACATTGCTAATCATTTAAGAGACAGGAAGTCCAAATGACAGTAACAGTAAAAACAAAAACAAAACACCATGCCTTTCATTCAGTGCCTCACTAAGGGCCTCCATTTAATCTGCAGCCCAAAAGAAGCTCCATTATCAGGTTGGTTCCTTCCATTCAGCAGCACAAAAGAAACAAACAATCCATACGTGATCAATTTAATGTACTGTTATAAAAGCTCTCAACCATTTGCACCAATGACATCTAAGAGCTTTCCCAGAACTTTTACCTCCCCGGACCCCATTTACTTAATTAGACAGCTTGCTAATTTCCCGGGCAGTGGTGGTTAATTGAGAGGCTTTTTACGGGGATGGGGACGCAGCCGTTTGGCTATTTTGATAGAGCCTCATTCTCTGCATCTCCTCCTCCGTGGCCTGAGCTTCCTTCATCTTGCTCTTGCTGGACCCCTTCCGCTCCATCTTGTCCCCTTGCCTCTCATCTTTGCGGTTTTTGCTGAACCTGCAGCAGCAGAGACAGAGTGTGGGAAGAATTCAGATGGACGGTTTGTGTTTAAGGTGGTCAGACGAGTAAACCGTTTTCTATTTCTTTCTTTTTTCAATAAGAGCACTGGAATACCTAAAGGAAATTAAACTGTCAGAATATTTGACACATCAAGGAAAGGAACGGCCAGGTTTGACAACATATCCCTTCACATTTCCACAAAAAGACTGCAATATAAAGAGTACGGTATCATCTTATCTTTAATAAGACGTAGCAGGTATCTTAAATAACACTACTTTATGCATGTTTCTAAATGCAGTGAAATCAAGTTGCACTAGAAACTTTGACAATAATGCAGCTATAATAATAAATTGAGCAACAGTGCAGCTTTATGGACTCAATTCCAACTTATTTCACCAGTAAACAATAAATAAATAAACTCATCCATCCATCCATCCATCCATCAATGAAATGAAATGAAATTAATAAATAATAAAATAAAATCTGAATATAAGTGGAGCTTTTCCTTAATCTGAAATGTCTTGTGTTTGTTGTAAAGTGAGGGAAACTAAAATACAGTTTCTAGTGTTTATAATTTTTGTAAATGTTTAATTTAATTTATCAGTAAGTTGCCTATAATTCATTGCGACTAATCCTTTTCTTCCTCTTCTTCTTTTCTTTTCTTCTTAACACTGCAATTTTGACCCAGCGTGACTTATTTTACTTATTTGTTTTTTGTTGTTGTTTTTTTTTTTATCTTACTAAAATTGGCTATATATTAAATATAAATTCTAATATTAAATTATATATATAGTTGTGGGGGGGGGGGGGGGGGGGGGGGGGGGGGGGGGGGGGGGGGGGGGGGGGGCATTTGTTTATTTATTGTTTTGGAGATCAGCATTCAGTCATGATCACGATCATAATCATTAGCAAAACTCTGGCAAAATTTCAAAGCCAAAGAAGGTCCATGGTCAAACACTACTTACTTAGGGTTCATTTCCAAACTAAACAGCATTATTTTGGTAAACGCAGTGAATGTACCTGTTCAAAGACAAACAAGCATGAATCTGATACACAATTGGTGTGAGAAACACACCCCTCATCTGAAATTCCCAATTGTGCAGATTCCTATTGAGAAGATTCCTTGATCCTTGCACCACAAATGCTGTCGGTTGAGCTTAATTTCAGAATATTCCTTTAATTGGTCTGATAACATGATCTCTAACCCTGGTTGGCAGTAACTTTGTTAAGGAATTAACAGGAAGTGAGTAAGCAGGGCTTTAGAGATAAAGTTTTGTATATAGGCCTATATATATGTGTGTGTGTGTGTGTGTGTGTGTGTGTGTGTGTGTGTGTGTTATCTGTCCACACAGACTAACACCCGACTAACTTCCTCAACCATTGTGCCTTCCTGATTCAAATCTTAAATCGTTACACTGTCCAGCCTTTGGACAGGATGTGGTACAGACTGGCTTCTCAGTCAATGGAACAACACCGCGCCATTATCAACAGCTGCCTTTGGGATCCGAGGTCTCCGAGGCATGTCTGTGATGTCATTTCCTGTGCACACTAATAGCTTCGGCTGGAGGGAAGATGCGGATTGTGGTCCGTCTTCCAGTCAAAGCAAGACTCTTAACATACATTTCCAATAATTCTCTGAGAGTTTTATACGTGTACAGGATTACTGGGGGCGATAATCAAATTTTGTACAAATAAAGCAATAACAGAGAGTGTGCAAATCTGTGCGGCGACAATATGAATGAGTGCCTCCAATAAAACCACATTTCCATTCGATGAAGGAAATCATTTTCATTGACTAAGTTGCTTTCTCGCGACACCTCCATTCAAGAACGAATGTGCATTGATTATGAAAATCATTTGATTACCAAACAAAAACTCACTTCAGTCAGCGAATGGATGTGTGATGTTTCCCAGAAATCCCATTTCTACAGCTAACTAACCACTGTTACCCCATTTTTATTTTCTTAACTCTATCGCCAAGGTTCACCGAAGACCACGAGAACACAAACTCAACAGAATTACCTCAGACGGGTTGATGGAGAGCCACCGGACTGAATATATTCATGAGATGGGGAACTCTTTTCCCCAAATATGTTTATTGTTCTACTTTCCACGGCCCGCTCCGGCGCTCTAATGACCCTCAGTCCTGCACAGGATTGTGGGAGACATTCTCTTTTGGTTCCATAAGCTTCGAAAAGCCAAACTTTCGGATACTGTACATTACCTGATTAATTAATCAACAAATGGCCGGGGTCTAGGTGTAAAAGTCCGCCGCACGCATGCTAATATCAGCGAGGCTCGATATATCACTGCTCTCGCTGACAGCCCACCGCACATCTCAAGGACTTTTTCATTAACTCTCCTTAAATAATCTTCCTTTTCAGCACGTCCCTCTCTTAAAGCCACACGTGGAGAGATATGCCAAGGATTTCAGATAATTAATCTATTTCAAACTTCTAAGGCATGCAAACAAGTACGGTCAAACGTGACTCTTTGGCTCTTTCAAAGGGTTTCTTTTGGGCTGACAGCAAATTCTTTAACCCTTACAGTAAAACTCCTGCGGGAGTTGACGTCAATTCGTGGATGAAATGGGCCGAGTGCACTGTGTTTTATTCATCTCCACAATGCCTGAGGCTTGAAGCGTAATTGTCATTAACAAATGGAGAGACTCTGTAATGAACTTCGTGACTGGGTTGTATTTGATGTGCAAACAGTACTTCTGTGACCTGTGGGTCTCTCAGTCCACTTCGTTCATTTTGCTAAACATAGAAAGTAAAGTAATATGCTCAGACACGTTCCCTAGACCTCACATTGAGAGTTTGTTTTCACCATCAAACATCTTTACAAGAACCTCAAGAAATGGCTTGATGGGAAGTCACTAGTCGGTAACAGGTCACAAATTGAGATACAATAATTTAAATATTTAATTATAAATTTGGATTTAAAAATGCACAGACTATAAATATGATTTCTGACATTTGCTATCACTAATTAAAATTCAAACATTAGAATCTGTAATAATGTGTTGTTTTCGACTTACACTAGTAAGTGTTTGTGCTTAACTTAATTATAAGATTAGTTAACTTTAGTTTAGCTGAGTAGGATATTTAAGTTGTCTCAAAAATGTTCAACTAATTGCAGCAGCATTTTTTACAGTGTATGCCAAGATACAAATAGTTTGGTTGGTTTTCCTTGTGTATATCTTGTAACAGTGAATTCTGTAAAATTCTAGGATATGCGAACCAAGATAACAACATGAACCAAAATAAATAAATCTCCAATTCTGATTTTCTGATGTCTTTAAATAAACCAGAGCCAGTTCTTTTTGCATTCACACTGAACTCACATCTCTTTTGGCTCCACCCACTATCCATTCACATTGTGTTTTTGCAGAATCCAGAGCACTTGGTATTATTAATTATCCTACTTTCTTCAGTTTCACTCAAAAGACATTCATCTCATTCTCATTCATATATCAGTGTTTTTATTATTAACTATAACTCTAAAAACAAGAACTAATACAAATTTAAGAGCACAAACAGTTACTAAAACTTAACATTTCATAAAAACTAAGAATATATGATTCTATATTCTATATTCTGAATCTGAAGAATCAGAATACAAACGAACAGATCTGAAACAAACAGGAACAGCCTTGACAGCTCAGAGCAAACGATCTGTACAATCCCTAATAGCTTCAGCAGTATTTTCTTGCCTATTCTACACAGAAACAGAACAAGCTGAATGGCGGTGACATAATTAAGTGGTAAATGAATCAGAGACCACACAATACACGGAGACAGTGTTCTCTGTCCTTTTGTTCTCCAGCTGAATGAGCTTGAATCAGTGCTATTGGTTTTGGCTGGCACTGTGTTGGCAGAGCTGGCAGTGAGACGGGCCGTCAGCGGGTCACAGTCAGTGTCACCCGTAATAACAGCTGAATCTGAACTCAGCAGTAGGTGAACAGTCTATTTGTTTTAAAAGCTGTTTGCTCGGGCCCTCGGGTCAGTTTACCACTCACTCACTCACTCGCTCACAGACTCAAAGCATCCCACCGATCGCACAGGATTCTGCATTAGTGATACAGCACCCAAAGATACAGTCACAAATCAGGCAGATTTACAAACTTACAAAGGCTACTGTAGCAATGACCTAGCAACTTCCCACAACACCTTAGCAACCCCATAAAAAAAGTTACTGCTAGCATGGTATGGTAAAGTTAATTATAGCATGTAAAAAAAAAAAAAAAAAAAAAAAAAAAAAAAAAAGAAATACTAACTAATATCTTACAAATAAAATAAAAATATATATATATATATAATATATATATATATATATATATATATATATATATATATATATCTAGCATGGTATGGTAAAAAATTTTAGTGGGTTTATTTGTATTTAGTAAAATAAAACACACACACATGAAATAATAAATAATATCATACAAACACACACAGCCACTGACTTCATCATAAAGTGTGGTCTCCAGTATCCAGAGCACAAAAGTACAGTTTAATGGGCCATCACTAAGCATCTCTCCCCTCTGTTACTCTGACAGCCGTGAGTAATGAGCACCCAAACACCTGCCGGCTTCAAACACACACACACACACACACACACACACACACACACACCTGTGCAGGAGAGAGAGAGAGGGAACACTCCACCTCACACTCACCAGACATACACTTACACACGCGTGTTTGTTTTTCTATCACGGCAGGAACTCCCATACACTTCTGCTGCTTAAACCAAACACATTATAATAACTACACCCTTCCCTACAGCTTCTGCCATTTCTTACATGTGAACCATGTTCCGAACAGCACAGGAATAGTGTATTTACACACTACTCATACTATTTTTGTACTATGTAGTAAGAATGCTATGCAAATTTAAAAGATCAAACAGGTATTCAAAAGAGAAAGTCTGTATACTGTGGACTCTCCTTGAACTTCCATTATCAAGAAACTGATTTTAACTGATCTCCTTGACTCATTATTTGACTGAACTACCTATAGTTTAGACATATGTGACCCTGCAGCACGGGTCAAAATTATCCATTTTTCTTTTATGCCAAAAATCATTAGTATATTAAGTAAAGATCATGTTCCATGAAGATATTTTGTAAATTTCCTACTGTAAATATATCAAAACTTCATTTTTGATTAGTAATATGCATTGCTAAGAACTTCATTTGGACAACTTTAATAAAGGTGATTTTTGCACCATCAGATTCCAGATTTTCAAATAGTTGTATTTGACCAAATATTGTCCTATCCTAACAAACCATACATCAATGGAAAGATTATTTATTAAGCCCTTCAGAAACCCTAACCCCAACCCTAACTCGGATGTACAAAAATTAAATTAAAAAAATTAATTTACCTTTTTGATTGTTTTTTTGTTCAGGGTTAAATTTTTTAAAAAAAGATTATAATGTTGGTGTAGAAACAATTTTCAATGAAATTGCTAGCACATTTTGCAAATAATTACAAAGAATATAGTATAAGCAACACAATTAATTAAATGTAAAATTTAGTAGAATGAATGAAAACTTATTTTCTTGTTAAATACTTTTACAGTTAAAGTTATAATCTTTTATTTATAACTTTTTTTTCTGTGTCGTTAAAATGGAAAATAACAATTTAAAATATATTTATTTTTAAATCATATATATGATTTACGGCTTTCAAAAAAAGGCTGCATTTAATTGTTCAAAAATACAGTAAAGACGTGAAAAATTTGAAATATTATTACAATTTAAATAACTGTTTTCTATTGTAATATCTTGTAAAATGTAATGTATTTCTGTGATGCGCAGCTGTATTTTCAGCATCATTACTCCAGTCTTCAGTGTCACATGATCTTCAGAAATCATTCTAATATGATGATTTGATGCTCAAGAAACATTTCTGATTATTATCAATGTTGAACACAGTTGTGCTGCTACACATTCCTGTGGAAACCTTTCTTTGATGAATAGAAAGCTGAAAAAAGCAATTTATTTGAAATAGAAACCTTTTTCAACATTATAAATGTCATTTGTCAAAATGTTATGCATCCTTGCTGAATAAATGTATTAATTTCTAATTAATTAATTAATTAAATTTAATTAAACACATTGAACTCAAACATTTTAATAGTAGTGCACTTTTTTTTTTCCAAAATATTATTAAAAAAAAAAAAACAGTACACAAACAGCAACCATATGTTTATCGCAGCACAATACTCCAATACTCCTCGTCTTCGTGTATTCTGTTCTAAACCTACAGTATCTATTATTAAGTCACGTTATGTTGCTGTTTCCACACTGGGAGCATGAGGAAGGTCCACACAATGAAGGTGATTCCACAAGGTTAGACAAAGGACCATATATACACAAACACACTCCAATTCCAGCTTCAGCTCAGAATCAGAGATTTTACTCAACCAAGGCCTCGTACAGGAGTCACTGCACCGGTCAAGGCACGAGCCAATCAAGCTTTAATGCTCAACAAAACATGAGTTTACCCAAAGGACCATGCTATTATACTCAACAGCCCACATGTGCGGCAGAATAATGCCATCTCCTCAATCACTCCTTCATCTCTGTCACCAGCGCTGTCAAAGCTAACATTTCATCACACAAAGCAATGCATTACAATGACCTGTTTACACTACAGAGACGTGACACTGGACGCCTGTGTCTACAGCAATCACAACACACAGCAATTTATGTATTGCATTCCCAAACCAATGTGCTGTGTGAGGAAGGTTTGTGACCTTTTATTTGAAAATATGCACTCGATACTGTAGACTAGTAATTATTTTATTTAAAAAAAAATAAAAATAAATAAATTGGCATTAAATTATTAATAATTTAATGCATTAATTATTAATTTAATAATTAATGCATTAAATTATTGTGATCAATTATTTTATTTAAAATAACTAATTTAATTTAAATTATTAAGTAAAAAATAAATAAATTTGAACCCATTATTTAGTGTGATTATTTTATTTAATTAAGTATTTAAATTAGTTATGTCAAACGATTAATTGTGATTAATCGCATTCAAAATAAAAGTTTTTATTTACATAATAATTAATTTACATACAAATATTTATTTTGGATGTGACTAATCGTTTCACAGCACTAATTTAAATACAAAATAGCAAATTAAAAAGACAAATTCAATCCATTAAGTGTGATTATTTTATTTTTGATTATTTAAATAATTAAAAAAGACAGCAAGCTAAAAAAGGGAAAAAAGGTAATGCATTAAATTACTGTGATTATTTTGAATATTTTCTTTTATTCATTTAAAAAAAACCAGCAGGCTAAAAATGTTAATTTGCATGCTTTAATTTATTGTCATTCATTATTTGTAATAATTATTTAATTTAAATGATTACAGCCAGTTAATAAAGAAAAAAAATTGTAATGCATTAAAATGATCTGATTAATTAAAATTTTAAATAAAGTATTTAATTTAAAAAACAGCTTATTAAATTTTATTTTAATTTAGATTGATTAATTGTTTAATTTTAAATATTGAATTTTATTCAAATGATAGCATGTAAATATGTATATAAACATACTTTTTTCCCCTAAAAACAGGGCAGTTCAAGCTTCACAGCCCTAAAAATATTGCCTTTTTATTTATTTATTTTTATTATTATTTTTCCCCCAGTATCGGTGTAAGCTCATTTAACCAGCTTCACATTGGAAACATCATCTTGGTTTATATTGGTATATATTTTGCTTTCACGTGGATGATACCTCAGCTGTATTGATTTACAGAGCAGTAATATACTACTATGGCTCCTGCAGACCCACATTATTGTGTCTTAAAGACAAGAGGTCTGACGTTACGGTCGTAGACGAACAGACGGACCTGAACCCTTACACTCTGAACAACAGCACAAACAGGACACATTAAGAAGACAATGGCTGAAACTGCCGGTAATGCTCAGAGGTAAGTTCCCAAACATTTCGAGAAGTGAATGCCATAAGAGTCTTGCTTTATATCTTGTTCCTGCAGTAAATGACCAGGTCGTTAAGCAGCTAAAGAGCAGAAGGTCAGACAAAATAGAGTCAGGTAATAGTCTCTCTATAACAGAGCTGCCTTGGAGAAATCAGTCTGAGAGCAAAAATAAATAAATAAATAAATAAATAAAAATAAATAATTAATTAATGATAACTAATCCAATACTTCTTTCTTACAAATTTTAGGGTACAGAATCCATAAATAGTGTCTGTTTTGCTCAAGCATGTCAAAATATGATGCATCTCATAGCATTTTTTGCAATTATTTGTGCAGTGAAGAAGTTGTGTATTCTTTCATTTTTTTGCAATTATTTGTTTGTTAAGTAGTGTATTATAAGAGATTACAGCTATTTGTTCAATTCACGTCAATTCTCAGAGCATTTAAACCTGTATGATGGCATTATTGTATACCTAATCCTGATTTTGAGGATAGAATTATGGTCAGTGACAGAAGAAAATGCAAACGTGAGCCTGATGTTTTCTGCTGCATCTGTGGGTGTTGTCCTGCATCCAAACAGTGACAGAAAATAACATGTATGTAACACTCACTTAATTCACAGATGACATTCACCCAGACATATACTTTCACAGAAAATAAAATCTTCAGTTGTTCTGGCGCATCTTCCACTTTAAACGGCCCTTCAGAGCAAAAGCTGGGGCCGTTCTGTTCCTGCGGCGAGGCTCCGGAGAGCCACATGTAATTTTAAAATCTTCTTGTTAGGATGGAGAAGAAGAGAAAGCTGGATCTGTCCGCTCCTCCTGTTTCTCTTGTGTTCTAGTGGCAATTGGAGGTTGTTCACTCAAGGGCAAAAAAGGCAGAAATCACAGCCAGTATATTAAAGATGGCTGGTAATATCTAATTAGGAGGAGAGAGACAAAACGAATGAAGGAAAGTGCAGGAGTATCAAGTGCCTCTCCAAATTTCCCTAGCTTTCAGTACTTAGCCCATGTTAATGGGAACATCATTATTTTACGCCCGAGTCGCTACACCACTGCCGTTGCCCCGGCGACAAGCTCTGTTGTTTATAGCCATGTTATGTGCCAAAGCTGGCGATTACGCCGGTCCCTACAGATCTCATTATCCCTGACCTCTAACGCCACACCGCCATCCGCTGACAAACCTGGCGTCAAAGGAGGTGCGAAAAAAGATGGCGCTTTTTAACGGAAAATGAAGATATTCCAGCCTTGAAGCTCATCCTTGCCAAAGAAGATGTAGGACTTACAGACACTTAGGATCACACACACTCAAGCATCGCTCCTCAAGAAGGATGTCGATTAGAAAAAGAGTGACTTGGCATCCAAGCATCATTATTTCTGTGGTCTGAATTAGAAAAACAACAAGGCAAATTAAAATCTCAGTCCAGAGGGTCACGGGGAGCATCCTGCTAACTGTGAAGGGCACTCGATGAATATATTCATGATATCACTGCTGGAATCCGGAGGGGGGATGTAATCGAAAAGTTATTTTACACATCCTCTGTGTATGTGTACATGTGTATGCACATCATAAATATATGCAGCTTTAACCAATTTACAGGAATCCCTAGAGGCCAAATAGATTGAAGGGATATTGGTCACAGAAAAAGCCAAGGAGAACAGAACTAGATTTACTTTTCCAAGAGGAAATATCATTGTTTGCAAGGCAGCAAAACAAGAGAGGCGTGAAACACATGTAGGCTACAGATTTTGGTTACCAAGGACAGTGGTCAAATATATACGTTTTTGGCGTATAATATCATTTTATTACAGAATTATCATGACTGGCCAATCAGAAGCATGTTATCCAGAGTTGTATACAAATTAATAAAATGTATAAATGAAAAATATGTATGAAAATGCATTGAACTAAAAATCAATTCAGTATTAAGATGCATGAAATATTGAATTGCATTGAACTAAAAATCAATTCAGTATTAAGATGCATGAAAGAAAAGTTGGACTGTTTATGGAAGCTTGTTTTCGTTCACCAAATGGTGTGGATGGATGGACAGATAGATAGATTGCAATTTCAATGTTTAAACTCACAACTACACATTTATATATAAGAATTCTGAGAAAAAAAGTTAGAATTGGTAGATGTTAGCTCAAAATCACAAGATGTAAACACAATTGTGAAACATAAACTCACAATTATTAATGGGATTTAATAATGATCTTTTAAAGGGGCATATGATGTTTTTTTAATTTTTATTTTGTTTTTGTATTGTTATAAGCTAAAGTTGCAGAGACTAAAGTCTAAAATCCAAAGAGATATTCTTTATAAAAGTTAAGAGTCAACCATGCCCTCCGGAAACGGCTCGTTCTAACACGGCCCCATATCTCTACGTTACTGTGTGGGAAGATTTGCATAACTCCGCCCAAATGTTCACACAAAGAAAGAAGGGATAACTTTTATTCTCGCTGTTGCCGCAGGCGCCATGTTGTGGAGTCGCTGTGTTTTGTTGTGAAAGTGAAAATACTTTGTTTGGTCTTCCAAAGAGGACACAACTAGAAATCAGAGGTTAAGTTGTATTTACAACATTGTTCCAGAACAGTTCAACCCAAATATTCAGATGTGTGCAGCGCATTTTAAGAAGGACGAGGACTGTTTCCTGTGAGAGTAGCCTACAATTCCTGTGTCTGTTTCTATAAAGTTGGGCAGTTCAGACTTTGCAAGGACTGTCTGGCGCTTCTGTATCACAGCCTGAGAGTACTTTTCATATTTAAAGAATTTACCACTAATGAATAAAACGTGAGTTTTGATCAGTGTAGAGAAGTGCTTTTGTTGTTTGTCGTTTCTCCAATCACAAATGCAGACATGGTTTTATGTTTACGCAGCATGATATGCAATGCAATGCATAAAAAGACAGTATAAGTCATTATAATCAGTAATTATGTCATCACTGGATGAAACAAATGCCTTGTTTGTAATGGGTTTTATTGGCTTTGTCACATCGAGCCGGGACACAGCATCACAGTATGGTGAGGGGCATAACATCTCCATCACATGCTTGAGGTATTCAGCAAATCACAAAGCAATTGATAGCTGGCCAATCAGAGCAGACCTCAGAGCACACTGCGATGAGCTTTGTAAAAATCAATGCTTTTCAGAAAGGCAGGGCATAGAGGAGAAACAATAATGTACAGTATATGGAAAATATATATAATTTTTTTTTTACCTTAAACCGCATAAACACATTGCATTACATCAAATGCACAAAATAATGTTCTTTTTAGCAACGTAATATGAACCCGTTGACCCTTTAACTCAACATTGCATGAAAAAAAGTCTGAATTGTGAGATAAAACTAAAAATGACGTATAGAAACAGGTTTCCTTAATTGTTGGTTAAAAACAAAATAGTGCTGTCAAACTGATTAATCGTGATTAATCGCATTCAAAATAAAAGTTTGTGTGTTACATTGTGTGTGTGTGTGTGTGTTTGTGTGTGTGTGTGTGTGTGTGTGTGTGTATTGTTTTAAGGACAACAACTCAAGCATTATGTTCTTTGTTCAGGCTGAAATAACTGAAGAAATCTGTCTAGTACAAGACGAGGCGGAAGGAATTCAAAGGGGTGCTGCTTTGCAAACACTGCAATAATGATATGCCACAGAGCATATGAGATTCAAACCGCATTAGCAAAAAGCAAAAGTGATCAAACATGGAAGCTTGTGGGAAGTGCATGTGTTGAATGTCATGGAGGGAACCGTATGGCACTGTCAGCTACTCTGAGGGAGTCATTAGCTTTTGCACTGCATAGACACAGAACATGATTTTAACATATCGTTAGGCTTCTCAACCCTTCTCTCTCATGCATTCTCTCTCATCTCTGTAACGCCGTCCAGACGAGTGTTTGGATCTGACACCTACTGTACTGCAGCCCAGCATATTTCACACATGCCTGTGTTAGCAAGAAACAGGGCAAAAGACAACAGTTCCCTTTACATCATCATGAGAAATCTCTAAAGCGTGTGAGTGTGAGTTTAAGATCAGATGACAATGACCAATAATCCATATTACAATTGCTCTTTTTTTAATCCAAAACCCAAAATGTAAACATCTACTCTGTTTCTGTTTTATAAGTTCATTGTGAAGAGCAAAATAATTAATCTGTGCATGTCTATATTCTTATTCAATAAGGATACAGGCATTTTGTGTTTGGAAAGAGTGTGTATGTGTGATAAATGAGTCTAAATTAACTGGGTGAGATCACAGTAGCACCCTATACGACATATACAATACTTCCTGTGTGACCTCAGAAAGCGGAGACAATCCATGACATGAACACAAGACAGAGAGAAACAGAAGAAAGCTCCCACAGGAGTAAAGTGCCAGTGTGTGTGACCTAGATATGCCACCTCACAGTGCATACTCAATGGGACAGTCTGATCACAGACTCTCTCTCTCTCACACACACACACACACACACACACACACACTCACACACACACACAGCCTCGGGGCAAGACAGGTGGAGGAAGGTTTGATTACATCTAAATCACATTTTAATGATGGGCCATGCCTGTGCCTCTAAATACTGCACGTTTCACTGCATATAACTGTGAAAAAAATATTTTGTGCCCAGGAAATATGTCGTGCAATTATATGTAAATTTAGTTATGTATGAGCACTAGACGACAACAACAACAACAGCAAAATAGTTGAATATATGAACAAAAAACAGCTGTAGTGGTTGTCATTGATTGCATGCATGGTGCATTTCTCCTCCGTGCAACCTTGTACAATCACCAAACCATCAGTGGCTTTCGTTTTCTTTTCTCTCCTCGCTCACTTCTGTCCTGTCCTTTCCAGCCCTTTCTTTTCATTGTCTCCCTAGTGCCATAGAAATGCCCAATTACAACCTCCTGAAGACAAAGGAGTTGAACAACTAGCACTTAAGGCATCATCAGCCTGGGAACAACAGAACAGAAGAGGGGGAAAAAAGGAAAGGAATCTGTCATTTACCGTGAAATCGAAAACATGCACCTGACAGGAATGATTGAATGGCGAGTTTGATCGTAATTGCCTCCCTTTGAAAGAAATGATACATATAATTCAGCTCTGATTGCTATCAAATCATCAGTTTGAAAGCTATTTATCTTATTTATTCATTTTTCATCCCACGAGGCACTAAAAATGCTCTGAGAATGACCGAAAAAGAGAGACAACAAAATAAAATGTGGAGAAGAAAAGAGTAAGAAATGAAGATGCTTGTAACTTAAGAACCCATTATTGTTTGCATTATTCAAAATGACATCTAAACCGAACAACCAACCAACTGAATAAATAAACAAAACAATCTCATAATGTTAGTCTATGAGGATAAATAATTGTGTGGCTATCTGTGATGGCCTCAAGTCAGTTCCAGAGGCACATCAACAGTACAAATTTCTGGATGTCTCCTTTATCTGTATATATAAGAACAAGTTCTAAAATGTGTACTCTTGGTTTGCCTCTACAGTAAGTACAGTGTTGGGAAACATTGCCTTAAGATGTATTGAACCCTTAATATTCCCTTAAAGGAACAGATCACCCAAAAATAAAAGTTTGCTGAAAATGTACTCACTTCCCTCAGGCCACCCAACTTGTAGATGAGTTTGTTACCTCATCATATTTGGAGAAATGTGTCATTCCTCCCTCAGGCCACCAATAGATAATCTGCAGCGAATGGGTGCCGTCAGAATGAGAGTCCAAACAGCTGATAAAAACATCACAATAATCCACAAGTAATCCACAGCACTCCAGTCCATCAGTTAACATCTGGAGAAGACAAAAGCTGCGTGTTTGTAAGAAACAAATCCATCATTCAGACATTTTAACTGTTGCTTCCGTCTAAAATATGAGTCCACTGTCCATAATTTTGCTTTTTCCAGTGAAAATGTTGTCTCGTCTGAATCAGGAGAGAAATCGGCACAAAGCGAGCACTGTTTACAAGGGGAAAGCGTTCAAAACTAATCTGTGGGTGGATTTTGATGTGAGAGGACAACAAGGGATCGACTTTTTCACTGGAAGAAACGTTATTATGGATTTTTGGCCAGAAGAGACGGTTTGAAGTTAAAACTTTGATATAAGTGCTTAGGAATTGTTTTCCTTTTGCACCGGTTTACAGTTTATTGTTCTTTGTTGATTTGTTTATTGAAAGCTAGATTTATTTAAATCTGATGAAGAAACAAACTCATCTACACCTTGGATGGCCTGAGGGTGAGTAAACGTTCAGCAAATGTTCATTTTTGGGTGTGGGTGAGAACCCCTGGTTTACTAACTAGTAAACTGAATCTACAAGTCACCAGTGCAGGACTCCCAACTACCTTTAGGAGGGCAGGTCTGTCATCTCCCTTAGTGTTATCTCATTCTTGCTGTAGAATAGATGCCCTCATCTGTCTTGTCTCTGGAACCTGCGACTCTAGTGAGAGTCTGGATGTGGGTGGTAAAGCCTCAGAGAGCACAGTCAGCAGTCTTTGTGCCAGGTGTGTGGCCCTTTGCCAAGTTCTCAGCAGATATCCACCCCTCTATAGGTAACATGTGGAAAAGTTTGGCCATTCTTATAGCCAACAATACCTCCTTCAAGGTAGCTGACTACAGAGCCACGGCTGGGTTGTGTAGCAATAGATCTTCTTTTGGCCAGAACCCCAAATTTAGTTCCAAAGAAAAGTTACTTTTCATGGTTGCAGCCTTGATCTGTAGAACAATGTTAGTCCTGCCAAAGCAGTGTTTCAATATTCATTACAGACGAATGATGATCCCGTCCCAGATCCCATTAAAAAAGTCCAATTAATATTTTCTCCCAAAAAGATGGCAGCCCTGAATTAAATCTTGATTATCTCGCGGAGGAAATCCTTGAATATAACTGCACTCCTACATAACAGTTCACAACTCAGATCGCTACAGGTCTCCAGGATTTCAAAAGTTGTATTACTTTTCTTAGCTGTGTCAGAAATTTCTGTTGGCAGATCTTGGGAAGGGATCTCATTCGAACAGCATGATCCACATCAACATCACCATCTGTCCCTGGAGATCAGCAAGAGCAGATCTGCTATAGGACTGTCAATGTACTTTTGTTCAGCCAGTCTAATACTTCAACCTTTGGTTGAAGGTTTTGTAAAACTTCAGCTCTCCTCTTGGCGTCTAAAGTTCTCAGCATATAAATGGAGCAGACATCTATGTCTCCTGAGCTCCTCACAAGAACACAATTTGCCATTTCTTCACAGATGGAGCTCCGCTGAGGTGTTTAGCCTCTACCTCTTGCAAGTTGTTCATTGTAAGAGAAGCAATACCTAACTCAAATTCCAACTATCCAGGACTCCAAAAATATTACAAATTCACACAAATTGAAGGTAAAATCTCACAGCAAGATGTCAATAAGAACATCTATGACATCTATAAGAACATTATCAGGGTGTAATAAACAATAATCAGTTTGAGCTCTACTTCATAACAGATAGGAATCCTGTAAAACATTTAGAAGAAAGAAAGAATATATCAATATAGGGATAAACTGCAAGTGAGGCTTTCACCTTGTTAGCATCTCTTTTGCAACCCGGTCGCATTGCATGAATATGTTCCTTGAGACACAACAAATTTCCATGTCAACATCAACACATCTGTCAAAACTCTGAAGGGAAAATGTCCAACCTCAAGATTCGTTCATTCCACGACTGAGTACAGATTTCAACTACAGGCACTAAACTACTGTTTATTATCTACTGTATCATTCCCTCATCAGCAACCTCTGACACTGCATCTGCCTCATCATCTCGCTCCCCTCCTGATTTTATTCTCTATACTGTTTGTAATTCTCTGACTCACTCTTAGTGTCTCATTACTGGCATCCCTATAGCTGGGCTCTTTTCTGCCCACTTCATTTACATTATCTATATAATTATTTTCACCTGCCTTATCTGACCTGTTCAACTCGCCCACATTCATATCAGCTTCCTTACTTTGGCTTGGTGGCCAAGGTTGTGGCCTTTCACTACTCTCTGTGCTTTCATTTTGTGGTTGTGTAATTACCATGCTGTCGATAACCCAAATGTTGCTAATTGCCATTTTCCTCTTCAAGTGGAAAGATATCTGTTTATGACGCAACATCGAAAACACTGAAAGCTCTCGGTTCTCAGATCTCTCCCGGTAATTAACATGGAAAGACACCACTAAGGTTTCATTAGACACGCTCAGTAACACACAAACTTGTCTTGTGAATGAAAGGACGTGTTCAAGTGCAGCACTTTTGCATCTCGCTAATGGAGTGTTTTTGACAGTGCTTGCAATCTCTCGTGAAATGTTATGCTATCCGTCACAAGTTGAGAGTACAAAGACGTCTTTTATTGGCACTTCACTGCAGTAACTCAAGATAAACATTCTCCCCTCATTTGTTGCCTTCCCATCCCCATGAATGTAATTCACACTCGGTGGTCACTTGCTCATCTCCCTCAATTGTTAAATGGCTAGCGTTATCAGACTTGTTATCAGAGTCTGCAAGCTGAAACTCTAATAATTTGTTCTTTCTGGCTTCGTCTTGCGCCGTCTCCAGATCTCTTCCTCCATTTGTCTGATAAAAGCTCTCACAATGCTCTTCACAAGCTGTTTTTGTTGTCTTGTTAAGATTATCATTGTCCCGAGGGACACAATTCACAAAGCAAAAAGTGCCGTGCTTTTACGCTAATCAAAAAACGAAGTGATTCTCAATGTAACTTCAGCAGATCAGAGCTCTTAGAAATGCAGCAGTCTGTTGATCACAGGAATAATTGTGTTTTAGGCTCTTATTCGAACCTGAGAGCAAATATGCCTGAGCAAACCCTGTGATATTCAAGTCCTGCCTCTCTGACAAAGCCTTTACAAATATCAGAGATACACCGGCGTTTGGTTTCAACTTTGCCCAGATTTCAAGTCCCCCCCTCCCCCAGTACCTTGTTGACCCAAAGGTACTGGAAACCAGATGCAATGACATGATAGCATCAAATGCAATTGCACCTGGTGGTTCTGTGATGGGCAGCCAGCGGTTTATGATCACTTATATGAGGTTTGAACAGAGCGGACCTCTCATTGCACCCAACTTGTACGCCCAACTTGGTTGACTTGGCTAAATCTCTCATTTCAAAACACACAATGATGAGCAATCAACCCACGCATGGCATAATGCATGCTTAATAAAAGCTTTTAAATTAAATTTCATTCATATTTAATGGTAATCTCTTTTATATCAATTACTTTATTTTATTGGGTCTCCGGGAGCTCATCTTCTAGAAGGCGGCTCTGGTTATACCCCTGTGCACTCTGCTGTGAGCGGAGGCTGTTTGATTGGCAGGTGGATAATGGAATGGTGGGATAGAGGTGAGAATATCTCCCTCCGTGACCCCTGAAGGAAGGGGGACTATTTTAAGAGAGATATGATATTTACACAGCCCCGAGTTAAGCCTACTGAGGGACAATCTCACTTCTTTTGTTTTAATTTCTTTTCATTTCAGGAGGTCATGACACAAACAACACCTCTGTCATATAGAGGAGACAGATGGGTGACTTCACCCGAGGTGCTGGCATTTTGACAAGTGATCACTTTGCAATATCTCAAGTCCTCTGTGTCTCACTTCCTGTTCACTGTCACACTCCTTAAAGGTGAAGTGGGCAATTCTCTGACCATGTTGTAGGGATCTATTAGTGGGCAGCTAGTTATGCAGAAATGATGATACTGACAATACATAAATGCTGAATAATTTTACATTTACTTAAAAAAGACACTTTAAGATTTTAATTAAAGATTTTACTTTACTTTGGATTTTAATCAAAATATAAGAAAAAAATCACTGCAGCATATTAATAATGAACAAACAATGTTTTAGAAAAAGATGTGCATGCGCAGTTTCTGTAACAGCACACTATAACACGTCTAAAATGGGGGGGGGGGGTGACAATATTGTACTACAATAGCATAGCCATTTTATTTTAGTTGTACATATTTTGGCAAGGACTTTTTAAAGTATTTTTGGTAAATTGTGATAAGTTGAAATAAATATATAAAATGCTCAAATATTTGTTTTAATTTATCAACTTACTTTTTCAACTTAAAAACTTGTTTACCTTAATGGCTGTTTTCTCACAGTTGTAGACTAAAAAATGTTTTGGAAAATACATATTTCATATAAAATTTGGAAAACTGTTTTTTTTTTGTGTGTGTGTGTGTGCATTTTTCAAAACAATATTTTTAAACTTCTATAACTTTTTAACAGGTAACAGGTAATAATTGGAATATAACTATTGCATAAATATAATTTAGTGCTATAAAACCCCCTAAAATACTATATATATATATATATTAAATTTCATTAAAAAAAATAAATAAATAAATAATTGACCACAAGAGAAGGTTAAATTATATTTGTAAAAAGACATCAAAAGACTTAAACCAAAAACTGTGTAAAAATTTAACAATGTTTATGTGTCCTTTCAGAAATATCTAGACAAACAACTGGAGATATTATGACCACTTTCCACAGCTCACATCTATCAAAGTTTCGGTCATTACATATGGCAGCTTCATTTATCTGTGACTGAGGCTGAATATGGTGAATGTAACTGGTGTGCTGTTCTCCAGTGCTTCCATAATTACCTCTTTATGGTAAAGCGCTCTGTGTTTACGTTAAACTAATGAGTGAGCACATACTACTTTGGAACAATTTGAGGGACCTGGCTGTGCAAATGGAAAAGCATATAAACGCCTACATCATGCATCTAAGCACTATATATAGAAAGGTACCATTACCCACAATCCTCCCCAGCAACATGTTCACTCAACAAGGGAAAATAACAAAGATGGTTGGGGGGAGGCATCTGTGCTCTTCCCCCTCCAGACCCCTGAGTTCCCCGAGGCCCTGCTGTCGCTCAAGGCTGGAGGTTGTGATGGGAGTTCAGGATGATGCTACATAGAGGTTTGAAGGTCAGTGAAGGGGGAAGGGTCTGTGGGGTGTGGATGGAGTAATTCAATGTGAGAGGGCATCAAGATTAGCAATTATATTCTATTAACAATGTCCACTAATGCAAGCCGTAGAGGCATGTCTGCCCCTGAGCAAAAGTTGCCGTGACCAGTCGCGTGAAAACAGGAGTGGTTCTCTTTATCTCTAACGCTCCTCCTCCTCCCTGTGCCCCAGTTCACTCCGATGCACTCGTTTATGTATTTTACTTCTGCTTCCATCCCTTATTTCTGCCCTCTTCCAGCACATATTACTCAAGCCACCCATATTTTTGAGGCCAATGAGCATATCTGCCCCCTCTGACCATTAAAGGTATAGTTCAACTTAAAAATTTACTTTTTTCAGTCTATTTTTTATTTTTTATGTATATTTTTTTTAGGCCATTTATATATATTTATTATTTTGGTTTTTTGATTTTAATTTTTGATTTTGTGGTTTTTAAAGTTATTAATGCATTTAATGCACACTAGACATTTATGTAATATTACATTACACAGAGCAAATGAACATGATGCACGAAGAAAAAATGACTTGATAGTGAAGCCTTTTAGAATGCAGTTATATGCACCTGAAATTCAAAATATTGAGGCAAAAATGCCCCTGTACAGGTTTTTGTCTTATATTTATACCATGTTATATAGTTTGGCAATATGGCAATACTGGCGGTTCAGTTTCAAATTTACATACGAATGAAAAATAAATAAATAAAAGAATAATTTAATAAATAAATAAATGATTTTGTATTTAAATATTCATTATTTAAAAAAAAAGATATATAATAATAATGCCCATTTAAAGCTGATTAATAATGCTAAAATAGCATAATGCAATTCCAGTTGCAGTGTAAATGCATTCATGGCACCTCTGAAGAATCTGTGCCACTTTACATTTAGCCTTAAGAGTTTATCTGAGACTGCTGAATCAAACATTTCTTTCTAAAGCTACTTCATAATGTCTATTCAATGTTTTTATTTATTTATTTATTTTTCACAAATTGATGTGCAATTAAATCACAATTCACAAGTAATTGGTACATCGTCTAATTAATCAGAGAAAAAAAAAATTCAATTGCTTGACAGCCCAAATATATTTATTTTTAGGATAATAAATAATACCATATTAATTTATATATGAATATAAAATATATTAATTTGCATTTGGAATAATATGAGGGTGAACTGTTCTTTTAATGTCACACACAGATCAGGTGCAGTGAGCTGCCTGACATGCTAACAGGGTCGGGTGAGGTGTGGACACATCAACAGGCCTTATACGGTTAGGAGCTGATGTTAAAGGCCGGGTCAAAGAGAATGTCAGACACGTTTATGGTGCATGTATGATAAAGCCGTAAGGACAAGCGAAGATGAGTGGCATCTAACTCCTTTCAGGTCATTTGTTGAATGCTTGCACGCATGTCACAGTTCAGAGCTGATGACCTATTCATTCGATCCATGTGCAGTCAGCATGACATCTAACACCCATAGATATACAGCCGCCTCACGCACCATGTGTTCTGAAGTAAGGCTTACATCAAGAGCTGCCATTAAGCTACAGTAATAACATCAAGCATGCTGCTGTCAGATTGCTCAGCTGCATGCTAAGGCATTGGTAAGCGGTTGTTAGGGTCTTCTGGGTGCTTACATATTGACCCAAATCAAAACAGTATTTAAACCGCTATAATATTATGGTTCTGGCCTCTAGATACAGCAAAACCCTTTAAAAAAAAAAAAGAAAACCTAATCGCTAAGTACAGTATAATAATAATAATAATAATAATAATAATAATAATAATAATAATAATAATAAATATGGCGAATGAAGAAATTTTTTACTGAAATGATTTCAAGGAACTTTTTTTTATTTAGCTCATGACTTCTACAACACGTTTTTAGCAAAATAATTGTAGAACATTTCTTTTAAAGGGACACATATAAATAATTATATAAATAATTTAATTTATTAATTTGGAAGCAAATTCTATAACTTTTTTAGAAGTGAATTCTAGATCACTTTTTGAAAACAGAAATAAACAAATAAATAAATAAAAAATAATGATATGGCGAATTAAGTAAGTAAATTCTTTACTTTTTAATGAAATTAATTTTCAAAGCTTTATTTAGAATGAATACTAGAAAACTTTTGGAAAAGTGAAACAAATCAACAAACAAATAAATAATAATAATAATAAACCCAACAATATGGTGAATTAATTCAATTCTAAAACCTTTTTAATCAAATGAAATTTAGCACCTGAGAGTGACTGAGAGTGAGATTTTAAACCTTTAAGAATTAATTACAGAAAACTTTTGACAACTTAAACAAATGAATAAACAAACACACTAACAAATAAATAACTCTGTATTGATATGGTGAATGAAGTCAATTATAAAACTTTTAAATGAAATGACATTTAGCACCTTTATTGAGAGTATTCTAGATGTTTTCTAGAACCATTTTGGCCAAAAAAAAAAAAAAAAATCTTGAAAATGTATTCTGCAACCTTTATTTGGCGAGTGAATTCTAGGACACTTTTTTTTACAAGTGGATTCTACAACCAAAAAAAAAACTTTTTTGAAATTGTGTTGGTTGATTCTGCATGGTAATTAATTAATTTTTTTAGTTTTTGTTGATTAGTGATTTCTGTTTATTTATTCTTTGATCACCTCATATCTCTCTTCCTCTCTTTCAGCTCTGATTTTAATGCTCTTTCAATCAGTGTGTCCATTAAGCACACAGCTCATCAGTGCACGTTTACACACGCATGCAGATGAGCTCCAATTGCAGTGTATTGCAAATGCCTCAGAGACCTCCTCATGTGTGTGTGCTTCATACTGAGATGGAAGAGATAAAAAAGTGAAGGGCTACAGTTAAATGGGCCTTGAGAGACTGCAGATGAGTGTGTATTGCAGAAGTGAATCTGTATGAGTGTTAACAAAAACACAATGAGAGAGAAGAGGAGTTGAATGTCAGTAATCCATACTCTCCTGGCAAGGTGTGTGTGTGTGTGTGTGTATGTGATGGGAGTTTCTGATGGCTCTCAGAGGAGGGGTAGATGTAATGAGAGTAAAGGAGGATGCTTCTGTGCTGCGTGAGCGTCTCCGCTGGGGTCCAGACCTGCGCTTCAGTTCTTAATGAACATTTGCAAGCCTTCCCACTCCCTCACTAAATGCATATACATTTCCACCTCTGACTCCTCTGCTATTGAGTTAATTTGACCTCCTTCCATCTATAACTGTTGGTGGGTTTGCTAAGTAGACAATATATTACTATTGCTCCTATTAGAGTTACAGCTTTGAACATAATCATACCCTTAAGTATTCAACTTTGACATGTCACTTGTCAGCTTGTTACGGAAAACTGCTTTATATGCAATTTTCTCTTAGTGACTGGTTCAAAAAAAGGGATTGCATTGATAGAGGGACCTGGGCTATATCTAGCCACCAGAATTATCCCAAAATTGACCAGAAATGTTAAATCTGAAAGAACAGATTGTGTGGATTATGTAAATGCAGCTGGTTTAAATGCAAGTTAAATCTTCCATTAGGCAACTTGTTTTTTTTTTTATTTTTATTTTTACTTTGAATAGGATATGATATTGATGTTTGGTTTGTTTTGTATCATGACATTGAATTGAAATTGTGTTGTAAGTTTTTTTGTGAACTTTGGATTTTGTGTTACAAGCCAATTTAGTAATAATGTGCAACGCCTGAAAATGTTATTGGCTCAAATCTGTGATTTAATAAATCAAAATTATTTTGACAACTTTTTGTCAAGGTTGCCTCTAGATGATATACGCCAATTTTCATGCAAGTTGGATGAACAGCCGGGAAAGACTTCAGAAATTAAGCCCATATGGTTCCTGAGACATAGGCTAGAGGAAAATACAAATATAGAACTTTTCACAGAGCTGCCCTGTTGGCAACTCCCAAAAATGGTAAACAACCTCTTCTGGGACACTTTTAGGATAAAAAAAAAAAAATAGAATAATAAAAACCAAAAGTAAAATAATGAGAAGACTAAACGCAGCAATAGGGTTCCAAGAGCCGAGAGCAGGGGTTGTGAAAGCTGCCAGCAGTGTGTGATGACAAACACCTGAAGCTCATTCTGCCTCATCACTGAAGCTGTAAATCCAAAACAGCTCCTCTCCTTTGGGAAGGCCAGCATGGACTAAGCATCGACGAGCTGTTCTCAAGGTCTCAGTACGACATGAGGGCACACCACAACCTTGGGTGACCTCCAACAATGTCCAGCATTACAGCGTGTATCATGCGCTTCAGCTCTAAAGCAACACGTGATGAATAGTGGACATGGTTGGGGAAGCTACGGTTGAATCGGCAGTCAGCATTGATTGGTGAGGAGCACTACTTTTCAAAAAATGCAGGGCTACAATGTTTTTAAATATCATCTACAAACCTTTTGTCGCTACAAATAATATCTACAACAGTTTTACACACTCTCAGACCTACAACACCCATCATGCTCAGACAGTATTAACTCATATAAAGGTAAGGTCACATTAGCAGCATTTCTTGTGCAAACAGATCAATTGTCAGTAGCACTGAGATTTATAAAAAAAAAAACAGCTCTTAGTTTCGGTCAGTTTCAAACCAAGCAGCTTTCCTGTTGGTCAGAATGGCGAATTTGCATTAACATAACATTTGCCATAAGTATTTGCCATTAAATAAAATGCTATTTTTTTTTGATAAAATTGTTTTACTAAAATATATAGTTTAAAATATACTACTTCTACAATTACTACTACATGTCATTACAGCCTAGTAATTGTCCATGGCATTCATTCTACAGGACAAAAGAGTGCTGGAGTGGTGGAGCACGAATCAAGGGGCACTAAAACTAACCCTTTAGTGCTCCTGAAACATGACCTGGAAACACTTGTCGTTTTTATTGTTTATTACTGAACAGCATGCAATGCACTACGCTAACTAATCCCATTACGCTAATCCACCTCAAAACAACTTATTGTGCAGATAAGAGTGTGGATAATTTATGCGGGATTCAAATGAGCACCAAATCAGAATAATTAATGGAGGCCCCGGCATAATTAGCCTGGCACTGGGAAACGCTTCCTGCGTTCTCTACCAAATGGATGCACGACGCGTTATTTCAAAGAGCCCAGAGGGGCGGGAGACCAGGAAAGGACCTTTTCATGATAGCAGCCCCCAAAAGTGTGTTATCTGTACCTGTCTCGTCCCTCTGGAGGAGCTTTGCGAGGAGAAGCAGAGAAAATGTTAATCCTCCATATGGATTTATTTTCAAAATTAACCGATTCGACCTCTATGTAGGGTGAAGCTGGCGGTGAAATTCTGCAAATCAGTCACAGTTGGGGTGACATTTAACTAGGCAACAAAGCTGTTTACAGGAACACAGAAGCCGCACGTTTGCTGCCTTGCACATTAATGTGTATATTTCAGAAAAGTTTTCAGTTCAGCAATTACCAGTGATGAATATAAGCAGGAAACCTATGCATTGATGAATAAAACATTCCCTTATTAAAAATAACCTCAATCTAAACTGCCTCTGGCATCAACAAATCATAGCAAGAGTGTGGGTCAAGGTAAATTAATAAAATAAAATAAAATAAAATAAAATAAAATAAAATAAAATAAAATAAAATAAAATAAAATAAAATAAAATAAAATAAAATAAAATAAAATAAACCTTTTTTTACCGCTTAGTTTGGTTTGAGAAACTGGAAATCCTTTTATTATAATAATAATTTTACAAATTAAGGTGATTGTTTTGGCAGGATGGGGTGGAGTAAAGTAAAGTAAAGTAAAGTAAAGTAAAGTAAAGTAAAGTAATTTATAGTGACTTATTTAACAGCAGTTCAACTGAAACCACAATTGAACTATATATGGTTAATAATAATAATAGTAGTACTAAAGTAGTACTAACATTTTTCAATTCAATTCAAGAATAAAATTAAAGTAACAAATTAAAGTAATTTAATGTAATAAAATTAAATAAAATAATTTATAGTGACTTAATATTTATTTATTTGTTTGTTTGTTTTTTGTTTGTATTCATTTATTTATTCATTTATTTATTTATTATTTTATTTTATTTTATTTTAATAATAATTATACAATTAAGGTGATTGTTTTGCCAGGTATTACTAACATTTTTATTAAAGTAAAGTAAAGTAAAGTAAAGTAAAGTAAAGTAAAGTAAATTTTTTTATTTTTTTTTTTTTTAACAGCAGTTCAACTGAAACCACAATTGAACTATATATGGTTAATAATAATAATAATAATAATAATAATTATTATTATTATTGTGTTTGTTTTTTTTGGAAGGTAGTGTTGTAATTTTAAATTCAATTCAATTCAATTCAATAAATGCAAAATAAATAAAATAAAATAAAATAAAATAAAAAAAAAATAAAATAAAATAAAATAAAATAAAATAAAATAAAATAAAATAAAATAAAATAAATAAAATAAAATAAAGTTTAAATTAAATTAAATAAAATAAGGTAGTATAATGAAAAACTTAAGGCTGTTCACTCTACCTGAACATGTCGCCAAGGCCCTTCAGCACGCCTTTCTTTGCTTTGTTCTTGTCTTTCTTGTCCTTCTCTCCTCGCCCCTTCTTCTTGTCCTCTTTGGTGCGCCCTCCGTTCAGCTGTTTCTCTGTGTTGGAGGGTGGGAGGGTGAGGTCAGTGGCTGTGGAAATGGAGTCGCGGCCTGATCGTGAGCTCTCCTCTGTATCTTCTTCCACTGAGATGGTTGAGAAACAGACAAATAAACATGAATGTTGAAATCAGACTATATGTAAGTCACTGCAAGCTCTTAATAAAAAGAGCAACACTTTGTCGCACAAGGTTAGGTTTGCCAAATAAAACCAAAAACGACACACTAGTTAAATAATAATAATAATAATAATAATAATAATAATAATAATAATAATAATAATTATTATTATTATTATTATTATTATTAAAGTGGCTGTTTTGCAAGTTTCACTAACATTTTCAATAAAATAAAATATCTCTAGATATCTCTAAAATAACTCTAAAATATCTAGTGATTTATATAATAGTAATAGTAGACTAAAAGTTTCATTGAATGATGATACTACTACTATTACTACTACTACTACTACTACTAATAATAATAATAATAATAATAATAATATAGAATTAATGTTTATTTTAATGATGATACTACTACTATTACTACTACTACTACTACTATCTAATAATAATAAATAAAAAATGTTTCCAAAATATCGCTAAAAACATTTTCTATAAAATAAAATAAAATAAAATAAAATAATTAAAGTGGCTGTGCTGCAAGTTTCACTAACATTTTCAATAAAATAAAATATCTCTAGTGATTTATATAATAGTAATAGTAGACTGAAACCACAGTTTCATTGAATGATGATAATACTACTTCTAGTACTACTAATAATAATAATAATGATAATAATAATATTTTTACCAGGCAAGTACCACAAACATTTAAAATAAAATAAAATAAAATAAAATAAAATAAAATAATGTTTAGTAATTTGTATAACTGTAGCTCAACTGATACCATAGTTTCACTGATAAGGAATTTGGGCTAATGCAGAAACTCTCAACGGTCTGACTTCTTTAAACATTGACTTAATAAAACATCTTAATGAGACCTCGTCTTCAAGTCCAACCATATCTAACAGAGGCTCGTGAGCTCCTCATCTTGTCTGAATCTCTTTTCATTTTTCCTTAGCTGAGTTTTACCTCAGAGGTTACTCCATCTGAAGGAACCCCATTATCTTTTTGCTTCTAAAGGGTCACATCTTCCCACCACAGTTCGGCGGTCTCAAATGAGGTTATTCCATCTAGTTGGGGGGTGTCTATTTGCGTTGTTGGTAGCTTATTAGATTTATTTATCAGAGAAAGTGAACTTAGAAGTTCAAAAGGCTAAAGTGCACCAGAACAGGCCCGTCTTCTGTTCACCTCACCGCTCTGAACAAAGTATCTGCAGTACCACAGTACCACTTCTGCAGTTTTTTGACCATCGATTACTGTATAATAGTTTCTTCTGCTGAAGCTGAGGTCTAGACATCATGCAGTCAGAATATAAAAGCCCTAGACCTTGACTGGATGCTTTGATTGTATAGAAAAAAGCAGACTGAATGTGCTGTGTTGGGGCAACAAAATGACTTTAGATAAGCATAATGATTGTGTTTTTTATTGCTAAAGATTTTATTATTATTATTATTTTATATATTAAAGAAAAACAAGTCCAGTCCAGATTTAAAAAGTAATGCAAAAGTAACACAAAAGTAACGTAACACATAATTTTCCATAAAAAGTAACTTCGTGACACAATATTGTAACACATTACTTTTAAAAGTAACTTTCCCCAACACTGCTGAGTGTGTTTCAGAATAACTCTTTGATTTCCACGTTTTGTGTTTGTCGATCATTTCAGAAAGAATTGCTTTGCTGAACGAGTATTTTATCACGTCACCACACTATTAAGATGTTTACTTGGAAGACAAAGAGTTCATCTCTTCTAATGGACAAGCCGAAGGAGGATCATATTCTCAGAGCACTCTTAACATCTGATAGCCCATGAATTTTGTAACGCTTATTTTATGGATTCCAGTCAACGGGATGATGTGTTTCATTAATGATATATTAATGCAAGTACTTTGATGCTGTTTTGGAAAAGCCAGCGACTCTCTGTGGGAACATTTTATTTTGAAGTATGGTTTGCAATGCTAATTCATCCTCCACCACCTATCTTCGTGATACGTCGCATATCAGTATAATCATAAGGGACCGCAGCTGGCTGATGTTGCTCATTTCCATTTCAGCAAGCGTCTGATTACAGCTACTGTCTCCATTCCTGATGGTCTGGACGTGATTAATTTGTCACTAATTGTAAGTTTAAAAACGCTCAGAAAGGAGGAAAAAAATTAGAGGGCACTAAAAGCAAAAAGCTTTTGAATAGAGCGACGTAACGGCACTGGAGACAGATGCCTGTGTGATTACAGCTTATTAATAACCAGCAAATCTCTGACGCGAGTGAGAACTGGAAGAAAGGCCTCGTGAAAGCGAGAGACCATCACAGATATTTCCGTCTGCTCAGATGAGCGGTTTAACGTTCCTTTTGTTTTATTCACTTTCAGTGTTTTCTGTCATTCTGCCATCTACTGAAACAATATCAGAATGGATCAGCATAAAACATGGAGTGTGTGAAATCAGTGCATTGAACAATTATAGAATTCTTTTTTAATAAATACAAATCTTTTTTCAGCTCAGGAGATAATGCTAACAAGGTTTAGTTGGATATCATTTTCATTCATTTTTTTTTCTCGTCGGCTACTTATCGGATAGCTGAGAGCAAAGGCGACCAAGCTCAGATGCATACAGCAATTAAAACTAGCCTTTGAAATTAGTCATTGTGGACATTTCTACATCTTTTCATGAAATGACGGAAATGATTCTGGATAGTCCAAGCATCAACGAATGTTCAAAAATCAGTCTTGCCTTCAGAAAGACTGAATCTCAGGAGACGAAATAAAAAATAATAGGTAACATTTTATTTTGACAGTCCACTTTAGAAATTCTACTGACTAGAAGTAACTGTGTTCAAGTCATTTTGAAGAACTTTTGTTCAGCCCAGAGTTTGGAGAGTTTCAGTGAGAAAACATGACGGATGCAATGGATGAAATTAATAAAAGCATTCAATTTAAAATATTTTATATTTTAAATATATTTATTAAAAATAAAACTATCTTGTTGCATTGAGAGAAAAAAAAAAAAAAACAAGAAATATTGCACAATTATGAACCTTCATTAACTGAAAAAAAATAAAAATAAATAATAATAATAAGAAGAAGAATAATAATATATAAAAAAAAATCAATATTTACTGATCATTTTGTAGAAGTAGAGTCAAAAAAATATTTTAAGATTTTTTTTTTTTTTTTTTTTTTTTAAGAAAACATGCATACAAAACATTTTTTGGGGGTTATTTTTTCAGTGTTTGGGTAGTTTTTGTGTTACTCGGATCCTGGGTCAGATGTAGCCCAGCGGTTGAGTTATTTATTGTGGATACTGTGTGTCCTCTTCAGTAGAGAATAGTTCTAAGCACCATCGAATTGATGCATTTCTTCATTAAAATACAGGTTTGTGTACATTTTATTTTATCTATAAAATCATTACTGTGCTGTATATCGTCCAATTTTATGCTAAAGGGGACTATTGAAATAAAGTGCAACCAATAACACAGGGAAGAATGCATTGGACAGGGCTCTTCTCATTTATAAACATCCCTGTTAAGTTGAAAAAGCAGATTCGTGCCTATAGAGCTGCAGTCAATACAGCAGCGGCTTCACAGATCAATGGCCTTTTTATTAAAACGGTTATCACAGTAAGTTACGGTTGTGCTAACTGTTGACCGAAATGTTAAAAGAAATTAATTACAGTAATTAACGGCGAATTTCAGCTACACAGGACTGAGTGGTAAATGTTTTGACACCCCAATCAAAAGGCATCATTAGTCGTCTCCTTTTGACGTGCCACAGTATTCATTTCTCCTTTAGAACGCCGATCACTTCTAATGGAGTCTTGAAATTGGCACTCTGGCTAAAAACCCGGTGGGAAAAAGAGCCGAGCGCATTTCAGTCTGATATTTAAAAACATAAAACACAACGAAACACAGCCCAACTCATTTTCCCGGCTGGATATCTCCGAGTGACACATTTTTCCTCGGGTGATGCCAAATTCACATTCTATGTAAATAAAAGTGTCTGTGTGGAAAGAAAAAGCCTGCTCTTATCTGTCAACTTTTGACTATTAACCTCGGTGACAGGCACAGGCAGGTTCCTCTTATCTAAATTGAAAAACAGAGTTATTTGAATATTGGAAGACGAGAAATGCAATATGCTTCCACCGCAGAATCTCACGCATTTGCCCTCTATTGCTCCGCCGAAGAGATAAGACAGTATTTAGCCCAATGTGGACACAGCTTACAAGAACAAAGAGATTGAGGGGAATAATTCGACTCTTGGAAAAAAAAAAAAAAAAAATCTGCTTGCTTTTAATGGAGAACAAAGGGATGGCATGATTTTCCCCCGGCAGGTGTTATTAAATAGACAGGTCTGTCATAAACTCATTTCACAGCACTAGGGACTAACACTGTATTATTGAACTCGGATCGCAAACCGTGTGAAACTATATACGTTTTATCACTTCCAGTTAAAAAATACAGTACTTGTCAAAAGTTTGGAAACATTACAATTTTTAAACGTTTTAAACGAAGTCTCTTCTGCTCACCAAGGCTGTGTTTATTCAATCAAAAACACAAACATTTGAATGGTAGCATATCACGGATTTTGCATAAAAATGGTTTTCAACATTGATAATAATCATAAATGTTTCTTGAGGAGCAAATCAGCTTATTCTGAAGGATCATGTGACACTGAAGAAATTGAAAATTCAGCTTTGATCACAGGAGTAAATTCAATTTTACCATATATTAACATATATTAAATATTTATTTTAAATTGTAATAACATTTCACAATAAATAAAACCAGTTTTAAAAACTATAATGCTTCCAAATGTTTGACAAGTACTGTATACATATTTTAATTTGATTCCTTGCTTATTATGCCAAAAAAAAAAAAAAAAAAAAAAAACCTTCAGTGCAAGAAACCTTGGCAATATTTTAAAATGGGTTAATAAATTAAGCAATCTAAAATATGAAAAGAATACAAATCGCTGCTGCAAGCAATCAATGAACCGTAAAAATGAACCCAAAATGAATTTAATAAACCACTGAGTTTGTGTGCATTGGGAAATATCCCTTTAAAACCCAGGCCCCATTAGAGAAAAATGCCCAGTGAGGACGTCTGGAAATTCATTTGGTCATGGGTGAAATGAATAGTGAAAGTTATACACATGCTTATTGGCTGTTTATTTCCTTTCGGGTCTTTGAGGGAAGGCCTGACCTACTTACAGCGGGAGGATCTCTCCTGCTATTCTAATCTTCAGAATAACACAAGACGTCCTCATGAGACCCACTGCCTTGTTTCTCTACTGAGATCTGTCTATAAAGTGAACCTCAATTGGTGGGCATCTCGTAATATATTCTGGGCCAGTCATTGTCCGAGACATCTGATGAAATTGGCATTGATATTGTGTCAGATCGCCTTTACTGTGCCTGCACAATTATGGTAATAGCTGTGATTACATGAGTTGCCATTTTCAATACAAAGAGAAAACAGGAGGTTAAGAAAGCAGATGACGAGGCACAGGCTGCACTAAATAATCATCTGTTGCGTTTACATACACAAGTGTTTTGTGTTCATGCAAAACTCACCGCCGTTTGCTAGACTACGCATAACACAATGCTTTTAGTCATAATCTGTGTGTGCTTAATGCATATGTTTACCTCACTTACTGTAGGTTAAAACTAGGCTAGGCTGTAATTTAAGCACAACTGGTGCAACCGGCCCCTGATTTATTTTGAGATTAATACAAGGACAATGTGGAACTTGAATGATTCACTGTGAGTCTGGTAATGCAAATGTGAATTATTTTGACTGACTCATAAATAGAAAGACAAACGGTTCATAACAATCTGAAAAATCAGACAGCTCAGCTCGTGCCATGTTTGTCGCTGCACACAGAAATCACTGGCACACACTCTAATGAGACTGAAATTATGTTACCATGCAGCTTCTAGTGGTTGCTAGGGTGTTACCGGAGTATTTTCGGTGGTTGCTAGGGTGATCGGTTTCTTGCTGGGCCAAGCAAAGAGCATTGCTGCATCCCAGTTCGCCTTCTTACACTGTTCTAAAAGTGTGTACTCTTTTGTGAAGAAAAAGTACATACTTTTAAGTGTGTAGCAGAATACACTCCTCACAATCATCTTGTCACAATTAAAAACGTCACAATCAAATGTTTCGGCACTAGAAAGTGTTTGTTTCTGTTTGTTTATACAGTATGTTTGGATGTATTGATTAAGGGTTATTTAGTCTGTTAAACGCACCTGTAATCAGAGTTTCCACCTGATGATCATTAGTCCCAACTCTTCCTTTTAAATTTAACTTTTTGCAAAAGTATTGTTAAAAAATTCACTGAGGTAGACCTAGTGCCGAAACGTTCGATGATCCTGATAATCAATTTGTGCTTTTTGTACAATAAAAATCTAAACATGGATTAAGTTCATAAATGAGTGTGGATCCTGCTGTTTTAATTTGAAGAAACTACTATATTGGAAAGAAATGAAGAGGCACATTGATCTGCCAATCACGTATCTTTAATGCAGAGATATCTCCCAATGTGTCTGCATAATGATGCATTTAAAAGTGAATGACCAAACGTATCTTTATGAAAGTTTGCAATGTTGTTTCAGATGAAATATAATGTGGGTAACTTTTAAATAATTATTTTTTCATCAGGTTAGATATTGAAATTTTCTTTGCATTTTTTTTAAAAGATTCATGTATGGACGAAAATGTCGTCAAAATGATCCCCATTCACACAGATCAGAAAACAATTAAAATCCCTGTATTATGCATGCCAAGCCAGTAGATGGCGATGTCAATTTGTTAAGAAACACTACGCACCTGCGCACATACCTGTAGACTAAACATTAAATACGCATGACATCACCATTTTCATAAATTCACGTTTTGTAGTTTACACGGAGACGATAATGGCATTGTTTTGAAAAACTTCCACTTTGAAATCTGTTTTCAAAAGTTTGTTGTCATGTAAATTAACGACCAAAACACATAACATTTTTGATGTTTTTAGTTGAAAATAGTGTCACGTAAATGCCCCCTAAATCTCTTCACTTATTCCTCGGTCTCGCACATCCACCATGTTTGTAGTTTTTTAACACTTTTCTTAGTGTTTGTATTTCTAATTGAATCCCCTTCCGATACGCAATGGGTTGTGGCCAATATTAGCCATTGCACTTTAAATTTTCACCGTAAATAGTAAACCATCCCTGATACTCATTTAAACATACTATGATTTGGGACACACTAATGCCGAATACGATTTAGGATGGCTACTATGCAAACTGGGACAAACTCATGATATCCAAGTCTCTAGATATGATTCAAATATCTCCTTCAATGCCAATCTACATGATTTTTCTCCAATACTTACACGTTTCCATCCCTTCGTCGTCTTCATCGGGGTTGACTATGGTCACACCTGGCTTGTCGTAAGACTTGTCGATGGCCGCCCGGAAGCTCTCGTTGCAGCCCCGCCCCCTGATGATTCTGGGGCGTGGCCTGTGGAACGAGACGTCTCCGTTGAGCGTCGCCTCGGCAACAGCTGTCTGGAGGCTTTCCAAAGAACTCGACTTCTTCAAGCCCAACGACGGTCCCACATCTCGCGTAGAGTTGCCGGGGTGGAGAAAGAGAGAAAGAGAGTAAAGAAAACATGCCAGAAAGAGAAAAAAAAAAGATGCTGTCTCACCTTTTTCCTCAATAAATCCTTCCCTCCTAATTCACTTTTATAATTTACATCCCTCGCTGAAGACAAATGTGCATATCGGGGTTGCGTTTATCTGCAGATGGAGGGTGAAAAAAGTGTGCTAAAATAATATGAAATATAAATGGCTCCCCTGGATGCAAAGTGAGGTGTCAGACAGATTATCCGTCACATTTTTAACTCTTGAGGTCATTTTTGCCTCCTTTTCCCTAATGTACTGTATATGTGTGTGTGTGTGTGTGCGAGACGGTGAGGGAAAGTGCGCATAACTCCTTTCTGTAGTTTAAGGCACTGATGGATGGCCCAAATATGAGGCCCATTATCTTCGCTGTGTGGTCGTGGGAGGAGGTGGAGGAGAGGATGTGGAGAACAAGAGGGAGGAAGAGCAAAAGCTTGTAGACTAAACACGCTTTGAGACTCGGCCCATTCAGATCCTAGCCGAAACTCCCTGAACTCGTCTGCTTAATGACCTTTCATGCATTTAATCCACTTGTTTTTCTCGTTAAGGGTTCCTCACAAAGACACAGCAGGCACACACTTCAAACATGCGCCAGTGCGGAGACAACATTAATCCTGCTTATGGAATCCTGTAGAGGAGGAATTCTGGAAATGCCTCAATGGGAGCGAATGGGCTTGGCTGCTCGGGTCAGGGATTTGCATGTGTGTGTGCATAAATAAAACACTTAATGAGTAAAAAGTGGCTTTGGAGAGCAAAAAAAAAAAAGTGTCTCCTTTCCTTACATGGAAATGGAACATAACGTGGTTTAAATGGAAATGGAAATATATTTTTCTTTTTCTTTTTTTCTGTGTATTTAATTAAACATTTATTTAGTATTCCTTTTTTATCTCTTAATTTAAAATGGAAATTTGGTGAAAAAATTAACTGAAATTTTATTTACTCATTAAACAAAGTTCAGTGTATTCTTTAATCTATTTTGTAATGCAATACAATTATCCCATCTTATTATGATGCTACCCATAAACGCACTGATTGAGAAAAAATAAAATAAAAATAAAATAAAATAAAATAAAATAAAATAAAATAAAATAAAATAAAATAAAATAAATAAATAAATGAATAAATAAATAAATAAATAAATAAAATAAAATCCACACAACACACATCAGCAGTTAAAAGTTTGGAATATATATATATATATATATTTATTTTTTTTTTTTTCTGTTTTTAAAAAGAAGCCTCACCAATGCTGCATGAGATTGCAGTAAAAAAGTCACCAATACTGTGAAATATTATTAACTGAATTAACTGTTTTCTGTGTGAATATCTGTTAAAATTAAATTTTTTTGCTGTGATCGAAGCTGAACTTTCAGCATCATTACTCCAGTCTTCAGTGTCACATGATCTTCAGAAATCATTCTAATATGCTGTTCCTCTTCAGGAACTCGAGCTGCGTCGAGCGCTTTGGGGAACGCGTCTAGCGTGAGCGACTCTGAATATCGTGTGAAATCAGTCCAATGGAAGAGCGTGACGTCACGGGCGGGGTGACGTAAGCGACCAGGAAGCTATAAAAGCACATGCCGCGCAGCTGGCATCAGCTTCGCGTCTTCAGCAAGCGCTCTGTGTGTGCATGTCATTTTGTCTTGTGAGTCTTATTTACTGTTGTCTGTCCAGTAGAGCTCCAAGCAATGTCCAAGTGCAAGGCGAAATCTAAACATTCCAAAGGCGAATCCGGATCGCGTTTCAGACTGTGTGTCCCTCCCTGCCCGCGCTACATTACGAGCGGGGATACACACAGTCTGTGCGTGGTCTGCCTGGGTTCGAAGCATGCCGAGTCGGCTCTCGAGGGGGCCGACTGTCCGCATTGTGAGAGGATGTCGGTGCGGCTGCTTCGTTCCCGGAGGGCTCTCTTTGAGGAGGGAGCCTTCGCCAGCGTTCCCCGCGGTGCTGGCCCCGCTTCTGCCGAGGCAGAACGGCAGCTGCACTCGTGGGGTTCGCAAGTGGATCTGACAGAGGGAATGGAGACGGGCGAGTCCCTATCTCCTTCCACTTCTGCCAGATCCGGCGCCCAATCTCTGGAGTCGGAAGCACGCTCTGCGGTTCCTTCCACCCAGGGAGAGGGATCGACACTCCGCCTCTCTTCCTCCGAGGAGGTCGATGTGGAGTCTGTCGACAGGGATTCGCCACCCCACTCGCCTAGGTATGAGGAGCTCTTGGAGGTGGTGACTCGTGCGGTGGCCAAGTTGAGTCTTGACTGGCCCGCCGAGAAAACAACCGAACCGCAGAAAAGCAAGCTCGACGAACGCTTTTGCTGCGGGCGAGTCAGCCACCTCCTTGCCGGGGCCTTCCTTTTTTTTTTCCCGATCTACATGAAGAGATCGCTAGATCGTGGAAGAGGCCATTCTCAGCCCGCCTGTATATCCCCTCTTCAGATTACTACGGCAATGTAGTGGGGATTGAGAGGCCATTCTCCAGAGCGATGCCCCCCGGGTGGAACAGACGCTCGCGAGCTATCTGTCCCCCGGTACGGCATCGTCTCTGAAGGCCCCGGCATTGCCCTCCAAGCCGCTCAGAACAACTTCGGCTTTGGTGGGCAAAGGGTATGCGGCAGCAGGTCAGGCTGGTGCGTGTCTGCACACCATGGCGGTGTTACAGGCGTACCAGGCTGACCTGCTGAAGGAGCTTGATGAGGGAGAGGAGATCAAGTCCGATGGCATCACTGAGCTCAGAAGGACCGCTGATCTCTCCCTCCGCGCCACCAAGGAGACCGCCCGAGCGATTGGGCGGTCCATGGCAGCTATGGTGGCTGCGGAGAGGCATTTGTGGCTGACCCTGTCTGAAATGAAAGAGCGGGACAGGGTCTGCCTTATGGACGCCCCGATCCAGCCTTCTGGCCTGTTCGGCGACGCAGTCAACACTGTCGTCGACAGGTTTCAGGAGGCTCGCAAACAGGCGGCGGCGGCGTTCCATAAATTCCTCCCTCGTCGCTCCCTCAGGGCATCTGGGCGGGAGATGCCCCAGCCGCACCCTAGCTCCTCATACCGAGAGGCTCAAAAGCTGAGCGTCGCCTCTCGTGCTCCCCCGCAAAGGGAACGGGAGCCTCAGCGACGCTCTCGGCCGAGGTCTTCGAGGCCCAAACAAGATTTGAGGGCAGTCATTGATGCTAAGAAGGCCTCGGCCAAGAAGCCCTGACGCCAGAGAGCCAGGGCGTCAGAGGGCAGCCTCTGCTCGGGGGTAGAGCGGTGCACACCGCATTACACGGTGCCCGTCTCGCCTCAGCGCCCTCTGGGGGCCGGTCTGCCAACCCTGCCAGTGTTCCAGGGCGCAGCGGTCCCCAGCGAGCATCATTCTCAGTATCTTCCGCCCGTGCGCGTAGCGGGGCTGAGACGCTCGCCACCCCTGCGGGGGCCTCTTACACCAGAGGTCAGTCTCGAGAGACTGATTCCCTTAGTAGATTATTTGCCAGCGTGGAAACTACTGCCAAATGTATCTCAATGGGTCCTGCACACGGTAGAGAAAGGTTACCGTATTCAGTTCGGCTCTGCACCGCCGATGTTCAACGGGGTTACTCCGACGATAGTCGGCCCCGAGCAGGGTCTGGTTATGGAACAAGAAGTGAAAGCCCTATTAGAGAAGGAGGCCATCGAGGTGGTCCCTCCTCAAGACAGGGAATCCGGATTTTACAGCCGTTATTTCATAGTTCCAAAGAAGGATGGGGGGTTGCGTCCGATCATAGACCTGCGGGTCTTAAATCGATCAGTTATGAGACTGAAGTTCAAGATGCTCACGATCAAGCATGTTGTAGCGCAGATCAGGTCCGAGGACTGGTTTGTCACAATAGATCTCAAAGATGCATACTTCCACATATCCATCCTTCCACAACACAGGAAGTTTCTGAGGTTTGCTTTCGGGGGCGAAGCTTACCAATATCGAGTACTTCCCTTTGGCCTCGCACTCTCACCCCGCACGTTCACGAAATGTGTAGATGCGGCTCTGGTCCCCCTGCGCATGCAGGGCATCCGCATTCTCAACTACATCGACGATTGGTTGATTTTAGCTCAGTCAGAGCAGGCTGCGGCTCGGCATCGAGATGTCGTTCTCGCACATATGGGGGAGCTGGGTTTGAGACTGAACGCCAAGAAGAGTGTACTTTCTCCAGTTCAGAGAACCACCTATCTAGGTGTAGTATGGGATTCGACCACGATGCAGGCACGATTGTCCCCTGCTCGTATCGAGTCGATCCTCATCTCAGTCGAGAGAGTCAAAGAAGGCCAGTCACTCACTGTCAAACAATTTCAGAAATTGTTGGGTCTGATGGCAGCTGCGTCCAACGTGATACCTTTTGGCCTGCTGTACATGAGACCCCTACAGTGGTGGCTCAAGACCAAGGGATTTTCCCCGAGGGGCAATCCACTTCGAACTATCAAGGTCACGCGGCGCTGCCTCCGTGCCTTAGACATGTGGAAGAAACCTTGGTTCTTGAATCAGGGCCCAGTGCTGGGAGCTCCTGGTCGCCGTGTAACACTAGCGACGGATGCTTCCCTCACTGGTTGGGGTGCGGTCATGAGTGGCCACCCTGCCCGCGGTCTGTGGAGCGGTCGCCATCTGACATGGCATATCAATTGTCTAGAAATGCTAGCAGTTTATCGTGCACTGAAGCACTTCCTCCCAGACCTAAGGGATCACCATGTGTTGGTGCGCACCGACAACACATCGGTGGTCTCTTACATCAACCACCAGGGAGGTCTGCGTTCGCGCCCCTTGTACAAGCTGGCGCACCAGATCCTTGTGTGGTCCCAGGGCAAACTCCTCTCACTCAGAGCAGTATATATTCCTGGGAAACTGAATGTGGGAGCAGACATACTGTCGAGGCAGGGGCCGAGGCCCGGGGAATGGAAGCTTCACCCCGAGGTGGTGGAGCAGATATGGAGAATTTTTGGCAGAGCTCAAGTAGACCTCTTTGCAACTCAGGAGACAGCACAATGTCCCCTTTGGTTCTCTCTAGTTCATCCAGCTCCCCTGGGACTGGACGCTATGGTACAGACCTGGCCGAGGCTTCGTCTGTACGCATTTCCCCCTATTGCTCTGCTCCCGGGAGTTCTGGCGAGAGTACGCCGGGACGGGGTCCGTCTATTGTTAGTAGCCCCGTTCTGGCCGGGCCGAGTATGGTTCGCAGATCTGGTCTCGCTCCTAGACGGCTCTCCTTGGGAGATACCGATCAGGACAGACCTACTCTCACAGGCGCAGGGCACGATAATTCACCCTCGCCCGGAGCTGTGGAAGCTGTGGGTGTGGCCCTGAGGGGGGCGCAGTTCATAGCATCCGGTCTCTCAACCGAGGTTGTTGAGACCCTCCTCCAATCCAGAGCTCCCTCAACGAGGAAACTGTACGCCCTGAGGTGGAAACTCTTCACCTCATGGTGCAGAAACCGCCAGCTAGACCCAGTAAACTGCCCAGTCGGTACAGTTCTGGAGTTCCTACAGGCCAGGTTCTCTGCAGGGTTGACCCACTCCACGTTGAAGGTCTACGTGGCGGCCATTGCGGCCTACCACGCCCTTCTCGATGGTCAGTCTTTGGGAAGACACCCATTAGTTACACGTTTCCTCCGCGGTGCGCTGAGGCTGAGACCTCCAGTACGGTCCCGTATTCCCCCGTGGGACTTGGTTGTGTTGCTAGAGGCCTTGTGCAGACCTCCATTTGAGCCTATTCAAGATATTTCAGACAGACATCTGACACTTCAAAAACCGCCTTTCTGTTGGCCATTACCTCTCTGAGGAGAGTAGGAGATTTGCAGGCCCTCTCAGTGGCCCCTACATATCTGGACTTTGCACCTGGCATGACCAAAGCGTTCATATACCCTCGAGCGGGATATGTTCCTAAGGTCCCCTCTGTCACACCACAACCTGTAGTGCTGCAGGCTTTCTGTCCTCCTCCCTTTCGGGAGCCCGACCAAGAGAAGCTAAACTGTATGTGTCCAGTTCGAGCACTGGACGCATACGTCCACAGAGCTGCCCTGTGGAGAAAAACAGACCAATTGCTTGTATGCTATGGTCCCCCCAAGAGGGGTTCTCCTGCTTCTAAGCAGTCTATTAGTCGTTGGATAGTCGAGGCTATCAACGCCACCTATGAGTCCTCTGGTCGTCCCCCGCTGTTGGGAGCCAAGGCTCACTCCACACGGGGTATGGCGGCCTCCAAGGCCTTTTTGGCAGGTGTATCCATGCTGGACATCTGCAACGCTGCGGGGTGTGGCCACGCCCTCTACATTTGCAAAATTTTACGGCCTAGACATGCCGGTCACTCCAGGCGCATCCGTCCTCTCGTCCTAAGCTGTGCTCTTCGGATACACCACTAGGCAGGGGTTTGGGAGTCTGGCAGCGTTGGTACTCGTTCCCCAAAGCGCTCGACGCAGCTCGAGTTCCTGAAGAGGAACGTCTCTAGGTTACGTATGTAACCCTAGTTCCTCGAGGGAACGAGACGCTGCGTCTCGGAGCCATACCCCCCGGCACCCCTGCCGGCGCTTGCTGGTACTCGAAGCTGATGCCAGCTGCGCGGCATGTGCTTTTATAGCTTCCTGGTCGCTTACGTCACCCCGCCCGTGACGTCACGCTCTTCCATTGGACTGATTTCACACGATATTCAGAGTCGCTCACGCTAGACGCGTTCCCCCCAAAGCGCTCGACGCAGCGTCTCGTTCCCTCGAGGAACTAGGGTTACATACGTAACCTAGAGACGATTTGCTGCTCAAGAAACATTTATGATTATTATCAGGACTAGGGATATTTTCGTTACCTAGAGGAGTTTTTATTCAAGATTTTTTTTTTTTTTTTTGCTAATTTTAATGTAGATTTTTTTTTTTTTTTTTGATAATTAATTTGTTTTGTGAAAAATAATTTATTTGAAAAATAAAAATAAAAAAAAAACAAAGTAAAGTAACCATTTTTTAATTCCCCCCCCCCCCCCCCCCCCCCCATCAGTAGTTTAGATGTTAATGTAGATGTTAAGATTTATATAAAATAAAAAAGTAAAGTAAACATTTTTAATTCATAATGCTATTGCGTGGTGTTGTGGTGTAACCGTGCAGAGGCACCATATGGAACAGACTCTGAAAACAGTTTTGCAAGTACTAAAAAATTATCTGAAGTCACCTGCATATTGGATAAAATAGTCTGTGTACCCCTAACAATAAACCTTGATAAATGCCAGCATGCACGACTGCTTTACACACATGCGTGCACAACAGTTTCAGTGATGTATGATACTGCTGCACAGCACATAAAATCTCTCAGATCAACTCTAGATGATGCATTAATGTGAGTCCAGCTGTGTGCGTCTCATTGAAAATTGTAGTAGTCCGCCCTTGCAACGGCCCATAATCGTCTCATTGAAATGTATAGTGCAACGGTATAGTTCTCAAAAGCGCAGCCGTTGTTTCTGTTTGCTGGTGTAGCGTAAACGCATTGTTTCTCTAATACGTATTGTTTGTAGATTTCTAGGCTGAGAATCGCTGAAAATGGCACTCTCCCGCCTTGTACCCCAGCTGATTACTTTTTTTTTCCAATGGCTTGCCTTTTTTCTGTGGTGTAAGATTTTGGGCAGCCAGTGATGCCCGAGACCTTCCGTGGCACTTGGCGTGTCTGGATCATTCCCCCTGTCCACGCCCAGTGGAAACGACCTGTTTAAAGTGGCCTCCAAGAACTGACCGTGAGGGTCGCAGCAGAGTTGAGGAAAATTTGGTTTGGAAAATATTGGGTCAAATGAAATATGAAGTGCGTTCACAAAAATCTTTAATAATAATAATACTATAATATAATAATAATAATTATTAGTAATTTCTTAAATATAACATAATATATATAATAAACTTGAATATATAATTATGTGGGGTTTAATAATTGTTTCTTAAGAAAACACATTTATTTTTTTTTAACTTGATTTCTATTTTTTTTTTGCTTTCTTTATATATGTTATTTTGTATAACATATTAGTTCTTCACCAAGAAACATTTTTTTTAGCTTTCTTAACATTTTTGAATTATGGTCTAATATAATATTTAATGAAAAACCGGTGGATATGTTTAAACCATATTTTTAATACTTAAGATAATATAATATTAATATAATAACAATTATATTTTTATAAACACAAGGTTGTGTTAACATAACTTCGGTTGGTGTAAACTTTTTATTGATTTTATTCTTTTGTAATTATACATTGTTATTACCTAACAATGTCTGACATGTCCATGGTGCAAAAAAAGGTTGGGTTAATTGTATTTTAAAGGGAATACAAACTTAACTTGTCATGTCATTAAAAAAAAGGTGATTTTAAAGGATTACTGAACATTTGCACAACTAATATTTTGAATGCTGGATTTTTTTATATATAAAAATATACTTTTATTTACATATATTTTTTCTTTATAATTAAATTCTACAGTAAAATTAAATCAAATATTCAAATACTCAAGTTTTTCTTTCTTTTCTTTTTTTATTATAATTTTAGGATAATTATCTCACCCTGAAAATATATTAAAAAATAAATAAATAATTAAAACTCTGAAAAGAAAATATGCTCATGATAGAAGATCTGCATTCAAGCCATTGCATGCATGAATTATATATATAGAGTATATACAGAGAGTATATATCTTTTTTTTTTTATTTTAATATTTTTTTTATTTTATTTATTTATTTATCTTTTACTTTAAACTTTTTAAATTAAACTGATAGGTTAAAATACACAAAACAGCCTCATATTACTCAGTCATACAGAGATTACAGATGCAAACAGAGCTGCAATCAGTGACGCAGGTTCAGGCACATTTAGGATTTCGAGAACTTGCTGGAATTGACGTTTGCCATTTCAGTAGACCTTAAAAACTCTTTCTATACACATGAACGTCACATATGGTGGCACTCTGTGTAAACATAGCTGTCTTTCAATCTCCCTCATTCTCGTTCCTCCTCTCAGATGATGCGTTGAGCTGGACCCGATGGTTTGGTCCTTCTCCTAAAAACATCTTCCCTCATCTACAGCACGCTGAGATTCCTGACTGCTTTCAGACGCTAAATGAAGCATTTCTGCCGGCCGCGGAGCTCACAGCACATCCTCAGCAAGAGAGACGTGAAGCAAAACAGCCATTAGCTTAGCAAAATAAACCTCCAACACCGTAAGAAAACAATTAGAAATCTATTACCTTCCCTTGAAGAACGAATGCTTTAAACAGTGTTTTAAACATCAGTATAAGGGGACTGAACACTTAGAAATGATTCCAGGTGTTCTGAGGAGTAGGATAGCGGTTGGAAGTAAACCAAATCAGAGCCAATGCTGTTAGCATTCGTTCACAACTGTTAGCAGCTTCTGAAGCCAGGGATCCTTTATAACCCTCCTGATGCTTTAACCAAATAAACCAGCACTGCAGAAGCTACTGATTAACCCAACCAGTGCCAAACCAGTGACTGACCTCATCCAGGAGAAACAACTGAGCTGGCCAGAGACACACTTCTCAATATTCATGAAATCTTTCATTTACAGGAACAGTGAGTCACCGCAAACACAGGTGCTTTGTCTGGTGAGAACATGACAAATGACTTCTGAGCGACATTTAAGTCTCAGCAAACTGAAACTGTGTCTGTCAGTGTGAGATTTCTAAGTTCATTCAAAATTGAAAAGTCTGCCATAATTTGTCATTCCAAAACCATGTGACAGTTGATTTTGTTAAAATAATAATAATAATTTAAGAAAAAAATAAGGTTGGGATTTGTTAAGCTCCAGAATAAATAAATTAATAAATAACAATGAGTGACAATAAATAGAAAAAAAAAAAAAAAAAAAAAAAAAAAAAACTTTTAATAGCAATATAAAAACAACTCCCTCTCCAAGCTCTAATAATAATAATAATAATAATAATAATAATAAATTTAATATAAAAATAAAATTAGTAATATGTGAAAATAAATGAGTACTGGGGCTTCCACCTCCAAAAAAAAAAAAAAATATTAATAATTTAAATTATATTATTAATGATTATTATTTAAAAATAATTTAATGTAAAAAAATAAATAATTAATAATTAAAAATGAACTTTTGATTTTTATTTAAAAATAATTTAATGTAAAAAATAAAAAATAACTAAGTCATAAGACCATAAGTATGCATACAATAACTACTGATATATAATAAAGGTTGGGTAAAATACTAAATAACATAAATAATAAATTAACATAAAAATAACAAAGTGAAAATGAATGAAGACTGAAAAATGAAAACGATGAAAAGTGAAAATGAATGAAGACTTTAAAATGATTTAGATGAAATATATTTTTAGTTAAGGTTTATTGAAATTATTTTATTGTTATATATTATTTGTTTAAGTATAAGGACGGGGGGTATCAAGCTCACAAAATGACATAAAATGTCTCAAAAAGGTACCATAAAAAATTTAAATAATTTAAAAATAATATTTTTAAAAGTATGATACAAGTATGAAGTGAAAATAAATTAGGACTGGGACTGCAAGCTCAAAAAATGACAAAAAGCACAATAAAAACAATTTCTGAGACTTCGCACAGTGTTCTTGATTTTGCTGAAGCAAGTCTTTTGTGAGGAACAGACTAAAATGTAATTTTTTTAATAAAGAAATTCACCTTTTCTGCTCCAGAAGTCAGTCAGTCATGCAGAATGACAAAATATGTATTTGAGACTAAACCTTACTAACAAAGGCCTCAGACAGCAGTCCTCATGTCCACCTGTAAACTAATGCAGACCACTTCAGTTCTCCTCTCTGATGAAGCACGCTGCGTCTGTCTCTGTTTCTTATTAACAGAAATGAAAAAGGAAAGAATCCAATACGTCTGGCACGCATGTGAGCTAATATCTTGTTCTATATGCAGGAGAAGCTCTTTAATCAGCAAGCTCCTCGTAGCATGTGAACACGAGGCTTTCAGAGCTTTACACACAAACCTGCTGCAGTGAAGAGCAGGACTGATGCACGGCAAACACATCTGCATCGCTCGCAGTCCTGGAATAATCAAACCGCACGCCACTGAGTCTCCTCCGAGCAAAATGCGGCAAGGAACGGAAAGCTCATAATTGTGTTTTGTTCCTTTTTCCCTTTTTTTCATCAAGAAGGATTTTGATCTGCAACCCTCACTGGATCAAACCCCTGTGATTCTTATCACGTCACATACACTAGTTTTATTGTCAAGATCTCACTTCATTTTTCCCCTACTATTTTTCATCTAGGTGAGAAAAAGTGCAGCAAAATTTGGTTGGCATTGTATTAGATGGTAATACATATAGGATTTTATATAGCACCATGCTTACAGATGCTCTTGGTTTCAATATCATGTACAGTACAAAAAAAAATCCATATATATATATATTACAGATGCTCTTGGTTTCAATATCATGTACAGTACAAAAAAAATTCCACATTGAATGCATTGAACCGGTTAAATTATTACAAAAACATTTTAAATAAACTGAACATTCTATTTTACTCTATATTTCTATGATGCTGAAAACTCATTACATTACATTTTTCACAATATATTCTCATAGAACACCATTATTTTAAATAATATTGACCAAATAGTACAGTTTTGACTGTATTTTAATCAAATAAACACAGTCTTGGTGAGCAGAAGAGATTATACTGATCCCAAACATGTAAAAAGGAAGTTTGTAAGACACCTACTTAACAAATATTACCATGGTATCACTACAGTGTCCAAAAAAACAACAACATCATTATACCATGGTACTTTAAGTGGAAGGAGAATAAAATTCAGCGAGACATAACAACTGTGAAGATATATCTATATCATAAAGCGCCTTTGATTATCGACCCCTCAAAGGCACCTTGATCACTGGAGCAGAAGGAAAGCAGTGCTCCAGATGAACGATGCTGTGACCGCGCTACTGTTAAGATGGCCAGCTATGTCCTCATGAGTGATACTCGAGGAAACACAGGCCAGCATCTGCGTATGAAAGCGTCATCCATCGCATGTCATTTATTCAGCAATCTGTAATTTTATGCATCAACTTAAAAGGGTTATCAGGTGAAAAATAGCTCTGCCGCAGCCAAGGAGGTTTCGTCCTGCTGTGTCCAGGAAGACTGAAGGAGTCTCGGGGTTAGTTCACCCTCCATTCCCGCCTGTCCTGGATCATTAGTGGACCAGAGGATGTCCAGGTTGTCCCTCGCTCCTCTACATCTGTCCTAATTAACCTCTAAAGCCGCGAGCCAATCAGTCAAGACACTTTCATCTGTCTCATTGGTGTGATGATATCAGAGTCTGCTGAGTCACTTCCACATTTCTGCTCAGTCAGAGTCTGACATCACTCACTGCCACATGGTTCAAGGTTTTGTTTTTTTTGGTTTTTTTTTCTCTTTTGTGGTTTGCGATTAGAGTTTGGGGTTTGTTGTATGATGAGAAGCTGGAGCTGTGGTAATAAAAATAAAGGTGAGCACTGTAGTTTCCCAGTACTGGGGACAAATATGCAGAAAAAAACACATTAATGTGTTCCTTCAGACACATATTGAACATGGCATTACTATTATTAACATTTTTATTTAAATACATTATAAAAAATAATTACTTTTATATTACGATTATTTAATATAAATTCATTCAATTAATGTTTTTTTTAATAATAATATTTTTAATTTTATATTTAGATAGTATTTTCTTCTTTCTTTATTAAAAAGACAACTGATCTCATTTATTTATAAAATTATTTATATTGACTGATTGATTGATTGATTGATTCTAGTTTCCAAGACACTGTTTCTTATTTTAACTTGGTTTAACTTGATGCACTAAAATAATCAAAACTAAAACGGAAATAAACATTTATATAATAATAATAATAATAATAATTTGTTATTAGTTTTTTTTTATGAAAGAAAACAGGAAAAAAATATAAATACAAAAACTAAGGTTGCATTTTAATTTAAGTTGTCCCTACACGTTACATGTACTTAAAATTATAATAAAATTGTTACAAACGTTTTAATCTAAAAGAAAAAAAAAAATAGTTATGACTGAAAATAAAAAGTATCGTTACATGTACTTATGATTGTATTATAAGAATAATATTAGCTAAAAAAAAAAATGCATAATTACTTTTACTTGTTTTAATTTTTTTAATAGGTTAATAGTATATTAATTTTATTTATAATTTTATAATTATATATATATAGTTAAAATTTAGATAGATTGTAATAGAAATATGCTTGTATGTACAAATCGTGTGTGGCCTTAAATAAAATTTTAAATGCTAAAACACCTTTCATAATTCAAAATAATGGTAACACTTTACAAAAAGATTATGTTTGTTAACATTAACTAGCAATGGGTTTAAACCCTTCTAAATGCATTACTAAAATTCAGAAGTTGTATCTGACGATAGTATTTAGTGGAGCTAACATGAATTAAGTAACAGTTGTGTTTTTATTAACTAACATTAACAAACATTAATAAGTACTGTAACATTAAAATTCATTAATGCATTAACCAGCGTTAACTAATGGAACCTTATTGTAAAGTATTAGCAAAATATTAATAATAACTATAATAGCATCCCAGTGATACTAAAATAACACTAAAACAAACACATTATTTAATAATTAGTTATGACTGACAGAGAGCTAAAAAGTCTTAAGAAAGTAAAATTGAAACTGTCCCAGTGGAAGATGCTTAAGCACACTTTTACTAGAAAAGTAGGTAGTGAACTGTAAAAACAGTGAAAGCAAGTAGATAATGTAAGAAGTTTTTCCAGCCACATGACTAATACTCTTTTTTTAAGTTTTTTATATTTATACTCATATTTTAACTTGCATATATTTAACATGCAACTGCTAAATCTATTAAATTCCTGCTTTTTCAAGGATACCTCATATATTGGAAATAAAATGAATAGCACTTCATGTTGACTTTAACACAGAAAAGCGTAGACTTTTTGACAGAATGAATTTTCGACGTGTCATGACTCTGAACCTCCGGTCTCCACACATCTCCCAGCATGACTCTGTGCTCCCCGCGCTGTAACTGGAACTCTCGGCTCCAGACGCCTGACATTGATGGATTAATTGCAGAAAGCCAAAGCGGCCCGTCTGACATTGAAGCAAACTGAATTTCAGCAATCTCTCCATGCATACATACATACACACCTCTGTTTCTTTCCCCATTCCAGCAGCCCTCGGCATAATTAATGTTTTCTTCCATCATAGTCCCTCAAGAACAGGCAGCGCGCTTCGCTTTCCAAAAAAAGTTGTTGCCAAAACGTCTATTTAACATCGTGGCACTTCATTTCAATGGGAAAAAAAGAAAGCAACACCCTCTCTGATTTGATGGCAATTACTTCAAATGACTTCCTTAACGAGCACAATGCACACAGTCGTTTAGTTAGATTGATTTCTAACAGTTAACAGCGGATACCAGAGTCATGAAGTCAAAGGGGGGCGTTTGGAAGGATTATTCCAAGAGCAGATTAAACTTGTTGCTGGACTCATTTCCACCGTCACCGGTGGTCTCGCACCGTTCATTTGTCATTCTAAGAATACTGCGGCTCTGTTTCAAAACCTAGCGAGTCGCCTTGCGCTCTACTGCCTGCATAGGGAGCATCTAAATGATAATGGAATCTCATCTCCAAAATCACTACCGATTCGAATAGAGAATGAGACTTAAAAATGAGGACAATACAAGCAATCAAAATCAACAGAAGAGCAATAAAATATAAGTGATGTGACAAGTCTCAGACAGCCTAACGCTGTACACGTAGCGAGTTTTATATATAGCAGATAAGTAGACAGAATAGAAAAAAAATAATAGGGAACTCTAGTGTTAGACGGTCTTTTTGTATAAAAATAAAACAAGTCAAAAGAATAGAAAATGAATAGAGAATGCTAGTGTTAGAGGATCATTTTTAATATATATAATATCATAATAGCACTTGAACAGCTAACAGCACATAAACACTGGGTAAAATAGTGCAAATTAATGAGAATTAAAAATAATGAAATAAAGTTTTTTTTTTTTGTCCCTCTATACTCCCAGTGCAATATGGCGGCAACATTACGCAGCTGCTGACTGCTTTACTAGGTTCTGAAACAGAGCTCCAGAGATTTATCTGAAAAAGTGTTTAAGATCTTTTCAAACACCATCAGAAGTCCACCAAAACATCCGCATGCCCAGACACACAGAGATGTGGCGCGTGTATGAGGTTAGTGTCCCTGACCGGTTGCCTTACCTTCTGTCCTCTCTGTGCGGGGAGTGAGGTTAAACTCGTCAGTTACTGTTAGGGAGGCATAAACAATTGTGATTGGTTAATTCAAGACGTTCCACCATTCCCAGACCCATGCAACTCATTCCATTACAGATGTTACTTGACATTTCCAAAGGCCAAACCAAGAGGCATGCAAATCACTCTGTGAAAGAGAGACAAGACGTGAGACAGAGACAGACGGTCAAAGTGGGAAAACCCATGAGATGGTGAGAGAGAAGGACAGAGCTGAATGAATTATCATGCCATAACATTCAAAAGCATTGGGCAGATATATGTGTTAGGTGGATTTAGCTTCATCTTCCAGGTGTAACCTACTCCTTTTTGTCCCTCTCGGTCTTATCACACATAGGTAGTTGTTGTTGTTTTTTCCTGTAATTTTCCCAATATTGGCTCTCAATTCTGTCTTTAGACTGTTACTGGAGATTGTGTTCTTCTAAAAGCCTGAGAGGAGCAAAAATATATACTCAACCTGAAGGCAGAAATGCCATTTGTAGAAAATGGCTCATCAGAACAAAGCACAGGAGATTTGGTGGAATTGAAATGTGCTTCTAATGAGTAGAGAGGAGAGGGCTGAAATGCTGCTCGTTTGAAATGGCCAGTAATGACGGCCACATCTGTCCACTCTAAATGCACTTAATTTATTTATAAAAAATAAAAAAACAGGGAAGAAATAAGCAAATTTCTCAGACTTTCTCAGACTCTGTTTAAGGCAGCAATTTATTTATTTATTTATTTTTCATTTATTTATTCATTCATTTAAATGTTGGGGTCTGTAAGATATTTTATTGATTTTTGAAAGAAGTCATTTATGAAAAATATAGTAAAACAGTAATATAACGGTATATTTTAAAATAACTGCTTTCTATGTGAATATCTGTTAAACTGTAATTTATCTCTGTGATGCGCAGCTGTATTTTCAGCATCATTACTCCAGTCTTCAGTGTCACATGATCTTCAGAAATCATTCTAATATACTGATTTGCTGCTCAAGAAACATTTCTGATTATTATCAATGAATATTTTGGTGTATATATTTGCAGAATATTTTATGTGAAAACCGTAATTTATTTATTTATTTATTTTTGATGAATAGAAAGCTGAAAAACAGCATCTATTTGAAACCGAAATATTCTGATTTAATTTAAATAACATCACCATATATATATAAATTTCACACAGTTATACATAAAACAAGATTTATGTAAACAATTTAGATTTTATAACTATCCTAATAATTTTATGTATTTTTGTTTTTAGAATTACTAGGCAACTATAAAATTATTAAATATTATTAAATGTTATTCATTATTCTTTTTATTCTTTCTCTTATTCTTAATGTCATTCTTATTCTTATTTTATTTTAACAGAGTAACCATTTCTAATGTAGTTCATCACATTAAGTATAGACATCATGCCGAAAGAGTCAGAAAACATTCGTCTCAATTTTGAGTATTATGTTCTTGAATACTAACTACCTTCGGTTTGTGCCATCTTTAACCCTTTACGTGTCCAAAAACAACCGCTGTATATTTGTGGTTAGTGTGTACAGTACCTTATGTGTGTAACATCTGAACACCAGAACTGATGCGTGTGATACATCCAGAGTCTAACTCAGTTAAAGCTTGACGAGGCACTCAAATAGGTCTTATCCGCAGCCAAAAGACATTCCCTTCTCTCTTTTTCTAAGTTTTGAAGTGCTATATCAGCTTCCACTCATTTCACTTTTGCTAGTGAAGTGTAAAGAGCGAGATGTGTCTCGAGTGTCTAGTCTGGTCTTGACTGAGCGGGGCTCGGTCCGGTCTCAGGAGGCGCTGGTCTTGATGTTGGCTGACGATAAAGAGAGGAGGATGAAAGCGATGTTTTATCTCCTCCGATTAGCCACGCGGCCATGCGGAAGAAGCTCCTGAGACGGACCGCTTCGCTCTCTACAACCCTGACCTGTCCTTGCGTCCCTCAAACCCACCTCAGAGGTGAGCTGAAGGACTACTCTGAGAGATGAGTCATACATATGTTAATTAGGAGAGAAAGTGATGCAAAAAGTCTGTTTTTAATGTTTAACAACTCTTTTAAGTCGGGTGAAGTCATTACTGTGTCTGATACTGGTAGCTTTGATGTCAAGCGCTGTGCTCGCATTCGCACCCCAGCTGCTGGATTGCAAAGGAACAGGAAGCAGCGAGGCAAGGGGCAGGAAGTGGTTTGGGGAGTGCTAGTGTTGAGTGCGAGGTTACCTAGGTCCATACTCTTTGACTTGCGACTCTTGATGATCTCCAGTTGAGCGGCATCGCTGTACTGTTTGGTCCGCTTTTCTGACATGCTCTGCCGGCCGAAGCCTTCCCTCTGAAACACGTCATCCATATCTGCGTCTGGACTGAGTGTGCTGAGAGACAGGAGAAATAAGAGCTTGCTTTTTATTATTTATTATACAATTAGATTGCACTTACTGAAATATTATATTAAATGATCAACATTAATCAAGGAATGTACATGCATACAAACATACATACACACATAAAAATCAATCAATCAATCAATCAATCCTGTTCTTGTTGTTGTTTTTTATGAAAAATATTCTTGCAAAAAATTTATTTTATTTTTGCCAACATACTGTATGGTTGTTTTGTTTTTTCAGAAATATTGTATTGTAGTATTAGATGCGCTCTAGTTTAATCTTCTTATTGACTTTCAATTAATCCCATAATGAAAACTGATTAAATTGATACTCCCTAAATTAGTAATATAGCAAATTACAGATATTAAATCAATCAATCAATCAATCAATCAACCAATCTTGTCATTATTTCTATTTTTGTTTATAATGAAAAATATTAGCATGAAAAATCTGCATGATGATGGTGATAACAACAGCAATAATAATAATAATTGTATTATTTATTATACAATTTGATTGATTCTACTAAAATATTATTACAGCAACTGACTGAATATAAATAAATAAATAAATAAATAGTCTGCCTTTGTTGTTTTTATGTTTATAGGGTGACTGAAAACTGAATATACTACTACTAATAATAATAATAATAATAATAAAAACTTTTATTTTTGTTCTCAATGAAAAATGTTGGCAACTTGCATAATAACACGATGATATCTTATTTTTATTATAGAATTTGATTGCTATTACTGCCACACGTCACTTCACTTTCACTTAAGTATTAATATAATAAATTATTAATCAAGGACCAGAAAAAAAAATAACAAAATGGAAATAGATTTGAAGACAGATTGGCATGAGATTAGCAGTTTTCTCCTTCAGTCCACATCAGACTCAGCTCTACTCCAGCAGACTCAGTTTAAAGCACACTGTTCCTCCAGCCTTGCTGTGACTGTGTCGAAACAATAAACATGTCCTTTAGAGCTCCATCACTCCCTACAGTCACAGCAGCTCCCAAACCCACTGACAGACACATCCCCTCAGTGCAGCAAGAGGACAAACACACGAATGATGCATTATTCATCCTGTATTCCTTCCTACTTCATAACAAACCCACACTTTGTGTCCCTGAGAGAAAATAAGGACATAACGCATCTCAGACATGAGATCTGGATACTGAGAACAAGTGTTTCCAAACCGAATATAAACAGAAAAGCAGCAAGGACAGCAGAGACAGACTGGATAAAATGTAGGCTAAATGTGGTGATGCAGAGACTCACAACCGGACTGACCGAATGTTACACTAATGACCAGAGAAACACACTGACCCTTAACCAACTTACTGAAAGACTGCTGTGAAATGAACTCTGATCATTGGGTTTGAGCAACCTTCCTTTATTGACGTAAATACACAGACAGTCAACACAAGTTAAATACTGACTGCTTCTGATCACGATGTAGAAAGTTTTCTGGTTTTCAAACTTCCTTCAAAGAAGTTGTTTTGCACAATTGTTTTCTAAAATGGTTGGCGTGATGGTAATGGTAGCAGTATTGTGAATAATAAAACAATTATATTAAATAATATTAAACTAATAAAAAAAGTATTTTCCTGAGTTAGTAGAAAATTAATTAAAATTATATTATTATTCTTATTATTATTATTTAAATAAATAAATAGACTCCTTTGGCCTGTTTGACTGATTGATTGATTGATAGATTGATTCCCTTCATTTTTAATAATTTCTGTTAATTCATATAAACATCTTATATTGTTTAATAATAATAATAATAATAATAATAATAATAATAATTAATTCTATTTTTTTTTACTTTAAAAAGTCCTAGAGATTGAATTAAATAATCAATACCACAAATACTCAGAGATTGCAATTAAAATTTCAATATTTTATTGTTAATTCTACAACATATTCTAATAAAACTGGGTTATTAAAGATGTGGATGCAGCATCACGCAAAACAAAACAGTTACTGATGCCACTGTAGAAATACACAGACATATTTTTACTCATGATTAATTCAGTCTTCCTGATGTGCTTAAATGTATATTTATTTATATAAATGAAAATTTATAAGTTTAGGCATAAAACTTTAAGAAAAAAAAGTTAATGTATTACAGTAATGTGAAAATCAGTGTTTGTGTTTCTTTATGATATCTTAAGCAGAGATCTAAAGTTCAAAAGACACTTGAGTTTCTCCCTCAGATTGGTGGAGAAGTCTCACAAAATCCCTTCGCTGCCCTCGTTCCTGTGAGCCTCCTACTTACAAACATCATGCTCACATAAAACCTTTCCTTTTGTCCCCACTTTCCTCCTCAGTGTCTGAAGTCACGCATGCTTTCACTCAGAGTGAGTTTCTTGCTGTTCATAATTCAGTGCAGAGTGACAGGAGCTCGGATGCAAATCTGAATTCTGAGAACAGTATGAGAGCAAAACAAGCTTTAAAGGATCCAAACGAAGTTCAGAGTAAAGAGACTGGATATGAGCGCGGTAACCGCTCTGGCCTCAGCACTAAAGACTGTTGTGATGTGAAGCATTTGCTCCACATGTAGATGTGTAGGATGTGTTTTATTAGCGAGGGCAGACGGGTGTGTGTTGTTGGTATTGATCCTGATGTTATGATGCTTGATTAGATGCATGGCGTCTAGCGGATATCGACTGGAGACAGAGAGCTCACCCTATACTGAAGATAAGGTCAATGCAACTCTCTTGTAATTATTTTTGTTCTCTCTCTTCTAGCATATTAAACACTACAACTCCTTGAATGACTGACTCACACACACTGGACTAAAGGCCTGATCAAGTGACACTGAAGAATGAACTGGTGTGAACTGGTGTGGTTTCAAACAAGAGCAGACCAAAACTGAGTTCATTTGGAGTTTGAAGCATTTTCTGGATAAGTTTGCATCAGCTAGTAAACACCCTCAAACTCTCATTGGTCTGCGGTGATTATGTAATAAGTAGGTGAGGCTCTGCCTTCTTTGATGTGGAAATCTGGTTCATTTCTTCTGTTTAGTCCATCAATGTCAGACGTCCGTGAGTGAAAACATGAACAAACTGAAGAGCTGATTTATATTAGAAACTACAGTTGTAATTTTAATTAAAAGTGACGCTGACACTGTTTTCCATGTTTAATGCTGCAAAGCTGCTTGCTTTAAAGCAGTCTATTGTATAAAGTGCTATAAATAAAAGTCATGTGACTTAATGCTTGAGGTACCAAACTGCAAACATGGTGCAAACATCCACATCGCTATGATCAGATGCTTTCTTAACTGCTGTTTTCTCACCACCATCATGTATGTGTTTTTATTTTGTTAAAGAGAGGAAAGTGCACAGCACATAATTACATATTTTTCTAAAAGTCAATCTAAGCAGTGTGTATGTAGTGTATTTGTTGCAAAGATATTTTACACTTCTTTTAACTCCTTTATTTTTAATTTAATTTCAAATTTGATTTGATTTTGTTTTGGTTATTTTAAAGAAAGAGTTCAGCCAGAAATGTTGTCCATTTCAGTTTTGTTATTTGTCTGTGGAACACCAAGTAATGTACTTAAAACAAATGGGAAAAACTAAATCAAATGGGATGGAAAGGTTATAAAATTATCATAATTGTAATCCATGAAACTTGTGCTTAATATTGCAGATCTTCAGGGGCCAAATGATAACGTTGTGTGAGTTTACTATCAATCATACTTTTAGTTTAGTCTTCTATGACTTTATGTCATTTTATCTACCATTATGTTAAATAAGTTGACAGGACTTTTATTATAATAAAAGCCTGGATATTCTTAAAAAAAGACAGAAAGAACATAAAAGTACCATAATGGTAGATAAAATTAAGTAAAATTAACTTTTTGCATTACAGTAATACGAATTTGGAGGAGAAGAGTGCTCAATCATTATGAAATTGTCATAATTGTCTTAAGTTTTGTTTTCTTTATTGTCTTTCTGAAAGAAAGAAAGTCACTTTAGAACAACATACAGCCTTCTGAGATGAATCTAAAGCCCAGTATGGTGGAAACTCCAGAGGGTGGAGTGTGAAGCACATCTGGGAGGTGTTCAGCACACACACAATGAGCTCGAGGAAGCTGCAATATGTTGAACATGCAGCAACAACAGCGCACCGCTGTGCAGTCTTAATATTCATATCCAACAGGGATCCATTAGCATTTGGGGAGAGGGGAACATGTAATTAAAACAGTCAAGCAACATATCAACACACATGAGATATGACTTCATTCGCCTTTACACCAACACATGTAGTTCTGTGCTTCTCATACACCGAAAGGCTCAGCTGTGTGCAAACACAAACTACTAATGCATACAAATGAAGTTCAAGTTAAATCACAAAAAGTCTCTCTGTCAGCTATGATGCAGACCCGAGCGCTGCACACGAGCCGAGCGTCCAGACACTCCATCACACTCAATAAGGCCATTAGAGACACGTCCAATTAACTCTGGCCAGATTGCATCTCTGCTAATAACAGAACCAACTGCCTTTAAACACACAACACCAAAACCACTGGAAACTAAAGAACAGAGGTCTGAAATGAAAAGATCTGCTGTCTGATTTGTCAGTTGTGAATTAGGCAGCATTATTGAGATACTATTGTAGGTGTTATTATAAATTAGTTTTATTCGAAAATTATACTTTTCATTTGACTTTTAATTGAAGTTATAGTGTATAGTCTATATACACTGTAAAAATAAAATAAATTAATGCATGAGTAATAAATAAATAAACAGAAGTTGCAAATAAAACAAAGATTATGTTTTAAAAGAAAATGCTATTTTTATTTTTCTACTTCAAAATTCCATGTTAGTTTAATGCTAATTGCTATTTCTTTGTTTTTGTTTGTAACATTTACCAGTAATTACTGAGTGAAAATTGTTGTTACTCCTGTGTATTTTTTATTATTATTATTATTTCAGTATTAGTTTTGGTTATTTTAATAACACCAAGTTAAACTACATTAAAATGAAAATGAGATGTGTTGCTTTGGCAGCTAGCTAAGTTTACGTTTTTAATATTTAATTTAATTGCACGTTATTTGATATTTTAAATTAATTTTATTAATTTGTTTCAATTCTTTACATGTATTTCATTTTAAATAACATTCAGTCAGTCGGTTAAAGTTAAAGAATTAAATAAAAGATCAAAGCCAGGTAAAGAGGTAAAATGTTGAGTCACATTATATATGCAACAACAGAGAGCTAAACTATTTTAAATGAATGTCTGAGATCATGAAATGAAGCAGATGAAATGAAATAAAATAAAATGAAATGGACTAATTAGATTTTTTGGAAAGATTATTGTATTCATGTGCAAACACAACAAATTCCAATTTATTATACTGTACACATATTTAAGAGGATGAGTGATTTTCAAAGCTGATATAAGTTCACCATGCATCATTTACTGTTACTACTATAGTAAATACATGTAACAAGAACACATTAAAGTGCTTTCCCCAGGTTATGTTCTTGACAATACTCATAATTTTCACCATCAGAATCATCCCGTGGTCAAATGACTGTCGTGGATGGTGACTTATCTCTCTACCTGCATTCATGAACACGCCTCCAGCAAACATTAGACTTTATTTAATGATCGTTATTACACTGGCCACAAACATGCGTGTACACTGGAATGGCTGCTTGTGGTTCTGCTCTAACTAGGTCACTTTATTAATGTTTGTGGTTTGGCCCTGCTAAAGAGCCATTTGTCTTGAGAGGAGCCAACTAATGTGTTAATGAGAGATACGCTTCTGTTCGTGAACCCAGAAAACTGCTGCGGGACGCCATCCTTCACGAGAGAGAGAGAGAGAGAGAGAGAGAGAGAGAGAGAGAGAGAGAGAGAGAGAGAGAGAGAGAGAGAGAGAGAGAGAGAGAGAGAGAGAGAGAGAGAGAGAGAGAGAGAAAGAAAGAAAGAAAGAAAGAAATCTTATGAAAACACCAACAAACAGGTAAGTAAAGGGTGTTCTAGAATGCACACTACATACATTTTAGTACGTGTCCCACAATGCAATGTTTCTGACTTTATTTGTTATTTGCAATGTGGCAAATGAACCATAAGCAATATCTGTTATTTTATCTATTTATATCTATTTTATCTGTCTGTGATGTTCCTGTGATAGCGCCCTCCAGTGGATGAGTAACTGTCTCAACATCTGGATTCATACGTGTGTACTGTATGAATGTACAGCTGAGGCCATTAATCAGTAAGAGATATGCATGTGTGTCTTCTGCTAAATTAATTTTGTCATAAATCTGCATGAGAGTGTAAAACAGAGAAAAGAAAGTGGTGTGCTTATAAGGCCTCTTAGACATGAATAATTCAGACTAACCCGCAGCAGTGCTGTATCGCACACTTCTGCCAGCTCTGTGTGTGTGTGTGTGTGTGTGTGTGTGTGTGTGTGTGTGTGTGTGTATGACAGCACTGCTATGGCCTCAATCCATGATGACAAACATATGACATCACAGACAAAAAACACAACATACATTAAGTAAATGAATTCATTAAGAGAGCAAGAGAGTGAGAAAGAGAGAGAGAGAGAGAGAGAGAGAGAGAGAGAGAGAGAGAGAGAGAGAAAGAGACTGGGCCTGAAAGGTTTTGTGGGAAAGAGTGCAGAGAGAGAGTTTTCTCATGGGACTGAGACAGAGATTGAAAGTGGACAGAAATGAATTGCGCAAGTCACTTGCTTTAGGAGCCTCTTTTAGCCCAAGGAGCGTGAACTGGGCCTAAAACACACACACACACACACACACACACACACACACACACACACACACACACACACACACACACACACACACACACACACACACACACACACACACACACACACACACTCAGGACTGAATGCACTTAAATATAAAAGCTAGCATAAGCTTCAGTAATCTATCAACCATTTCCGTCAAATTAAGTCGTCAGTCACATTTAAACTAATTTGTCACTTTTTCATATTAAAAAAGGTTTAATACAATGCATATCCTTACAGTAATTAATAAATAACTAAAAAAAACTTCAAAAGCTACCATACTGGCATATGAAAAATTTTAGTGTTTGTATATAAACAACAATTTTTTCTGTACTACCTGACCATATTAACAACATGTATTACATATTTATAACTACAGGTAGATCCATGCACTTATGTTATTAAAAAAAGAGAGAGAGAGAGAGAGATGTCCAGACTTTGTGCTGAGCTGCACAGACCGGATGCATTATTAAACACACACATACAAGACAGGATCTCCAAACACTGAGCCGAAGTCAAAACACTGCTGGTGCTCCTGCAACACCACAAACACCACACCGCTCTACTTCTCCAGCAGCGCTGCGTGCAGACAGACCAGATATCACAGAACATTAGCTGAGCTCAGAATCACTCAATGTCAAAGACTACAGCTTTAAAAATGACTCCGCACTCACTCTTTGTGCTCCAGGGAAACATTTTAGGGTTCAAAATCAGGTTTTGTTTGTGCAGCTTTGATGGGTTGATGTATTAGATTATTGAAGACTGGTACTAAATGAAGGAGCATCATTTGTGATTAGCTGTCATCTGACAAACCATAAAAGTCAAAAAGTTAGCTGTGATTCTTCAAACGCAGTTAAATCATGTCTGTGATATACAAACAGCTTGCCTTACATACACACTGTAGAGCAATTATTAATAATATTTCACACATACTTAACACATATACACATACATAAATAAAATATATAAAACCACATAAAAAATAAACAAAAAAGGAAAAAGCATAATTACTACTACACAGTGTTATTTTAGTATCAAGGTACTATTATCATTTTTATTAGTAGTTTGAATTAGTTTTCATTTTTATACTTCTCATTTTAATGCAATTTTGTTGTGTCATTATTATTATTATTAGTATTAGTATTATTAATTTATTTATTTTGTGTCTATATCATTTTATTTTTTTTATTATTATTATTTCATTTTTAGTTTTAGCTATTTAGTACATCAAGTTAAACTAAAAAAAAAAAATAAATCTTTCCTTGGGCAACTCCTTGGCAGAAATAAGCTATGTTTTTTAATAATTAATTTCAGTTAATGTTTATTTACCAAGTAAGATTTGTATTTATTTATTTTTATTAAGTACAATGATACAAACAACATTTTATTATTTTATAATTTATAAAATAATATTTTATGATTTAATTTTTACCAAGTAAGATTTGTATTTATTTATTTTTATTTTATTTATTTTGATGTGTGCACACACACATATATATATATATATATATATATATATATATATATATATATATATATATATATATTATTTTATTTTTATTATTTGTGTTTAATGGGAAACTTTTATTTCAAAAGTGTCCAAAAACAAGGTCTCAACAGAGCAAGCTGCACAAAGTGACCAGCTTTTAATCAAAATATGTAATGTACTGTACTTAATTCAACACATTAATGTCCCTATGATTCTGCGGTAGGTGATAACATTACCTTTCATCCTGTATCTGAACATCTTTGGGCCAGGATCCTGGCATTTCAGTCACAAATCCCATGTCATCGTGGGAGCTGGATGATGATTGGTCAGACAAGCGGGCAGGAAGAACAGGTGGCCTATCATCTTCAATGATGACTGTGTCGTCCTGGGGCATATTCACGGTGGGGGACAGCTGGTAGTGACCTGAGACAGAGAGAGCATGTCAACGTTACCCACAACTGTTTCTCAGATGAGACAAACTGGCTTTGAATGACCACAAAAAAGGGACTCAAATCCCTCGAATAATGTGGGAAGTAAGGTGTACACTCAGATATGACCAAACTGTCCCATATAAACATTTATGTACTGCAAAAGCAACAATTACAGTACGTTTGTGTCTGAAATCAAAACACAGGCAGAAAAAAGTCACTTACTGTAAGTCAACAATCCCTAAAAATACACGAAGCAGACCGAGTGTAAACGAAGATGTTTGAGCAGAACAAAAAGCACATGTTCACAATTAAAATGAGGCATTTCCATCCAAACATGAACTTCTGGAGTTCTGCTGTGTTTTGCTCCAAGTGTATTTATTTCAACTATAAGTCATTTTGCAACTTTAGCAGCTTAAGAGCAATCAAATGTAATTGCTCCTTGACGAAAAAATAACCCTGGCGTCCTCCCAGCAAAAATAATACTGAGATTGAGTTTCAGCGTGGCCCAGACAACAAAATACTTGAACAGAAATAAATGAGTGTTTATGTGTTTCGAGTCGTTACGCCGAGCGTGCAGCATCTAAAAAACTGTAGCTTTAGCATGTGATAACAATTAATGAACACTTCATAATTGGTTGTGTTAAACACGGGTCACGTAGGAATTTTATCTAAAAATAAAAGGTAATTTAGGAGAGGTCAGACTATAAAATTAAATAAATAAATAAATAAATAAAAATAAATAGGTCAATTAAAATATAAATAAATAAATAAATAAGATCAGTTTAATAATCAAATAATCAAATAATAAAATATAAATAAAATAAAATAAAATTATAAATAAATAAGATCAATTTAAAAATATAAAATATAATAAAATAAAAACTAAACTAAACTAGTTGTGTAACATCATGCATGTTTTTGAAAATAAAATAAAATAAAATAAAATAAAATAAAATAAAATACAATAAAATAAAATAAAATAAAATAAAATAAAATAAATAAAATAAAATAAAATAAAATAAAATAAAATAGTTAACCTCGTTTTGCACCCTCACTCATGCTCATCATGCAATTCTTATTTTTGACTGTCATTACACATTGTAGCATAGTGTTTTTTTATTTGTTTTGCTAACTGATTGTTGATAATCATGCAATTATTTTTTTTGAGTGTTGTGTCCTTGTGGAAGACATCTTTAAATCACTCCACAAGGGTTGTTTCTGTTAATAAGTATATGTCATTTTGGATTAATCATCACCAAAATGACAAATCTGTAATTAGTAGAGTCCATTAGAGAAGCTTTGTCATGTTAATTTAGTGCACTGGCATCAGAGCGTACATGGTTAAAGGCCTCCTGAAACGTGTGAATGCACACAATCCTGAACAGTAAATGAACAGCATGAATCTTCAGGAAGTGAACAGAATTAAAGCTCTGACCTGAGACTCGGCTTAACTTAGACTAATCAGACAATCTGCTACGCTAAACTTTCATCGTTAAATCATCAACATGTACACATGACAAAACATTTCCAAATATTTACAAAGCTCAGCTTGAGGAACTTGAGGATGAGCAGCGTTTTCACATGAGACGAGACATTTGAAGCCCGTTTCCAGCATCGCAGGGGTGAGATATGAAGGCCGAGATCAAGAAATTATAAGGAGTTTCATTTGATTTCATCAACATGACTGACGAAACACTCTGGAGCTCTCAAGGTCGCCTGCTGGACGTTTACAAGAGGCCTTGATGCTGCAGGCGGTCCGTCCCGGAGGACAGGATCCCCGCTGGAGATCCACGAGAGGTTCCAGACCCCAGAGCTTCCATCTCAGAGAAGTCACCCATAACGCTGAAGAAGCAGTTACCGAGCAGTTGCATCAGCGTATCAAAGACAGTCTCTCTCACAGTGAGCGGTGGGTCAGGAAATACGGGAATTTCTGTCACTGGTGTGCTGATTCTGTACTGGCGAACAAATGAATGTATGTGTGTGCGCAACTGTGAGAACTTGAATTTCACACTTGCTGAGGCGAGATGACATTTATACACGTGTGTACACCAATATATTCATAGAAACATATGTCACGCTCAATAGCAGAAACTACAAAAAAAATAAAAAATAAATACGTAAATAAATAAAGGGGGGAGAAAACCAGTCTGATACCACTGTCCCAATTTATGTGTGTGTGTATATAGATAGATAGATAGATAGATAGATAGATAGATAGATAGATAGATAGATAGATAGATAGATAGATAGATAGATAGATAGATAGATAGATAGATAGATAGATAGATAGATAGATAGATAGATTAATTTTTCCCAAATACTGTTTTTTTTTTTGTTTGTTTGTTTGTTTTTTCATACAATAACACAAAACTAAATCAAACTACTTTAAAGGAACTTATTTGAGAGTGAATAATTAAAATATATATTAATATCAGGACAGTATTATATTGCTCTGACATGTTTTACTTCATGCCTAAATAAATAAATAAAAAGAAAAATCTAAATTAAATTTGAAAAATACTGAATGAATGAATGAATTAAATACTTTAGTTATTTAAACTTTAATTCAGAAACTTGGAAGAAAAAAAAAAACATGCTGGTCATAGAAGAGTCAAAGATTAATACATGCACGTTAAATACAAAAATTTACTTTTTTCCCAAATTAATTAAAAAATGATTAAAAAAATCTGACCCTATAGTATATTACATTTCCAGAAACTGCCAGTGACCAAAATTAAATCCACATGAAAAAAGAAATAAAACTGAATAAGGAAAGGATCCATCCACTTAAAAATGGCAGGCTGTCCATGCAAGGTCTTTTTTTTTTTTTTTTTTGCTCATGCAGAACATGGTTTTAATTGGCTTTACTGCTGAATACAGTCATGTTCTTGCATTAAATGAGGCCTTTCCTACAGATTTTTTGACACAAGTGCTGACCCCCTCATACAAGGAGAGTTACTCTTGGCTATGCTACATGGCGTAAAGACACCTATAGAAATAGCCACTGTAAAAAGGTGAAAGTCTTTAACATGGAAGATAAAAACGCTGTGACCACAATTCTGCTGCGGTCGACTAATGGGCCTACCATTTTATTGAGATTACATCCTCTGTCCACCCACTTACGCACATGATTTCATGGTGAATCATAAAAATCTGCCTAAAAACGGACCTCTTAATTGCAGGACAAGAAAAATAGCGAATGCGTACTTGGCTTATTATACATTAGTCTCTGAGAAGAGAACAGGACATCAGCAGTAGCGGAATACAGAATTTCAATCACCTCATTTCTAATGATTTGTGAAGGCACAATGAGGTACCTGCTCAGTAAGCAGTACCAAAAAAGCTCTGCGGGATGTTCTTGAGAGAGCTTTGTTCTGGAGGGAAGGTGTTAGTGACTGACAAATCCTGCTGACGTCTTCTCAGCACCTTGTCTAGATCCATTATCCAGAGTGTGGATGAGAGTCGAGGCGTGATGTGAAGTACGGTGGGTTAAAAGTAAGACTAACTGTCACCATCTTAGTGCTGATGTGGCCCCTACGGTGCAAAAATAACTTTATTACCCACTTAAAGGGTTAGTTCACCCAAAAATGAAAATTAGCCCGTTAATTACCCACCCTTAAGTCATCCTAGGTGTATATGACTTTATTCTTTCAGACGAATCCATTTAGAGTTGTATTAAAAATGGTCTTTGATCTTTCAAGCTGTTTCATGGCACTCAGAGTGTGTTGCATGCATCAGTTCAAAAGAAGTTAAATAAAAAGCGCCCATCCATTAAAAAAAAAAGTGTCTCACACGGCACCAGGGGGTGAACAAAGGCCTCCTGTAACGAATCGATGCGTTTTTGTAAGAAAAATAACCATATTCAAAACGTAATAATCACTTTAATCTAGCTTGTGCTCACGGTTGTACATGGCAGCAGCTCCGGGCGGATGATTATGAGGTCAGTGTTGCACATGTGCCGCGAGTCTCGTGAAAACCAACGTTTGTTTACATGAGCAAAGGAAGCGATGTTTCCTTACTTTAGCAAAGGAAAACAAGTCTCCTCTTGGCTTATATCGAAATCCTCCAACATTCTTCTTTACAAATCCTCATTTTGTACTTCTAATTAGTGACTGTTGTTTTGTTTTGATCTTTCACCTGCGCTTCCACGTTTGTCACTTCTGAGCGGCACATGCACAAAGCTGACAGGAGGCCTTTGTTCACACCCCGCAGCCGTGTTGGAATGTTTTTTATTTTTTTTTGGTGGTTTTTATTTTTTTTTTTTTGTTCTTTTGGACTGATGCATGCAACACACTCTGAGTGCTACTTGAAAGATCAAAGACAGTTTTTTATATAACTCTGACTGGATTTGTCTGAAATAAAAAAGTCATATACACCTAGGATGACTTGAAGGCGAGTAATTTATGTGCTAATTTTCATTTCTGGGTGAACTAACCTCAAGAAACACATTGTTCCTCTAGAATCGTTTATAACTATATGCATCTGACAATAAACTTCATATAACGCAACCTAAATAGGATGCATTTTGTATCAAATTGGAAGATCGAAGCAAAAACAAAAGACTGTTGCTTTACCCAAAAGAGCTTTCCTTACCAAACACATCATGCTTTAATCATGAAGATTGCTAGCATCCAGAGGACATTTGATTCAGGTCATTTGAGGATAAGCATCAAGGCTATCATGTGTGGTCTTTACCAGACTGTTGGGTCAGGAGCAGTTTGTGTTTGTAACTGTCCCTTCGGTTTAATCTGCACTGAATTCTGCTTGCAGGGTGCTGATGGCATGGTGGTGGGCTACTGTTGTTTTCTGTCATGCTGCGATCAAACGTCCCCTCACAGGGTCTTTCTTGTTATAACAAATAGACCCCCATGCTTGTTTGCTGGGCCCTGAATCAAGACATTGTGGGAATGGACTGATTGGCGTACAGAGCAGCGTTGGCCCCCCAAATCAAGGTTTGAACAAATAAACTTGAATGAAATCAGTTCCTCGATGGTGCATCCAGAATGACAGCAGGGCAACAGATTTTCAGGATGCAGAGGAGAGCTGACTTTGAAGAATCACTCATCAGGGTATCCTGCTCCTACTTGTATTTCTTGTACATCAAGTGCAAATAAAGCATAGGGTCAAAACCTTAAAATGAAGCAACTCTAAGCTGCAACATACAGTAGGCTCATTGGGAATTTGTGCCTCTAAATACATTTCTGCAGAACTGAAAAAAAAACAAACAAACAAAAAAAACTACCTATATATACGAATCGCTGCAGTTTCCAGTTGAAATGAACACTAGAGGCAGTAAAACTCCAACAACTTTTATTCCTTTTCGCACAAAGTATGATTTGCAGGTCCACAGTTTTGATTAATAAAGCCTACTTTTCGCATAATTACTTGAGGAATAGTATATTATGAATTCAAAACAATTTTAACGCTGTGAGATTTGAAAACTGATACTTTTGAACGTGTCGTCACATATACAGCTTTATACTGTATGCATGAGTTTTCTTATTCAGTAGGTTTGCTCAGTAGCTCACATGATACAGTGTTGCACTTGAGCTCCGGTATGAACCTTGTTAAACCACGGTACAACAAAACAGCTCATTTCCGCATAAGGAAGTTAAAATAGCACGGCTGCATTAAGAAATGCATTTTTATTTCACTTTTGCATTTGTTAACACTATCAGGTAGGTTTAGGGTTGGGTTTAGTATAGGGGATATTTCCAACATGATAGAGCATAACATTTTAGCGACACTCCTTGGATATTTTAATTATGAACCACTACAATACGTACCTGAAGCAATGTCAAGTCAAGTCAAGTCAAGTCTGCTTTATTGTCAATTCTTCCACATATACAGTACATACATACAGAGAATCGAAATTGCGTTACTCTCAGACCCCCGGTGCATACAGAGTGTGCACCAATGTAATACAAACACAGCAATATGTGGCTATATCAGCGTAAAAAAAAAAAAAAGTCAGGGTCACGTAATGAACCCACATTTTAGAGCCACTCACTGGACATTTCACTTTGAAACTGCCGTGAAATGTGCAGTAAGGTATGTGTTGCAGAAATGTATTTAGAGGCACGTATTTACAATGAGCCTGGGTTGCTAAGCTGCTAATATAAGTAAAATGTAGCTGAAGAAACTGGTTGACCATCATGGTTTTTCTGGTGAAGCTGGATGAACATGGTGGTCTTGATGGTCAAGCTAGTTGAGCTTGGCACAAAACCAGCATGGCAACATCCAAAACATGAAATGTGCCGATCACCAGAATGATTTTCAAGACAGATGAGCTTCATAAGGTCCAAAATGCATGTTTATCCCAAATTTTCAGCACAAATTAAAAGGACATGCCACTGGATTTCCTCAAGCAAATGGAAAATCATTAGCATGCCCATACGGGCCAAGTTATCTGTCTCCTTTATTTAGCTTATATTGAGAAAAGGCTTTTAATGAGCTGGTACACTGAGTTTAGGTTTTTCAAGAACATCTAAATAAGCTCATTTGAAATCTAGGCTTCACCGAACATGCGTGCAGGAACATAAAGGTTTCAGTTTCCTTCAGTCACTGAAAAAAAAAGGAAAAAAAAAAACATATTTCAACTTTGTGTAATCCAGTAATCCAAAAAACTGTTTAAATGAAAGAATTAGGCCAACATGTGGTATTAATCACAACCTCACATGTATTTAGGAACAAAGTCATCAACAATCAGTTCAACTTTTCCCAGAAGCGGGGGAGTGAGTGAAAGCCAAGTGTTTGTCATGAATGTCCATCCATAGGGACTTGCTGTGGTCAGGGGAAATCCAGAGGGTCATCACTGAAATGAAGGTCTTTGATGCAGTATGTTTTTTTAGAATAAATCTTCCAAAAGTACAGCACACAACTGACATTGTATTGCATCATATGTGTTGGCAACACTAGCGCAGTCACATTTGATTTGAGTTAGGTTACTTGAGAATGGTCTTATACTGTAAACACAGGAAATCATGAAAGCAATAGCCTCAGCCATTAAAACAACAAATCACTCCATCTACTCCCTGCCAAAATAATACTAACTTCATAAAAAATAAATGGTTTTCTGGTGTAAGCTGCTTTAAGGTGTTTTTAGTTTAGCTGGTCTCCCAGCTTGCCCATAACCCCTCTAAAACCACCAAAAAAGATCAATACAACCACTTTGGAAGATGGCAGAAGTTTGCAGGTTCCAACCCCACAAGACGTTCCATGAATTATCATTATTGTGACAATTCAAACACTTAACCTTGTGCTGGTTGACAACATTAGCCTTCCTGTACAGTTGTTCAATCAGTAGAGCATAGTGCTAGCAACGTCAAGGTCACAGGTTCGATTCCCCAGGAAAGCAGGGACTGATAAAATGTCTACCTTGAATGCAATGTACTGTAAGTCACTTTAGACAAAAACATGTCAGATGCATTAATGTCAACTGGTTTGAGTACACCCTTCATCAACACCAACTAAATAATAAGTGTCCATAACCTCTTTAAAACCAGCAAAACAGATCAACCCAACCACTTGGGATGTAACCAGAAGGTTGCAGGTTCCAAACCCCCTAGATTACTTCTAATTCTATGAATTATCACTACTATGACAATTCAGGCACTTAACATTTAAGACAATCAGTCTTAACCATAAGTTGCTTTGGTTGACAGCATTAGCTTTATGTAGCTCAACCAGAAGGGCACACCACTAGCAGCATCAAGGTCACAGGTGTGATTCCCCAGGAAAGCAAGAACTGATCAAATGTGTACCTTGAATGCAGTGTAAGTCACTTCAGACAAAAGCATGTGTCAAATGCATAAATGTCACCTGGCAAAGGTTTGAGTACACCCTTCATCAACACAAACTACCGTGACAATTCAGACACTTAACCTCTTAGCCAATTAGTCTTAACCATACATTGCTTTGGTTAACAACACTCAACACTGGGCAAGAGAAGGTCATGGGTTTGATTCCCAGGAAAATGCAATAACTTATAAAATGGGTTCCTTGAAGACAATGTAGGTTGCTTCAAATAAATCATCTATCTGCCAAATGCATAAATGTCAATTACAGTACACCCATGATTCTTTAGGCTTGTATTATACTGGATATCATTCAGACTGATCATTAATTTTAAGACAACATTATTACCATAATCCCTCTTTAAACTAAAAAACAATAAAAACATGTTTAGAGAAAAGTAGACTCCCTAAGTAGCTTCCTCTGTCTTAATGAGACAACTGAGCTAGTTTGTCTTTCACAAATTTTGACAGTTCAGGGGCAATCACACAAACTTTCTCTGAGAAAGACCTAAACACAGATTTATTTATAACTGAAATCCAGATGGAATGTTTAACAAAACATCCTTTGTTTGGAGGAACTGAAGTACAATATTAGCTCAAGAAGTATAAAATATCACCTACAAGTGAATACACTGTAATTTGTAAAAGCAACATCTAACTCCACTTACCCTGGTTTTATAATCATGGCTGTATTGCACAACAAGAAAAGTAAAAATAAATAAATAAATAAAAATCAGCTCTTACAAAGTCATGAGCTGAAAAGTTTTCCCTTTCAGAAATTACAGCAAAAAAAAAACCTCCTCTTCCCCTTTCAAAAGCATTAAACACAGCAAACCATTAAATACTGCTAAAAGCTAAACTGCTCCAAAAATAGTGTTCTTGGCCAGACTACAATCTTGCATTTAGGCTCTGTCCCAGCTAGCTCAGTTGATGTGGGTTTGAGGTCTTGTGTTCCTTGCTGCACGTGTCTGTGAAGCTCGCGAGAATGGAGAGTGTCCCATTTGTCATTTTACAATTCAGAAGGGTGCTCATAAGCACCCCATAACCAAGACTGTAATTAATATTATTGGATTTTATTATTATTATTATTATTATTATTAATTAATTATTTGCATTTATATGTAGGCAAATTAAAATACCCAGTCCAAGTACGGGTCAGGGGGATTCAATTTATTGTGTACATTTTTTAATCATGTTATTGTTTTATAAATAATTGCAGTGAATTAATGTGTTAATTGACAGGCCTATTATGTACACATGCATTGTTTTCGTGTGTGTGTAATACTCCAGAGGTCCTGTCCCGGAGCAGTGTATGTCACAGTAATATCCCAGGTCACAGGTGGCCACAGCCACCAGAGCAGGTCTTCCACTTCTTGTTGTGCGAGTGATTCTGTCCCTCTGTGGTCACTCTGTAAGTCTGTTATCTCCCATCAACCCTCCTCCTGTTAGCATAACAGCACTCATTATCCTGTAGTCTTCATCAGCAGATTAATACAGCGAGTGTGCTAATCTGACAAGTGCAGACAAACCACTTAAGAGAAGCTGGGGAGGTTGAGGAGGCACTGCTAGTGTGATGCAATTCCCAGCACACCTCTGTCATTCTAGTTCTGGTACAGTGCCATTCACAAGAGAGCAGAGATCCATGGAGAAACATTCCTTGAGGAAAAGAAGGTCACAACATCGAAATTCATACAGAGAAGTGATGAAAGAGTGAAATACTAAAAGCCCAACTTCTCGTCTGATGTATCTGTCTGTTTATAGATTATATGTCTGCCCTTCCTATAAATCGGCTTTGACAAGGAAATCAAAGTTGGTTTGTCTAACACCATAAAAAAATTTGGTGTCCCTTATTTTTTATTTTTTTTAAGAAATCAATAATTTTATTTTCATCTTTTTAAACAATTTACTTTTTTAAATAAATTTGAATGAAAATTAAAATTATTATAAATCCACTGAACTGCATATTTTACCGTCAGAAGTTTAGCTATAGAGAGTCCATAGTGTTAAAACATTCATGGCGTTGGACTAACAAAATAAAAATGTTAGAAAGAAACTAAGGATTGATCTTTTCGTTTGAATATGCTGCTGCAACCGACTTGCTTTTTACCCAGTTTGCTGCAAAAACACAATAATTACCAGAACATATTTTTACATATATTCTAAAATGCTTCTGTATAAAAAAAGCCAGAGAAATGCCAGTTTAAAACATTAATGGACTGCAAATGTTGTAAAATTGTCCAGCCATTAACAAGTGAAGTGAATTTGTACATTTACTTTGCAAAGATGTTCCTCCACTCTCTTCAACTCCTGATGCTGACCACACATAACCACCTTAAAACCCTTCCATCCCTTTGTTCTGTCCATTCTTTCATTAACAGGTTCTTTGCAAAACAGCACGTCCAGAAGTAAGCAACGGCTCCTCAATTTGCATCACAGTGTGACTTTCCTCTACCGGCTGGACTTTCAATTAGGACAAAGTTGTGCTCACAGCGAGCTCGAATGCTAATGCACTCAACGTCAAAGAAATTACAGCCAAGAACTTGCTTCTTTTTTGTACTTTTCTTAAAATAACTACTCCTTGAAACAACCTATCCCTCAGAGTCTTGGCCAAAGGGACGTGGAAAAGAGAGATGGAGAAAGAAGCAAAAGCTCATTTGATTCAGCCCAAGACGTTATCTGCCACCTGCTGCATTATACCTTGACAAGTAGCCTGTGTAGTAGCGACTTGAGAGAGGTGGATTCACACTGCCAGTTAGATTGATGTAAGGCTGAGTGTATATGCTACATCTTCACACAGTTTCACAGCCGGCAGCTCTTCCCTCTGACAGCCACCGACAGCGCCGCCAATCAATCTGACTGACAGCGACTGCAGCCAATCAATGTGATGGCACTATACTGTCAGATTAATAGCCCCGCCCATCACTCTGACTCACAGGGTTTAGTTTTAATGCTATTTTATGTCTTTATATTAGAACAGATACTAAACAGAAACTGCATTAAGATAAAATATTACAAGATTATATTTCACAATTCATTCATTTACAACCTAATGTACTTGTAGAAGAACAAACATCAGAGACGACGCATGAAAAAACGAGTTTAACTTTGAAGCAGTTAAGTTTAATCACTAATGCAGCTGCAAAGACAAGCAACATTAGCTTTACTGTTAATTAGTTTTATGTTTGAGGAATAAAAGAAGTCTAAAGAAGATAATTAGCACTGTGATATATTAGCATTTTCCTCATGTTGGCGTCTCCCTCCCTCATGAACCAATTTTGTTGTAGCATTCCACATATTTGGATAAAAGTGCCTGTCAAGTGACTAAAAGTACTCTGAATATAAATATTATATTATATTCAAAAACTGACATCACACAGTTGCAGTTGCAAGCTGAATCACTAGCCAAAATATAACACTGTAACATACAATAGTGACACATTTACAGCATCTAAACATATAATAATGCTGCACTGATGACACCTAAAACATAAGTTACAAATGAATCCTTATTCAGCTTTCATATCACTAGCATTATGTTTTCAGTTGCATTTTTTTAATTGTTTACTCATTAACTTAATAAGAAATTATAACATTCTGTTCTATTCTGTGTGATTTCTGCTGCCAAAGTGTTTCGAAGATTACACAATGTTCAACAAGACTACACTTTAAACCCTTAAAGTGAATAACCTTTCTGCAATTGTTTAACCATTACTTATCATGTCATATTTACTTAGTTTGCTGTGGAACACAAATGGTGTTTTCTCCGACATGCTGTGACTGACAATAGAACCATAAAATACACCAAAAATGATTCAACTCAGGTTTAGAGGCAGGAGTGGCATTAGCGACTATAAAAAATATATTTTTAATGCTATATTGTTACTAAAACGGTAATTTCCCTGCATATTCTGGTCGATTACATTTTATATATATTTTTATATTATCTATAAAATGGGTAGGTTTAGGTTAAGATTTAGGTTTTGGAATAGGTTAAGGGGTCTAACAACCTAAATCTTTTATCGATACAATGATAAAAACGCATTGATATAAATATCTTAATGATATAAAAGATTCATAAACGTTACATCTTTTAGCTAAAAATATATGTTGCAATTTATACGTCTTAAATGTTGAAATACATCCAAATTTTACATTTCAGCTTCAACAAAAACATACAAAATTGTAAGTTTTGTGCTTGTAAACGTTACGTACTAATACCTATGAATAAACAATGAGGCCAGGTTGGGTATAGCACTAGTCAAATTGTAGCTGAATTACAAGACGTATTGCTACCTAAAAGCTGACCAAAACCCCAAATGAAATCGCCAGCCAATCCAAGCTAAGCTACTAGTCAAAATCAGAGATGAATCACAAGCTATACTGTTAGCTAAAAAGCTAACCAAATCCCAAACACTATCGCTAGCCAAAACACTAAATAAATCACAAGCTAAATTTCAAATCGCTAGCTGAATAACTAGTCCTTATTTAGACTAATTCATAATCATTTTTCAAACAAAAATATGTTCTAAGAACGTTTTGCCATTGTTCTGAAAGCGCTAAAGCTCTTTAAACATTCAAAAGGTCCAGATTTTTAAATGTAAATAAATACTAAAAAAAATGACCAACTAAAATGTTTCAGAAAAACATTCCATGAAGGACGTATAAATAATGTGCTAATGTTTCGATAATTTAATTAAAGAACAAATGACTTTAAACAGACATTCTATTAATGTTCCTGGATGAAGGTTTGTTCATAACTTTAAGAGAACATTGCCAGAACGTTAGCCAATCTTCTGAGAGGCTTGCTGTTAGCTGAACCACATGGACATACACACTTCACAGAGCAGTTTCTAAATGTCACAAATGATGACCTCGAAACTACCCCCCTCACAAAATACCATGGTGTTCATTTAAAACACAACGTTTATAATGTTATTATGTATTATACATGTTAATCCAAAATAAGGCTTATTTTTCTCATTTTATCTTTTTTTTTTTTTTTTTTTTTTTTTGCCCTGTTCAAAAGTACTGAAAACGATTTCCAGGACTCTGTCTAAATGACTACACACTAAAATGTTCTGCCACTATGATTACCTCAAGTGCACAAGGCATTCGCTACAGTAATGACTGTCATTCAGAGGTAGATTCATTCAGAATGTCTCTCTATGGGCAGAATATGGTTAGCGAGTCTCCAAGAAGCACCAGTCACAGAAACATCGCTTTACATGAAGGAATATTAATGCACCCATATACACCGTTTTTTGGCACAATGCCTATTTACGCTGTTTAATGGGGCTAACCTTTCCCGTCACACACTTAGAGGCACTTCTCTCTGGAAATCAACAGTTGTGAAGGGCAAATTCAAATTGGTACACCACCTCCCCTTAAATGAAAGGAAAAAGTCCTGTGTGTCACTTTAACTGTGTTTAACATGTTAAAGTAACACTAAGATCTACTTGAACTCACAAGACTACAAGAATCCAACATCTACAGCACGGCTGCTAACTCTAGAAAGTAGAAATCTGTTATATGTGACAAGGAAAGAAGGACAGACGAGACCTGATACATTTAGCTATTTGTAATTTTGAACAATCTGAACAGCAGAACACCATAAGAACACATCTTTATGTGGTTTGAAAACCAATTAAAATATGATTTTCGGAAATTCTGTTCAGTCTTCAAATAGTATGAAAGGTCAAATAGTATCACATTTGAGATAGTATTTTCTAAGATTAAATTTTTATTTTGTTTGATTATGTTTTGTAATATGGTTTTGGTAAATTTTGTTTAGTAGTATTTGTCAGATCACATTTGATTATTATTATTATTATTATTATTATTATTATTTTGTTTCATCAGTTTATACTTGCCACTATTTCATTTGTTTGTTCGCTCGTTTGTTCATTCATTTGTTTGTTTGTTTGTTCATTCATTCGTTCGTTTAATTTTGTTTCATCAGTTTATACTTGCCGACCATCAATTTAGATTCAACTCATGTTTAGAGGCAGGAGTGGCATTAGCGACTATAGAAAATTATTTTTAATGCTTATTTATGTTACTAAACGGTAATTCCCTGCATATTCTGGTCTATTACATTAAAATGGGTAGGTTTAGGTTGAGATTTAGTTTTTGGGATAGGTTAAGGGGTCTAACAACCTAAATCTTTGTTTATTGATACAATGATTACGCAAAAAAATGCACTGATACAAAATATCTTAATGATATAAAAAATTCATAAAAATCTTATAATAATAATAATAATAAATAATTTTGTTTGACTTGCATTGTGTTTGACATTTTTGACAAATCACATGCTGAATGACCCAAAAATACTATTTCAAATGTGATACTATCTGAAGACTGAAAGGAATTTTCTGAAAATCATATTTTTATTTGTTTATTTATGCAGGACCGTTTTTTAATTAAATAGTGAATAGTTTGTTTATTTTTGCACCGGCTATTTTGTTTGTTTGTTTAGGATAATTTGTAATAAAAACAGAAACAGGTGTAAATCTAGACAGAACAAACAAACAATCAATCAATCAACCAATCAATAAATAGAGACCAGATACACAACCTAAAATTTATACTTTCCTTTATCTAGTTATAAAAAAACTAAATCTTCTACCATTATGTGCATGAGCTCCTCTCCTTGTTGAACTTTATCTAGTCACATACATTTTACCCATCAACTACCAATTTATATTTATAGCACTTTATTCCTCTGAGTTTTCTCTCATTTCAGTCTTTTTCAAGCTTTAAAGTTTCATTCCTCATCCCGGCCTGTCATAACAGGCATGCGAGACGACATTATCTCGCTAACCTTGTAGCTCAAACCCTGCCATGTCTGCTCCTTCATGAGTGACAGCAGATATGTCTGAAATGAGTTGTGGCTGCTGAAGACTATTTTCCTGACAGTGATGCAGCATGCTTTGTCAGTCAGGTCTCCATCTTGGTCCTTTAGAAAACGACCTCTGACAAACACGACAGAGTCCATACATCAAGGTCCGTCCTCATGTCCTGCTGTGCGTAAAGTTACGTGACAGACATTCAAAACATCAGCAATGGACCATTTAATGTGTGATGTGTTATTGTTGCATTTTTTCACGTTTTTATAAACAAAAATAACGTGTCATGCAAGTGACTGACAAGTGGTGAAACAATCGTCAGGAGCACGGTGCGAGTTTATGAGATGTATGACAATGTGTCAGGCCTACAACAGCTGAAGGGTGCCATCTTCCCTCAGGTAAACTTTCTCAAACTTTCGCCTTTTTACTTTCCTCCGGTGAAGATGTACAGCTAAACTCTCTGTAGTGCTGCTTTTTGAGAAGTTTTAGAGTTTCTCTGCACTGGCGCTGGGAAAGAATCACTCCCATGCTTTTTTGAAAGAAAGTGCCAATGCATACATTGGTGCAAACCAACTAGGACAGAAGGAGAATTGAAGACAAAAGGGAAAAAGACTGATAATAAATAAACAAATAAATAACTGCAATAAATAGTCATTTTATATATTAATAGGTATCACTTATATTGATATTTTATAAATGTATAATTATTATTATTATACAAACAAAAAAAGCTTTCACAATAAATACATTTCTAAAATATTAAAGCTAATATGTATAGTTGTTATTGATAAGAAAATAATAACTATTATATAAGCACTGGCAGCAACAACAACAACAACAACAACAATAATAATAATAATAATAATAATAATAATAAAATGAGACATCATTGACTGACTCATCTTCACACTGCGATGAGAACACACGCAGTAGGCAAGGTCAGAACAAGAGGATGAAGAAGAAATTGAGGGATGAAAGAAAAGCAGGGGAATGAGGAGGAGGAAGAAGAGGGTTTGCGTCAGGTACTAAAGAGCTTATTGTTCAAGACTGAGTAGTCGATTGTGAAATGACAAGCATGACGGTGAAAGGATTGGTCTGCCGATTCCAATTGTCTGGCAGGACTAGAACTAGAGCTGAGTTTGAGAGAAATCAGGACTGACTTGAAAGAGTCATGCTGGATGAGACACGGGGCTCGAAAATGACATTAACCCCCATTTACAAAACCACAGGAGCATGCTGGGACTGGCTGGGCTGAGCCTGCGTGTGTCCGGCTGCTCACTCATCTGTGCATTTAAACCGTATATGACAGGTGGAAACAGGTGGAAATGGAAACAGAAGGTGAGGACATATACTGACAGCGCATGTGCATACATAGTCTTGCAGTGCATATAAATGACTATTACAATGCAATCATTTTGACCAAGAACCATCCACTTAGGAAGAAACCTTCAAACCACATGTGACTTGACCCTTTTCCTTTTAATGACATTATTCATAAACCAGATATAGCCCTTTGAGCAAATACGTGAGCTCAAGGACATCTAGCTCACTTGTTCAAGGCTGCGTGTCCAACAAAGTATTTATTCTTAAAGGCTAGCATGATTTTTTAAAATTGTTTTCAATGGGAACATGACATATTTAAATAAGGCAGTGAGTTTCACTTTGTGTGTGTGTGTGTTATTATTATTATTATTTAATAATATTAAAAATAGTGCTTGGAGAAACATTTTGTTGGTCCTAGCTAAACGCTGTGCCTCCAAAGCACTCTCAAGTGCCCAGAGCTGTCCGTTTTAAAAAGAACTGGCATTTTCAGCTGGATAAAAACGCTTTGGTGGACACACAGCCTAAAAGTGTCTAAAACTGAACTATTTAAAGGGATATTTTAATCAAAACTGAAATTGTCGTCATCATCATCTACTCACCCTCAAGTTGTTCCAAACCTGTATGACATTTTTTTGCATACTATGGAAGTCAATGGCGACCAACAATTGTTTTGGTTCCCTGCATTTTTTTCAAAATATTGTATTTTGTGTTCAACAGAAAAAAATAAATAAAAGTCATACAAGTGTGGAACTACCTGTAAAAAGACCAACTATCCCTTAAACATAAAAAAAAAAAAAAAAAAAAAAATGAAATGTTATAAACATCACTATCTTTGGCAAATCAATTAGATCTTCTTGGAGCAACCAGGAAACTACCAAGAGACTGATAAAAGCCATTTACAAACTCCAGAACAAAAATAAAGATTGGAGTTAGCTGGTTTGAGAAAGCTCTGACCATTTTTGTGTGAAGCGACAGGGCCATTTGAGTGTTTTTATCAGCTTACCCATCATTCTACCCATCATGGTGGGTCGTGGGGTGTGGTTGTCATCCAGGCTCTCTCCGGGATACAGCGACTGAGAGATCCGTCGCTCATGTTCGTCTTGTGGAGAGTTCAGAGGCACAGACGGGCTACCTGAAGCCTCCTGGGAAGGAAAGAAAAAATACACTTCTTTATTCTGGCTTATTTTTAATCTTTCAGCTGCTACTTTTCTAGCCCCTTTATGAAATATTTTTTCTTGCTTTAAGCACAAATGTCTCTAAATTTTGTCAGATGTAACAAAAACCACAGAACAAGTAGAATAAATTAATTTCTAACCCCACTAGTTTTGAACATCGAAGACAGTTGTTGCACAGCTTGTGGAGTACACCTTCAGTGTCTCATCCCCAGGCGCTAGTGGTAATAGAGGAGTTACTGTGCTCTTTTGATTAGGCTGTTGGTGAGTGTGGTCTGATCTCAAGTCCTTTGTGAGTTCTCATGTCCTTAGCATTATACATTTCCCCCATAGGGGGCCAAACTGATCGTGAGAGGGTTGCACTTTCTCCCAAAGGAACATGTCCTGAAGGAGGCTGTGTTGAGATGAGGGTCTGTAATATTTCTCTCCCATTCTTACCACTTGGGTCTGGCAAATAGGAAGACCAAGGTCCAAGGTCTGTTTTTGAACACAGCTCTCTGAACATGGCAACAAGCCTCTAGGGAACTTTGGGAATGCTTACAATGTAGCAAGGTATGTATGTGCTTTAGCATGTGGTAAAGTGGTTGCTGGGGTGTTCTCAATAGCTGCCAAACATTTTATTACTTGCCCAAGTCATCCATCATTCTACTTATCCATCCATCCAACCAACCATTTATCCATCTTTTGTTCTACCTATCCATCATTCTACCCATTCATCCATAAGTTGTTGTTGGTGACCCATAGTGTTGCTAGGTCATTACAACCAAGCAAGCTATTTTTGGTGCTTCAGAGTGTGCTAAAGTGGTTGTTATGGTGTTCTTGATGGTTTTCTGATTTCTAGGTGTGACTCAGTCCATCTTTGATCCTTCTATCTATCTACCTATCTATCTATCTATCTATCTATCTATCCACTCATCCATCATTCTACCTATTCAAACACCCACCCACCCATCTATCCATTCATCCATCCATCCATCCATCCATCCATCCAACAATCTACCTATTCAACCACCCACCCACCCATCTATCCATCCTTCTATCCATATATCCATCCATCTACTTATCCTTCACCATTTTACCCATCCATCCATCCCTCCATCTATCCATCATCCTGCCTATCCATTCATCCATCGCTCTACTTATACATTTATCATCCATCCACTTATCCATCATCTTTCTACTTATCCATTCACCCATCCATATTTCTATCCATCTACTTATCCATCATCATTATACCTACCCATCCATCTATCCATTCATCTATCCATCCATTCATCCTTCCATCCACCCATTCATCCATCCATCCATCAATCCTACTGTCTTTCCTTCCATCTACTTATCCATAATCATTCCACCTATCCATCCGTCCATCTACTTATTCATCTATCCATCATCATTCTACCTATCCATCCATTCATCCATCTACTCATCCTTGCTTCAACCTATCCATCCATCATCATTCTACATATCCATGATTCAATTGTTCAACCTATTCATCTATCAATTCATCATTCATCTATCCATCATCATTCTACCTATCCATCCACTTATCCATCTATCCATCATCATTCCATCCTTTCATCCATCCATCCTACTGTCTTTCCATCCATAGGGTTTTCTTGATAGTTTCTAAATGTTTTCATACTGGTCTATTTTTCACTATAGTTCTGTTAGATTTTTCACTTGATTTATAGTCCACTGGGAAAACATTACAAGTCTGATAGCTTAGAACTGTATGTACACAATTTCATGTTCATAACACAAACGGTACAGGACACGTTATACATCAAGGTTAAATACTTGTGAGGTAGAGGTTTGTGCACAGGTAATAACAGTGATTACTACGTTCCCAATCAAAAACATAAACAGTTCTGACTATAAGTAAATACGATTGCCTAGGAGTCAACTAGAGTTGAGTAGAGAGAGATTTGCTGGTAAACCCAGGATATGGGGTGAGATGAACGCTAAACTCTGATTAGCTAAGGCTGGGGTATGAGAGATTAGTTAGCGATCAGGTAAACTGGGTGCTCTCGGATCCTCTCTGTGCAATTTTTCCATTCATACGAGAGAAGACATATGGAGAAATGAGATTGATGTCTTCTGATCAATAGCAACCAAAAATAAAAAAGATTCTACTGGACAGCGGGATGCTGATCACACAAGACATATCTTACTCAATCTGCTCAGGACGTCTGTGGCGCTGCGGTGGGGACAACAAACGCTGTATTCGGAAGGGAAACTACCAGACTGTTTAATATAGATGAGATGTTTAATGAAGTCTAGAGCTGCTGACTTATCTCGCTGGGCCTGATAAAACAGCATGCATAGAAGGGGTCAACGCAATTACAACTTCATCCAACACAAGAGCCACGGGCAGCCTGACAATAAACCGCTCAGCCTGACTCTGTCAATGAGCTTTTCATTACAAAACCAGGATTTGTTTTATGAACCTTTGTTGAAGTCTGACGGGCATGACAGAATGAGAGGAAGATAGAAACGAGACGAGGAAGTGTTTCTTAAAGAAAATAGAGGGTGATTGGTTGAAATGATCTGCTTGTGGGAGACACAGATCTTTAACGGCACAGTGTATGGGAGGGAAGGGAGGTGAACGGTTATTATGAACCCATTTATTTTGCCTACTCCAGACATAATCTCCCCTAATCTAGTGCTTCCTCAAACAGGATTTGCCATGTGTATTTAAACACCCCTTCTAGTCTGTCTTCCTGAGAGGCTGTGATTGGCAGTCTGCAGGCTAGTTTGTCCTGCATCTGTCATTCTACCTATCCATCCATCAAATCCCCCATCATTTTATCTATTCATCCATCCATTATTCTACCTGCCTATCCATCCACCTGTCATCATTTTACCTATCCTTTCATCTATTCATCCATCCATATAACTACCCATCTTTCTACCTATCCATCCAACCATCGTCTGTCCATCCATCCATCTATCCATCCATCATTTTATCTATCCTTCCATATCCATCCATCTATCCATCCATCATTTTATCTATCCTTCCATCCATCAATCCATCCATCCTTCTGTCTATCTATTTATCTATCCATCCTTCCATCAACCTATCCATTCATCCATCCATCCATCCATTCTTCTACCTATCATTCTACCTATCCATCTATCTATTTATCTATCCATCCTTCCATCAACCTGTCCATCCATCCATCCATCCATCCATCCATCCATCCATCCATCCATGCAACTATCCATCATACTACCTATCCATCCAACCATCTTCTGTCCGCCCATTCATCCATCCATTCATCCTTCTGCCAATCCATCTATCTATTCATCTATTTATCCTTCCTTCAACCTATCCATCCATCCATCATCATTCTGCCTATCCATCCATCCATCGCCTGTCCGCCTATTCGTCCATCCATCCATCCTTCTACCTATCATTCTACCTATCCATATATCTATCTATCCATCCTTCCTTCAACCTATCCATCCATCCATCATCCGTCCGTCCATCCATCCGCCCATCCATCATTTTACCTATCCATCTATTCATCCTTCCTTTAACCTATCCATCCATCATCATTCTGCCTATCCATCCAACCATTGTCTGTCCGCCCATTCGTCCATCCATCCATCCATCCATCCTTCTACCTATCATTCTACCTATCCATCTGTCTATTTATCTATCCATCCATCCTTCATCTATCCATCCTTCCATCCATCCTTCTACCTATTATTCTACCTATCCATCTATCTATTTGTCTATCCATCCTTCCTTCAACCTATCCATCCATCATTCTAGTAGTATATCCTTTAGAAATACACAAATGAAAAAACTTAATTATGGAATAAATGCAACAATTGAGCACTGGTCTTTTTTCATATTGTTGCCTTAACCATGATGATATCATTGTAATACACAACTTTGTATTCATGTTTTACATTAAAACACATTTGAGAAAATCCTCTCTGACCTTGGATGGCAGTGAGAATATCCTTGTCTACATAGCAGCATCATATATTCATTCTAATCCTTTCTCTAACACACACACACACACACACACACACACACACACACACACTTCCAGACTGGGCTGGCCTCCTGATGCTGTTTATGAGGTCTTAATCCAGCGCCCCTCTCCCTCTCTCGGCCTGTAATTACAGGTCTTAAGCTGTCACATGCAGCCTCTGCTCTGTCCAGCTCTCTCTGGAGACCCAGACAGCCTCATTAGCCCTCTATATCGCATCTCTCCAATCCCATTCTCTCCCTCTCCTGGCATTCATTTCCTCGGCTGTATAGAGAGCAGATGAACCCCTTTCCATTGCAGATCTGTTGTCCTCTCCCACATATTTTCAGTCTATTTTTCAAGTGGATTATGATGGCTACAAGCACCCGAGGCTGTGCAGCTGTGGGTCGAACTCCTCAAATTTACCCTGTGAATACTGTGCTTTTGAGACAGTGACAGTTTATTATGTGTCCCCATAATGGGTGAATTAATTCTCTCAGTGGTGAAAGTAAGGGCATTGAATGGGTACAACTGCTTTAGTTAAAGGAGCCAAATTCTACACATTTAAAATCCACATATAATACGGCATTAGTCAAGGTTTCTTACACCCAAAATGTTGGTGAATTACTGACCATGTAGCATTAAAAAGGCTAGTTTTTTTTTTTTTTTTTTTTTTTTTTTTTTTTTTTTTAGTGTTTTTTTTTTTTTTTAATGTGTATTTGGGCTTTATTGTGATTGGCTAACCTTAGTCATCTGTGTGGGACCATTGCATGAATACTGGACATAGGTTGATATATAAATACAGGCTGTCACATGATATAGCACTCATGCCTGTGGCATCTACAGCATGACCGGAGGGAGAGGGATATGAGCAGATCAAAAGTAGTTGTTCATTAAAAGGGGGATATATTTTTTTCAATTTTCAGATACATGCATTAATATTTATAGATTTAGATTTAAATGTATTTTAGTGCTGTCAAATGATTAATCACGATTAATCACATCCAAAATAAAAGTTTTTGTTTACATATAATATATGTGTGTGTAAAGTGTATAGTTATTATGTATATATAAATACACACACATGCATGTACAGGTATATATTTCAGAAAAATATGTTGTTTATATATTGAATATATTTATATATAATATAAATTATAAATATATACATGTAAATAAATTTACATATTTTCAAAATATATACTGTATGTGTATATATTTATATATACATAATATTTTTATTATGTTAAGTAAAATAAATTATGTTATGTAAAAAATTTTTTTTTTTGTGTGATTTTGTGGAGTGTGGGGCGGGGCAGAGAGCCGTGGGAACGGAAAATAACACTCATATTACACACTTGCTTTATTTATGCATTATAAACATATTTACATATCTACATTTTTATACATTGTATTTCCATTATTCATATATTATTTTTTATAGGGAAAAGAGTGTGGAAATGCATCAATATAGTTAAGTTATTATTATCATTACTTATTTAATGGTATTTTAAAAAGAGACATTTTTACCGACAACAAAGAGCAAATGAAAGCTAAGCTGATCTCTTCTGTACACAACTGTCTCTGTTCACCTTGTGAAGTGTGAGTGAGTCAGATTGAGTGGCTGTCGTGACACCTAATCTGCACAATGCCACTGTGCTTTAGTACGCTGCCCTTTCATTCAATCACTTACTTCCTCAGGTGCACCAATTGAGTTTCCCTGCTGAGCTGTGAGTGGATTACAGAGAGTGTCTTCATTCGGAGCCGGGCTTCTGCTCCCTGGACGCCTCCAGTCAAACAAACCTGCCTCGTACACACACCCAGCTTTTCCAATTCGCAATTTCTTTGTGGCACAAAACTACATTTCCCATGATGCTTCTGTCCTCCTCATAAATCCCAGTCACAGTGATATGACATCAGTAAGCCACCGTGAGCTCATGTCATAGAGGTCCATCGGAGAGTAAATAAACTAATGAAGTACAGATCCAGAAGTCCTTCTCTTATTGTTTGGCGCGTGTGGATGTGTCCCATCATGCCCTGTTTCGCCCCGTGGAGCAGCAGTCTGGCTCAATGCTAATAAAACCATAATTTAGCAGTCAGGCTGATTGATAGCTCTCTCAAGATACAATCGATCAGGCCCTCATTTCAGCAGGACGGTTTTCTGAAGCCAGCGTGGCACTTCCTTCCTGATGTCAGCTCTCATGAGCGTCATGTGGACACAAACCACATGGGTTGTTTTTATGCACAGGAGGCACTTTAGCAGGAAAAAAAAAAAAACTGTTGTTCATAATTGAGATGCAGTTTGATAAGAATGTTAATGAATTAGAGTCTAAAATTGCAATTACTAAAGCAGAGAGTACTTATTTTGGCACTCATATTAACTGATTACAGCAATGAAAAATTACTTCCTAATGTGTTTTAAACTGATATTTTTGCTGGACTAAACCAAACTAAACATACTTAAAAAGATACATTCACATTAGAAACGGCACTGAATAAGATATTAACGGTTTAATACGGCCATATTGTATCTTATAATATAAGATACATAAAAGTATACTTTGTCTTGATGTACTGGCAGATTTTTCACTTGTTTACACAGAGGTAATTTTGTGTATTATTTTTTTTGATTTGGTGTTAGATTTTTTAGTTTTTTATTTAGGATTTTTTATTCATAGGGTTTGAAGATTTGTTCACTTGATCATCAATGGATGCTCTGCAGTGAATGGGTGCCGTCAGAATGAGAGTCCAAACAGCTGATAAAAACATCACAACAATCCACAAGTAATCCACAGCACTCCAGTCCATCAGTTAATGACTTGAGAAGTGAAAAGCTGCATGTTTGTAAGAACCAAATCCATCAAGACATGTTTTCCTTCAAATTACTGCTTCTGGCCAAAACATGAGTCCATAATCCATAATAATGCTTCTTCCAGTGAAAAAGTCCATCTCCTGTTGTCTCTCACATCAAAATCCACCCACAGATTTGTTTTGGCTTATATACAGTGCTTGATCTGTGCAGATTTCTCTCATGATTCAGACCCGATGACTTTTTCAATAAAGAAGCAGTATCATGGATTATAGACTTATATTTTAGCTGGAAGCAAAGTTTTGAAATTAAAACATCTTAATGATAAATTTGTTTCTTACAAACAGTTTTTGGCTTTTCAAGACATTAATTGATGGACTGGAGCAGTGTAGATTACTTTTGGATTATTGTGATGTTTTTATCAGCTGTTTGGACTCTCATTCTGACGGCACCCATTCACTGCAGAGCATCTGCTGATGAGACACTGATGTGATGCGATATTTATTTTAATATGTTTGATGAAGAAACTAACTTACATCTTAGATGTCAGTTAGGGTTGGGGGTTTTTTAGTTTTTTTCAAATTTTTTTTGTTTTTTTTAAAGGTGCAAACTCAAACAGCTCAGTAAAAAAAATAAAATAAAATAAATATTATATCAAAAACACATTCTCCAAAAGCAAGTCTTTATATCTTATGCAGTGATGCTTCTCAAGTAAATGTATCTACCAGGTGCAAAATAGAGTCACAGCTCATTTACTCAGCAAAAACACTGTCGGTATAAAAGCACAACGCAAGCATGTTGTTGCTTTGCTTACTCACTTCTTGTTCAAATAGTGTAATCCAGGCTTCAGCTGCTGTGCTATTTTTCTCTCTTTCATTGGTTGACAATTAGAGCAGACTGCATCAAACATCTACCAGGTTACTGTACACCTCCTCTGAGACTAATCTACAAAGTTCAAATAATCTAACAAGGAGGAAATAATAGAAGGAAGTGAGAAACACTTCGAAGGATATATTAAATAGTACTTTTGTAAAACATCAAACTATCTTTGGCTTGATGCAAATTTCATACTTTCAAAGAACGGAGCATCTCCAAGTGAGGACAGTGTGTGCATTTCTCTGCTCCCTGAAGGATTTCCAGCTATGTGCAATAACTTTGATTTCTCTTTGTAGAAAAAAAGAAAATATCCTCAAAGAAACCGCGCATAAAACAGTGGACCAGAGGGCCCTTCACAGTTCTTCAGACAAAACTGCATGAATATGCATGAAGATAGATGTGCTATATGCAAAATCACATTTAGAAGTCAAGGAAAAAATACTTACACTTACACTGAATATTAAAATCCAGTCTAAATAAAATATATTGTGTTATTAAATGTACATTGTTGTTTATAGCACAAAAAGTATCAAATATCATTAAATGGCATTTGAATGGCAATATTATGTGTGATATCCATACAATTAATAAACAAAAAAATTTTATAATAATAATAATATTAATGTATAAATTGTTGTTTTTAGATATCATTAAATGGCATTTAATATATATATATATATATATATATATATATATATATATATATATATATATATATATACACACACACACAGTACAAGACCAAAAGTTTGGAAACATTACTATTTTTAATGTTTTTGAAAGAAGCTGCTCATCAAGCCTGATTTAGTTTTGATTAAAAATACAGAAAAAATATGTAAATTGTGATATATTATTACAATTTTAAAATAATTGGTTTTTAAAATTCATTACACTTTAAATGATCATTTATTTCTGTGATGCATAAGCTGATTACAAAGGATCATTATCACACTGATCCTTTAGAAATCATTCTAATATGATGATTCATCAAAAGTTGGAAACAGTTCTGGTGCAATTTTAATATTCTTTGTCTCATCATTTCACAAATTTATATTATCCATACTTTTGATGAATATATAGAAATTTCGGTAAAAAAAAAAAAGAAGCTATGTTTTTTAAAAATATAAAGATTTTGTATAACATATACACTCACTGGTCAGTAATTTGGGGTCAGTATTTTTTTTTTCTTTCTTTTTAAAAAATAAAATCCATACTTTTTTTCAGCAAGGATGTGTTTAAATTGATAAAAAGTGATAGTAAAGAAAATATATTATTAGATATATATATATTAGAAATGTTTTTTTTTTTTTTTTTTGAATAAATGCAGTTCTTCTTAACCTTTTATTCATCAAATATATAGACAGCAGAACTGTTTTCCAACACTCATATAAATCAGAATATTAAATGATTTCTAAATGATCATGTGATAGAAACTGGATTTACATGTGACACTGAAGGCTGGAGTATGATGCTGTGTGCTTTGCATCACAGTAATACATTATTTTTTTAAAGTATAGTTCAAATAAAAACTATTCTTTTAAGTTGTAATAATATTTCACAATAATATTACTGTTTTTTTTTTCCCCGTATTTTTGATCAAATAAATGCAGGCTTTGACAGAAGAGACTTCTTAACAAAAACATTAAAAATATAATGTTTCCAAACTTTTGACGCTGACTGTATATATATATATAATATATATATATATATATATATATGCTAATATATAAATATATAAATAATTTTATTTTATAAAGCGCCTTTAAAAGCAGCTTCTCAAAGTTCTGAACACAATATAATCAATACTATAAAAAAACAATACAAGATCAACAAACAAATGCAAGTTTGAATATATATATATATATATATATTGTGACGAGCGTCATCTGGAGGAATAATCAGCGTCGCCCTGGCAATCACCGACAACACCTTTTTACGCCGGCTGATCGGCCACCGCTGCAGCTCATTAGAGCACTGCTTTTAAGCAGCAGATGCTGAGCGAAGGGGGGAGACGGAAGCCAATATGCACGCAGGACTAACCCTTTCTCTCGTTGTCCCTTCCTCAGAAAGCAGCGTGACCGACAGCCCATCCCTTTGGAGCACGTTTTGGACACCCACTTTCACTTGGACGGAGCACTGAAGAAGAGCACTGTGTGAGCACCAGCCTCCACGCACCGCGGCTTGCCATCCTGCACCTGTCACCTTGTATAAATAAAATCCACCCTCCGGGGCCTTTTGTTGTGCACTAAGCCTAAACTTGTCGAGTGATTCTTCCCCACGTCACAATATATATATATATATACACTAGAGGCGTGGAAAACTAATTGGATACACTCAATCCGGGGAAATGTATTAATTTCTCATTTCAATAATCCAGCACTGATAGGCTCAGATGCCGACCTTTATGAAGAGCAACATACGCTTCCAATTACCCACAATCCTCAGAGGCTGTCTTTGAACACTCTGCTGAACTTTGATAACTTCATTCCAAACATTTATAATCGTAATAAGAATATTAAGTGCGTTAAATACTGAACGCTCCATTTCTGCTTAAAGTTCTGCTGCAATACAAATATTGTTTTTGCCCCGTAATCTTACAGCGACGGGGGGTAAAACTCAAAGTCGAGCAACATAATAAGTTTTAAAGTATTTTAAGAAATTAATTGAATTCAAATGACTGCAAGACTTTTAATTGCCTGAGAACTCATGACCTTATATTAATAGAAACCGAAAGCCATCGATTGGAACCGCTGCCTCTCTGAAGCTCAGCCTCAATTATTGAACTGAGAAAGAAAACGCAATGACCAATAATACATTACATCATTATCTGGGTCACGACAATCCCTTACGAAGAACATCACTGCTTCAATTACCAAAGGCAGTCTGAGAGATAGTCACTTCTCAATTTGAAACCCATTTCAGACAAGAGTCAGCGGCTGATTATTAAACCCTTCATTTACAGTTTGAGCCTTTGGATCTACTGTAATTGTGACAAAATCAGGTCACTCTCTCCATGGCAGGCCTTCCCCAGTTCCATCTACGAGCCTTCAGTCAGAAGAACAAACTGTACAACTTCAAATCATGGAATGCCTTCCTAGAGAGCAGGTGCTTGAGAAACAAACGCTGCTCCAAAAGGTTGGAAGAAATAAAGCTACCTTCTAAGATCTTAAAATCTTAAGATGCGTCATATGTATCTGAAGACAGCCTCATCTCATTAGTATCCGTACACAAGGTTTAGATGAATGGTTTTATAGTCACTGAGGCATATATTGACATAGTGACAGCAACTAACATATAAAAGTATTATGTACGCTCAGCTTTAGAAACTTTCTATAAATATTTTTATAGAATTATTTTTTACAATTAAATAGACATTTCTTAATCCCTACCCTAAACACTTCTCAACAACAGTGTTATTTTAATATTACTGATATACTATTAAAATATTAATATTTCAAATAAGGTTTTATTTTTATATTTTCAGTTTTTATTTTAATTTTAGTTTTTTTGTCAGTCGCTTTTGTCATATATTTCTTTAATACTTCAATGCAAACCTGTTTTTTTTATGTGTTTCATTCTCTAATTTTCTAAGGTTTTATCTATACTATTTAATTTCAGCTTTATTTCATTTAACACTATAGTTTTTTACATTTTTGTTTTACTACTCAAAAATATATAAAAGTGTGTATATTTTATAAGTTTTTTTTTTTTTTAAAGCGTGTCTATATACATATAATTAAGTAATAATTACAATATTCTAAAATTTGGAAGTTTAGACATCGGTAGAATGGATGAACGAACGAATGAACTCAAAACGAGTTGAATATAGCACCAGAAGTTCACAGAACAGAATATTTTTTTTTTTTTTCTAAATGTAATGACATTGAGCATTCTTAATCATTAGCTTCTTATTAAATACAATAAAAATCTACTTATTAATCCAGTAAATTCAATATTATACGAACATAAAATGATTCATAAAACATGCCCTTCTTCGGTATCACAACTTGACTTCTCTAATATGTAAAAAAAGCTCTGTACACATACTATAAAATTCTGTTTTTTTTTTTTTTTCTCTCATGTGTGTTTATATGGGCTCCTTTGGTGTCCTTTTGGAGTTACTAAGTACCTTTTTTGGAAAGACACCTAAATTTATCTTGAAAAACGCTTGCAGAAAATACAGATTTTTGTGAAACACCCTTTAATCTTTTGGTGTACTTTGCTGGATATAGCAAATGATGACAAAATAGTAAATTTCAAACCTTGTCTATGCTAATTTCATGAAGTGTATGATTAATCTAATCACAGAAAAAAGGGTGTGATTAAGTTAGATTAAAATTGTAATCAATTGACAGCCCTATATATATAGATATATATATTGTCTATATAGCTATTATATATATAGTTTTATATGTATATATATTTATATATTATATGTATATAAGTATAGATCTACATGATATATATGTTAATATGTATAATATATATATATATCATTAGATATAACACCTATATATAATATAGGAGTTGTGAGCCGTTATCAGCGTTAACGTGCTGCGTTAACGTGAGACTTAATTAATCTATGCCCACCACTAATATATATATATATAGAGAGAGAGAGAGAGAGAGAGAGAGAGAGAGAACATAAAAGGATTCCTAAAACATGCTCTTCTAATATATTCATACGCAGTGGACCTCATTCATGAAACACGAGCAGAATGATTTTTTGTGTAAATCATTCGAAAAGCCGCTCTGACATAAATTCCCTAATCATAGCAACCAAAGCATCTCAGCTGGACAAACGCTGTGCCACCGAAATGCTCTCAAGCGACACCAACTGCTCATTTTCAGAAGAGCACCTGACATTTTTCAGCTGGCTAAGTACTCTTTAGTGGACACTCGTTATTGAATATCTATTGTTAGTCATATGGTCCTTCACTCTTTTTTGCATTTATGCAATATACTGGAGCCAAACCTGAGAAAGTAGATCAGATCATTCCACTGCGTTCCTGGACACATGATTTGCGCAGCTGTAATTCACAGGCGGGGCTTATGCTAATTGTGAATGAGCGTGCACGAGCGCCCTATTCACGAATGATTGGAAGTTCTTAACATATGCATGTTTAACTATCAAATTGGACATTTACGAAGCATTTGTGAATCCGGAGGAGAGTTTTCGGGTGGGTCTGTTTTACTTGCAAATTACTCCGAATTTACTCCTATATTTACGAATGTTTCATGAACGAGGCCAAATGTGTGAACATTTGAGATGCAGATTTTTAGTGTCTATGCAAGCATATAAAAATGTATTTGCTGTAGAACCACACTTTACATATGAATACCTGCTATTACTAATGAGTGAATGGACTTGCTGTATTTTGGAACAACAAGAGTTTTTGATTGACAGTGTAGGACATCGATTCACATTCAGGACAGGACTCGAGACAGAGTGTGCTTCTCCCAAACATAATCGAGTACACACACAGACACACACACAGGGCAGCGGACAGTGAGCGGACTTTGTTGGTTTTTATTCTTTTTTATGTTTTCCTGTGTTTTCTGTATTTTGGTGTATGAGAGTAGGGATGTGAGGGATGTCAGCGCCGCACAATCTCTGATTCCTTCAGTGGCCCCTGCAATCTCTCGCTACCCATCATTCTCCTCTTCTTTCCACTTTCACTACTCTTGCCATCTCTCTTTTTTCTTATTTCAGCTTTCCACCTCTCTGAATGCCATATCAAAGCGCAATTTATAGTGTATGTTGATACACAGTGGGAGCTCGGCTGCACTTCAAAGTTTGATGAAAAGGATGAAAGCAACCGTCCTCTTCCTCGTTTGACAGACAGATAAAAGCGACCTTGAGGCGGGTGCTCCTGAAGGCGACGGGTGACCTTGGCTGGGACGAGCAAGAGAGGATGGAAGGGATGCATCTGGTTGTGTGTGTGTGTGTGTGTGTGTGTGAGGGGACAGAAGAAAGCATGAGGTCTGCTGCTCTCAAACAGGTCCAATCAGCTCCACACAGCCGCTAATAAAGGCTGATCTGAGCGCAGCAGTGGGCTCTTGGTGTGTGTCGCTGGTTTCTGTGTGAGCATCCGTGATTTGATTACAAAACACGTTATATTTTAGTCAGGTTGTGAGTTTGCAAGAAGAGGCAGACTGGGAACAAAAGGTACTACAGAGACTTATTTCTTCTCTCTGTTGTGTGGTCTTCAGGTTGTGAGTTTGCAAGAAGAGGCAGCATAGCACCGAGAAGTGAGTGGCAGATTGTATTGAGTGAAGGCTCTGATGAAGCAATGTGTACCATATACTTTTCATGGTGTATTTCCTGTCTAACCCTTTTTTACATGTTTTTTTTTACAAGTGACTTACCTTTTTTTAAGTGACTTATTTTAGAATGGTTCACATTCCTGTATCACATCAGGCTTTTACACAACACAGATTTTACTAGTCACAATTTACTAGCTGGATTTAACAGTGATTTCACCCAATTCTCCTGAAGTCAGTGGCAGTAAGCTGAAAATAATATACAATAATTTTTTTTTTACATTTTTTTTTTACCTACACAATTTATGTTTGACATGAATAAAACATTTTAATTATTATTGCTACTCCAATATACATAAATATACACTACCATTCAAAAGTCTGAGGTCAGTAACTTTGTTTGTTTGTTTATTTATTTATTTTTAGTTCATTTTATTTTATTTAACAGAAATTCTTATTTTTATTCGGCAAGGATATATTAAATTGATCAAAGGTGACTGTAAAGACATTTAAAATGTTACAAAAGATTTCTATTTCAAATAAATGCTTTTCATTGAACGACCTGTTCATAAAAAATCCTGAAAAAAAGTTTCCAAAAAAAAAATCTGGATCAGCAAATCAGTATCTTAGAATGATTTCTGAAGATCATGTGACACTGAAGACACTGAAGTAATGATGCTGGAGATAAATTCAGCTTTGATCACGGAAATAAATTATATTTTACAATGAATTCAAATAGTAAACAGTTCATTTGATTTTTAATAATATTTTACAATATTACAGTTTTTACTGTATTTTTGATGAAATAATGCAGATTTGGTGAGCAGAAGATGTGGTTGAAAAAAATCTAATGAATAAAGCAATAAGTGAGTTTACGGATTTTTCTCCTTAAAAAAAATGTGTTTCAGCACAAATCTCATCAATGTCTTAAATTGTGCTGCTTCATCATAAATTCAAACTCTTCTCATCAAACAGAGCAAATGATCCGAGCTACAGGATTCACTTTCATTTTATAGCATGCTGTACTCTTACTGAAAACCATTGCCTTGTTACTGTCTATTTTTATTTCTCCCGAATATTTTTTAAGAAATAAACATCCAAGACACAACTGATATCTAAAAGAACCATAAAGGAGACTCTATTAAGTCCCTTGAGCTCTGAGCAACCACACTCTCCTCTGGGAAACATCCTCTCCACTCGGAGCGTGAGAGCACGGCCACAGACGCCACTCGTCTCATTTCCATAAGCAGTCATCATTCTGAATTTCATCTCCTCCTAAAGCAGCGCCTTCAAAGCGCCTGTCGTATATTCTTTAGAAAGATAAGTGTTAGATTACACTTTCAGATGTTATGACTCTGTGCAGGCAAAAAAAAAAGATAGCGAAACACAAACACACATCCAAAGGACTGCATTGGGCAAAGAGGGGGGATGGAAAAGATTGCATTTGAAGTTGATATTTGATATTTCATACTGCCATCTGTTATCAGTATAAATCAGCATGAGCATTTCAGCGGTCAAATTGCTTTCGATCGCAATCCGTTTGTTATTTAATACTGTGTTCTGTTTTTCTCTCTCTCTCTGTCTCCTGTGTCTGTCTGATAAGAACTACTCACTTTAATTCACTTTTTCTGCAGTCAAACTTCCCCATCCGCAGACACTACTCAACTCAGACGGCCGGTCTGTCAGTCACTCAGACAGCCGCTCCGTTCATCTTTATGCAGGATGAAAGCCATTTTCATCAGAATTTAAGGACCTGCACTGAACTATTGTCTGGTAGTTTATTGCATTCAAGTCTATGGCAGCCTCTAGAACCATATGGGAAAAGTTGGTACTGTATCTAGATCCCATCTTACTGCAACACTCTCAAATCGCTATCAACACTCTCGCATTTATAAAAACAACGTTTCTGGCTCCTTAGGTCATGCAGAGTTCAATCTTTCAATTCATGCCACACTAAATTTCCCAGCAATTTGACAAAACATACTTTTCAAATTTATCCTTCGGCTTTTATCCCCAAATTTGGGTCAGATTATCTTCATTGTTAGGCTTTTTTTCCCAGATTTTTGTCAGATTATATTTTTTAAATTTATATTTTTTTTTTTTTTAATAAACCAAACCATTCACATGCAATGTTCATTCGAGAGGATTAAAAATTAAGGTATAATTGATATTTTGAACTTTATGGGATAGTTCACCCAAAAATCTAAATTGTGTCATCATTTACTCACCCTCATGTCGGTCCAAACCTGTATGAGTTGCTTTCTTATGTTGAACATAAAAGAAGATATTTTGAAGATTGCTGGTAATCAAACAGTTGGTGGATCCCATTGACTTCCACAGTATTTTTTTTCCTACTATGGAAGTCAATGGGAACCACCAACTGTTATTATTAAAACTATTAGTTAAATGTACTTTAAATGTAAAACTTTTAATTTGTGACGCGTAGAGAGCACATGAAAGTGTGTCTCTTTAAGTACACTCAAGTGGCATTTTGTTTCATTAATATTATATTAGAAATGTTCTTTTCAAATTTGAAGAACACTACAAGAGCACATTCAATACAATGAAGCACACTTCTTTTTCACAAGGGCATGCTGGGAATTCAAACTACAGCTTAGAGCCAAATAATACAATGTAAACACAGATTCTGTGGTTCCTGTGTGCTGCAGACAGTGGATGACTGACCTCTCCCCTCCCTGCGACCCGCCGGGCCACGATCAGCTGAATCATGCCTCTCTTGTTGCCCTCGATGGACATGGATGTGCGGAGGGCCTCCATCGCTTCCTGATTGGTTTTCTCCAGTAGAGACTCTCCATTAACGGCTATCAGCTGGTCATTTATCCTCAGCCGCCCGTCCTGTGATCGCACACACAAGAACATATTAAAAGTTTATTTGGAATATATGAAAATAAAATAAAAAAGTATGAGAGATGAGTCTCGTAGCCAATCAGAGAGCTGCTCCTCACCTTGCAGGCGGCTCCTCCAGTGATTATAGACTTCACGAAGATGCCCAGGTCAGCGTGGCTCTCTTTAGATCTATTGCCCTTGACGCTGACCCCTAGCCCGGCCGAACCCGAGTCATTGAGAGGGATTTCAAACGTCATAAACTCTCGCGTTCCATCCGGGGTCAAAATTAAGTCGTCTTGTTCTTTCTAGAGAGATAAAGAACAGGTCAAATGACATTGATGAGTTAAACATTTTTCAATATTAAAATATTTTTTCACAATTTAATATGCATCTAAAAATAAGCCACCAAAAGTATATGAACACTGTGTCTGTGGCGTTTTCTAAAGCATCCCAATCAGCCCAGCATAGCAACAATTTAACCAATGGCATGAGTTTGGGGTGGGGCTTTCTCTCTGTTTGACCAATGACAGGCAGGGAAAGTATACACACTTGTTTCCATTATGGTTTCTCTCACAATTCAAACTTTATTCTTGCAATTCTGAGGGGTAAAAAAAAAAAAATCTGAATTATGAAACTGTCATGAAATTTTTTTATTTATTTTTTTTCCCTCAATTGCAAGTTTTTGTAGCTCACATGTATTTTTTCCTGCAATTGGTCATGGAATTTTTTTTTCCTCAATTGGTTTCTATCTTGCTTGCTTTCATTTTAATTCTGACTTTAAAAAGTCAGTTTAATTCTGACAGTATAGCTCACAATGAATTTTTTTCTCCTCGAAATTGCCAGAAAAAGACTGAACTGTGAGATATAAACTCAGAATTGCAAGAAAAAAAGCCAGGATGGATTCATTCATTTCGAATCGGTTCTTTATTCATTATTTTTTCGCCTGTGGTGCATCTATTGAAAGTGAAAGTGTTTGGAGGATACCTGTTTGAAAACAATCATTTTGCAGATCCCTTTTGTGACATAAGTGGTGTATAAAATGACATACCTCAGCTTTAATAACAAACAAAAGTGCATAAAGCTAAAAATGTAACAAATGGCATCAAATAAACACAAAACTCTTTATCAAGGAAGGATGCTCACAGTAGTTAAATATGATAAGTTTTAAGCCATCATTTCAGCATATTTACTGCCAGGGGACTACAAATTTTCATCAAAAACACCATTAACTCAAAGCTGACACATTAATAAAATGCCATTCAAGATTAACAAAATGAATATAATAATATGAACACAATAAACATGGTTGAATTATAGAGCGCTTTGAGAGATGGGGAGAGATTAACACAGCGGGATCACATGACTCATTAAACAGGATGTTTACAATGGTTACTATGGAGATCTGTGTTAGCACCCGTTGAGTGGGCGCTGTCCTGTTGTACACAGGGACAAAGGAATCACAGCGCAGAGTCAAACCCATCATATATAGCACCTGATGGAGTAAAATCCAGAAATACATTTCCATATCACTATATATCATATCTGGAGCATGCCATCATTTCTAGCTGGTCAATTAGACCAAGTTTCAACCTAGTAAAACATCTTGGTCACAGCTGACCAGCAAAAATCCAGCTACTGTGTTCCAAAATCAGCTTTTTTCCAGCAGGGACGCCATTATAAGGTGATTCATTTGAGAAAAATCCACTCTGTATAACACCTATATACAAAGCAAAGGTAAAGTGTTTTAAGAAAGGTTCAGCACACATACACACACTAGCACACACACACACACACACACACACACACACACACACACACACACACACACCACACAGAGCTTGACCCTCAGCGAGAGTCCGCATGAACTGAAGAATGCCAGGTGCTTGGCTTTAGTCCAGCTGCCGAGAGCAAGAGGCTGGAGACGAGTTATAGAGATTCAGCCAAGCATTCAGGTGAGGCCCCTATCTCTCCTTCCGTTCATAATACACCTCACACACACACACACACACACACACCCCATCATCCCGTGCCTGAGCGGTTGCTATGGCAACACAGGTGGCTCTCAGCAGACAATAGCAGCTCTCAGGTTGAGAACCAACATCCAGGTGAAGTCGGCGGAAAGAACACATGCGGCGGCGTCATCCGCAGGCACTAACACAGCGTTCACGCGTGTGATTTTCACCCAGTCATTTAGTTCCTGTCACACCGTCAACAAGCACGCAAAAGGAGCGCAGTCTTTCAGACTGACACAATGAAGAGCCTCTCATCGGCTCGCTCTCGTTTCCCCAGAGAGGCCCGGCGGCCAGAACTGATATGCATTATGGACAGAAACATGAAAAAGACATCTTTCTGAGTTTTACTCCAATTCTCGCCTTTGACAGATAACACAGTTTTGTCGGTTGTTCCGTGGCAACCGAGAAATAACATGTCAAGCACTTGAAGGAGTTTCCAGAGCTGTCGGTAAAGACACGGAGCCTCATCATTTACAGCCTTATTTTGCTGGGCGGGTTATTTAGAGGAGCTCAGATATATAATAATCAGAGACTGTACTAATGCTTGGGGAAATTCCAAAACTGTGAAGTTGTATAATGTGCAATGTGCAGTGATAAATCAAATGGAAAAGAAAAGGTTCCAGATTATATACGTAAATCAATCAATCAATCAATCAATCAATCAAAAGTGAAACTAATAGACAACGTCCACAAATGATCAAATTCAGTTATCTGTCAGCCTTGTCATAACCAAACAGCAAACACAACCAAACTAATAACTATAAATCTAATAATCAAAAGGAAAACACAACCAAAATGATAAGTGAAAATTAAGATAATTTAATAATAAATAAATAATTTTATTAAGAAATGTGAGTTCTGCTTTGCAATTGAAAGCATAATCTAAGCCCACAACAAAAAACCAAAACAAAACAAAGCAAAGAATTTAAAATAAAAAAAGCAAAACAAAGCAAAGCAAAAATAAAAAAGAAAAAAACAAAGCAAAGAAAGCAAAGAAAGTAAAATAAAGCAAAGAAAGCAAAATAGAGAAAAGCAAATCAAAACAAAAAAAAACAGAGGTAAATGAACAAACAAGACTGAACAAAAGACTATTTATTTAAAAATGTATAAAAACAAAATAAATAACTAAAGAAAAAACTAAAGAAAAAAGTAAATGAAATAAGTGAATGAACTAAATGAATGTGTTAAACAAATATGTTCACAAATTTAATCAATGATTTGCTTGATTGTTTGTATTATTGTTGTTAATATTATTCATGTCAGTAGTATAAATGTGGGGCAAATTTAACTAATTGTACTTACTTTGATACTCAGGGCATTTTCACACCTGGCTCGTTTGGAGCATTTGTTTCTGAACCTGGAATGCCCAGTTTGTTTCAGCATACATGAACACAGCATTTGCACCTGAATCCACACCAAAATAATCAGTCCAAGATCTCCTAAATAACTAAAACTGACTGAAAACAAACTCTTACATTACCACTGTGATGAGAAAGCAATCCAACCCAACGATCCAACGTGTATCATAATTCAAAATAAGAAATGTGTTGCATAAAAAGCAGCAGTGTGAGCACATTACTGACTTGCATAAACACATTTTGGTACACTTTAAATTGTTGCCTTGTAAAAGTAAACAGAACTAAACAAGTAGAAAATGCAACATTTTTTAATGATCTACAGGTCTGAAAACACCCATCACTTTTAAATTTTTGATTTGTTGGCCTGTAAAAACCTATTGAATTTTTTGCTTGGAAGATTCTTTCACCTTAAAACAAAATTCTTGATTGTATTGATTTTGACCATTAAGCTTCAGTATGCCAAGTCAGAAGAAGTACTGTACCTGCACTACAGGTGGCTTAAAACCAAATTTCTCGGCCTGAGTCTACATGAAGTTTTATAACATGCAGCAGTTTGTTTGAAGGTCTGAAATTGTGTTACAAACAGCTGGTTCATTTTCACAAGCCTTAACAACACTGTACATTTCTTTCACACAGTGACAAAGGAAAAATACATGACTTTATAAAAGGTGCATCGAGCTCAACCTGGTCCATTGTGCTCGGGAGTAATTAATTCATTCATAAGCTGACTGGATGGTGTGCATTCATTACATGCTTTTGTTTCCAGAGTGAGCTTGAATTATACTGTCAGTGCACAGACCATGAAGAGAAGAGCCCATGAGAGATAAGACAGTGTCTGAACACACACACAGAGAAGAGCAGACTCTCTTATACTCCACTGGGACTTGCAGACAGATTACAGAAATAAAAAGAAAAATTACAAGTGAGTGAATGAATGAAAGAAACAAAGAACAAACAAAAGTTAAAATAAAAGAAAAAATAACTTACGAAATAAACACACTTTCAACAGAACTAAAAGAGAGAATGCATTGATGAACAAACAAACAAACCAAAAATACCCTCAAAATTAACAATTAACAAAAAGAATGAACAAACAAATCAGTGAATACAGAAAAAAAAAATCAAACAAAATAGAAGAAAAATAAAACTAACCAAGTAACAAAAACAAAACAACAAAATAGAAAACAAAACATGAAAAAAATAGAGGGAAAAGGGATTAAGGAAAGAAAAAGAAAGAAATTAAAATGTAAATAGAGAGAGAGAGAGGAGGAGAGGGAGGAAAGAAAGAAAGAAAGAAAGAGAGAAAGAACTAAAAGTTAAAATAAATTATTGAACAAGCAAACCAAAAACAAAAGACAAATGAAAAAAATAACAAAAAGAAAGAATAAACAAGCAAATCAGTGAAGGCAGAAAAAGAGGAAATAGTAAAAAAAAACAACATGCTTTAAAAACAAAATGTAATGACCAAACTTGAGAAAATAATAAACAATGTAATGGAGGGAGGAAAGGGATGAAGAAAGTAAAATAGTGAAATGAAAATATAAATATTGCTCTCTATCTTCAAACTGCTGCCAAGGTTTGAAACAATTAGCATGGCTGAAACTTTCTCGCCCGAACGGGGCAATGACATAAAGGTCACTGGAAATGAATTTAAGAGGCTAAAAGAAATCAGTCAAGTATGTAATTGCAAAGAAGGCCTGTGCATGATAAGTACAGAAACATGAAATTTCTCCCCACTGTTTCTTTGGCCCTCCACCTTCTGATAAAGACTGCATATTAAACACCTCCGACTAATGCACATTCAAGACTTTCAGGTACAGTTAGACCCGAAGAGCCGAGAAAGAGAGAGAGAAGGAGATTAGATGAGACAGTCAAAGCTTCGAGAGGAAGAACTGTCACAGCTCAGCACCTAAAGCCAAGGTGACATGAAGAGCTGGAGAAGTGAAGTCAAACACCTCATTCAAACATGTTTTTACAAGGAACCAAATTCCAAACACAAGGTCACAAGAAGAAAGTGAAAAATGCAGGGCTGCATGATAATGGTTAAACAGTTGATCATGATTATTTTGCTCAAAAATACTATCACGGTTTTTCTCTTTTTAATTTGTTTTTTACATTTGATCAAAATTATTGCATTTTCACATAAGCACAAATCAAAAGAACGTCAACTTGCATGGTTTGCTTATAGATGAATGATAATCGTTATTGGAGCACAATCTTGCATTAAGCTATAAATAAATGATAAACTTTAACCTCACAATTTTCTGTAAAGCTGCTTTGATGTGTATTGTAAAAAAAAAAAAATAAATACACTATAAAATTGACTTTTAAGGATGACTATATCTTAGCACATTGTGCAGGTTATATTTTAAACAATTTATCATGCAAAGTGCTCTGAGTTAAAATCAAAGAAGGTAAATGTAGCTAAAGAGGAATAAAATACAGATTAAATAATTGAATAAACATGCCTAGCTAAAATAATCTAAATAAGATTCAAAGCATACAATAAACAAAATTGATATTTTTATAGGAAGGCCATTTATAGGAATCGTGCAGTAGTCGGCTGTGATTGGACAGGGAGAAAATTGGGCTAGGTTTTATTCCTTTTGGGTGGTTTCTGCATTGGCTTTGGGTTGGAAATTTTCTGGGACCTGGCAACCCCGTGTATTGCAGCGAGTGCGGCTGTGCATGGTTGCCAAGTTGGGAAGATTAAACCACTGATCACAAACTATATCAATTTATGAAAAATGCCCTGATTGGAGGATTTAAACTGTTAAAATCCGGCAACCACAACCATGATAGCATGTGGAGGCTTGTTACCAATACAAGATGTCACATTAAAATAAAAAATGATCAGGCTAAATATTGTAGATGATTATGCTTAATAAATCAAGATCAGCAGAAATCCTGACAACGATTTAAATACGATACATCCTACAGCCCACTGGCTTAAGTGTGCTGATCTTATTTTGATTATACTTAATAAGCTATATGCCTACAGAGCATGTTATGTTTTATAACAAGCCAATATTTGATGATTAGCAGCATTGTGTTGTACATATAAACGCGTATGTGCTACAAGGACGGCATCGTGGTTGAGACCTAACTGTGCTTGACTACACCACATGCTCTGAGCAAGCTCTGCCTGTCCCAAAACTGCTCTAAACTAGCTTGTTTATCAGCGCTGTACAGCGGCAGAACAACGGCCGCCACATATGAACAGCTAGGCTAATTGCTGTCACAGCTGAGAGAAAAAGTGCTAAACAAAAACAGGTGGCAGCTCAAAACTGTTTTGTGAAACGAAAAGAAAAAAAAAATATGCTGGCAGAACGTTATTGTCTTCCAATGCACTTTGCAACATTAGGCTTAATTATGGAAGTGCTTGGCTTTCCCAATCTGCAGCAGCGCAAACTGGCACGTTTTAAATGCGGCCCATAAAAGCGCTCGTGAAAGGAACGGCAGCACATCTGCAAACCGTGGGGAAAAAAGAGGGTAGAGAAAGGGGAAAAACAAGGGAACGATTTCAGGGGAGTAAAAAGGGTTCGAACAAGCAATTGAACTTAAGCGTGCCAGTCTGGCTAATGGAGACGGGTGAGGTAATTTTCACAGTAGGGATGCCAGGCGTAGTGCTTAAAAAGAGAGAGCGACTCGCCATGCTTGACTATCCTAAAAAAAATATGGGCTCTGGATGAAGAGGAGATTGGGATGAGCCGTTAATGGATGTCGCATTTGCAGCTTGGAAGGTTTTGTGACCTGCTGTGTCAAAAACTGAGTTTATGTAGATACCTTCAAGACATATGCATCTGTTTTGAATTCTGATCGTAGTTCCAGACTTTAAAACATTTTCTGTTCATTTACATAGTGCTGTAGTTAGCTCCATACAGCACTTTTTTGTAGTTCCAGACTTTAAAACATTTTCTGTTCATTTACATAGTGCTGTAGTTAGCTCCATACAGCACTTTTTTAATTATAATAATGATGATGCTTCATGCTTATTAGCCTGTCAAGGGAAAAAAAAAAAATGTGTTTGAGTGAGGAAAAAAAAAAAAAAAAAAACAAAAAATATGTGGAAAATAAAAACGACAAAGAAAAAATGTTTTGAGGGATGAAAAAAAGTAGAAAATAAGAAAGAAGACTAACAAGGGAAAGGATAGTTTATGAACAAACAAAGAAATAAAAAAATAAAGAAATAAACTAACAAAGAACAAACAAAAGATTTAATGAAAAACATGTAAAAAACATGTTAATTGAAAATATAATAAATTAAGAGGAATAACAAAAGAAAGAATAATATTATAAAATAATGAATAAATTGTAAAAATTAAAAAAATTGTTAATAAAGAAAGAAAGAAAGAAAGAAAGAAAGAAAGAAAGAAACGAAGAAAGAAACAGAAAGAAACTAAGAAAGACATTTAAATATAAAATTTGCTCTCAAAATTTCACAATCAATCATATTAATTAGTATATTTAATACATTTTTGTCATTATTTTGATTATTATTTATATTATTTGATGTGGAGAACAAACAAACAGAATATGTGTGCAAATTCATAAAATAATGTTGTCACTTTTGTGTCAGTTATTTTACCTAAATCATTCTGAATTGGTTCATATATTATACAAACCTTATTCAAAGCCTTCAAAAGTTTTTATTTTCTCAGTGAATGATAACAGCGACTGCTATAAGGGTCTTAGAGTACTACATTTTCTCAGCAGCTGTGAGAGAGCCAAGGTCCTAGTGAATGTGATAATTCATTCGCCGTTAAAAAACCCAGAAAGACTGCCAAGTTACAAATAGATCCTGATAGCTATCTTGGCTCAGAAACGGCTCCGTTCCCATGGTACAGAGCCCATTTTGCCGTCACGACGTCTCCGATGAAACGCTCTGGCCAACAGCTGCCAGCAAGGACAGCAACTGGACCGCAGGTCTCGCATACGCAGAAACTATAGAGAATTACCTCACTGCAACTATGACAAAGGCTTAAAGGCATAACTTAACTTTAAAGCAAAGATAATTATATCAGAGCCACATTTGGTGACTCAACATGAGCTCCTGAATAAAGAGGAAACTTCATCTGAATGTTTGGTCGTCGTCTTAATAATTCCCTAAGGATCTGACTGCGGTGTGGAGATGGATGGGATGCGGTCAGGGTTATGACAGATGAAACCAACGAGCTGTAATTTGGGACAAAACGGCGGAGACACACCCATTAAATAAGAAAGGGGCTAATTATCTTAATCAAGCGGGATGCCCTCCTGCCCAAGCTCACTTCCTCCACTGGCCGTTGCTATGGAAACAGTCAAATAGGTTGGTAACACAACAGATCTGGACATCATATGACATGCCAAACTCACATAAGAGCGTCATTTGTGCTTCAGGGGCGGCTCATCAGCAATCAGCGCAGAACAACACCTGTCTGCAATCAACACATCCATCTACGAAACAGTCCACCAGGTTTAAAATCACAGCTCTGGCAATTATTATAAAGCTGAAGGGCTGTGGATATGACATACACTTCAAAAACGTTCATTTAAAGGAAGTCTTTCTTGCACTTTTAGCTTTATAAATGCAATTAAATCAAGAATGGACGACAATTCAAGCAATTTCAACTTAAGCTTCTTTTAACTTGACAGTCACTATGTGAAACTCAAAACAGTGAAATGTACTGCAACTATCAAAAATGTCCATCTAACATTTGTATTTAGAGCCACAATTAAAAAATAGTGTGGATGGACACAGCATATGTATACAACATTTTATAGTTCCTGAGTTCTTAAAAAACGGTAGACAGTATGCCATCGTGAACACACCAATGCTGTTTATGTTTTAAAGCTTCCTGTGAATGATTGCCACAGCTTTCGGCAATCAGAGGCACTTGTTGAGCACGAACAAACATACTTCCTTCTTCCCAGAGCTTACAAAAGAGCTCTCTCAACCATTCCCATCAAAACATCCAGCAAACTCTAATTTAACAACTCTAGTCTAGTCTCTAGTGTTCAGGTAACATGCTGATTTGATTTCTTCCCCCTCTGAGTTACTAAACTTTCCCACATCCAGTGAACAGATTAAAAGCAAATATGGATGCATGGGGAAATAAATGTCGAAATCTGACCTTTCTGTTGGCACTAGAAAAGACGAGTGTGCAAGTGTGAGTATACAAAGTGATTCTGAGAAACAAAGATATTATCTACTGTGACCATTTGAGAAGAAACAAAAGTTGGATTGTTGTTGTCATTTCTTAACAATTTAACATTCACAAAATCCTTCAAAACCACATTTAAAAATAGAAATGATGTTCAGTGAGAGAAACTGGAACAAAACAGGAAATGAGCAACAATAACAATAAGCATAGTTCTGAAACCAGTTCATAAAAAAACAACAGATTTTCAAATGACTGGCAAAACGGCTGTCACTAGCAGGATATCAAGCCAACTCATCAGCCGTATTAAAATAGAACCTGTCACACATTTGTCTGGATCTGGCCTCAATAGAAACCATAAATCCAACTGTCAGTAGAAATCAGCGTTCAAATTAATTGCGCAATTAAGATTCTCTTAGCTTGGCAGATCCAGCCTCTAATGGATCTGTGAAAAGTCTGAACTGGTCATGAAGAGGAATTTAATGTAGTGTTTAATTACTGTTCTGTGCCGAGCTGAAACAAGTTTCCCGTACACCCTGTCATCTGGACCGTTCTGGGAGATTTTGGATTGGACTGGTGCAGCCAAGAGCTTGCAGTTATTGTATGTTTGAACAAGGCAACAGTCGTGAGCATCAACTCCAGCTTGGAGAGAGCTCCAATCGACTACAGATGGGTGTATTATTTGAATGTGAATACAAAAAAGCTCCTCGCCATTCATAGGGTTATTTTCAGGGAAGCTGAGCCAGAAAATGATGCATATGAAATAGTTTCAAAAGTACAAAAAGGCTTTGAGATCAAGTTTTCCAAACAAACCAACTCGAAACTGCGAGAGATTTCATTCGGATCTGTCAAGTTGTCCATTAAAGAATTCAACAGGCTCATTGGAGACTTCCTGCAGTCAAGACTAGGGCTGTGCATTTCGGTAATTTGGGATACTCAAGTGCTCTACAGATAAATCAGCCACAAGTATTTGGGGTGAGCCATGGGTGCACCGTTTTATATTGCCAATCTATGTACAATAGCATCAGACAGAGAATTAATGTTTTAAATTCACAAAAAGGTCCAGCTGTGAAAATGCCTCAAGAACCATGTTTTCTATTTCATTCCTTGTAATTAGTCACATTCCATCTAGCAGCGATGTGCATAACGACATATTTTCAATATCGACTAGTTGGATGTTTGCCTAAACAGAGTCCACCTCACTAGTGAATTAGTCGAGTGTTGGACTACTAGTCTAGTAGTTAACCATGGCACATCCCCACAACCTAGCTGCTTTCAAATGCAAGAATATGAGTGTTAAGCACAAATGAAGTCAACATGTACAGTGTCCATTCTGGGTGAAAAAAAAGTAAGTAAATTAATAAATACAGCAAACAAGCAAGTATAAAACAAAACAGAAGCAAAGCAAAGTGAAACAAAACAAAGGCAAACAAAAACAAAACAAAACAAAACAAAACAAAGTAACAGCAAAACCAAAACAAAAGCAAATTCAAACAAGGGGTCCCCATGTGTCCATCCCAACTCAAGATGCCTTGCTGCTACCAGTTACTTGACTCAACATGCTAATGTCAATCAACACACCTTCACCTTTAGCTGAAGCTTTGGAGGTAATTCCTATTTACTTTTGTTCCTTTGTTTCCTTCTACCTGGTGTTGCTGATGATTTCACAATGAGTTATTTATTTTGCGGAGGGAAGGAGGTGATGTACAATCTCCACTTATCGCTCTGGCTTAGCAGCGGTCGCAAACACACGTATATTCTGAGCGTTCTCAGCAGTGCCCACTGGGAGATCAAAAGGAACGATAAAGAAGAACGTGGTGGGCTTTTTGTTTACACGATGGAATTGCTTGTGTGTGTGTGTGTGTGTGTGCATGTGTTGCATTGTTCTAATGCTCTCACACCACCGCTGGCCACATTAGTGTGCCGGATAATTGTGTTTTCTGACATGAATGATTCAGCAGCAGGGTGTTTGTCAGGCCTCGGAGTGTGTTCATGAGTGTGTGTCTCATCGAAGTGGCAAGGTAAGATTTCATCAAGTGCAGGATGTCTGTCAAAACACGTTTGCTCCCTTGCCGCTGTTGTCAGTTCCCTTTTTTCCCATCTTTTCTCCACAGTTGAGTTTTTGATGGCTCCCTGAGATGCCTATCACATCTCTCATTCTTTCCCTCTCTCTTCATCTTCTGGTCTATCCGTCTCCCGCTGAGTCGCGCTCCCTCCCTCTCCTTCCAGATCCTCCCACTTTCATCATTTCTCCTATTCCTTCACCCGCACTGACTATCCAATGCTCCTCTGACATCCCTTTTTTCAGTTCTGAAGCACAAATGAACGGTTTATATTCAAGGCTCTCTTCCAATTTCCGAAATAAACAAACCTGATGCAAATGTTAAGATGGCAAGGTGCTCCATAGTCTCAGACGTCACTGCCATAGAGCGCCAACAGACTGTTTGAGGCCAATTTTATGCATGCGGCACACATAATGAAGCTCTTGCAAAATCCAATCTGATTAGCTTTACACAAATCCTGAGCATTTGTGTATACAGGATTTTACTGAACTGCAGAAAACAAAGCCCTATTTACAAGTTTGCAGACTTCTTCAGTGGCCCTTTTCCAAAGATGAACTTGTTGATAGATTTGCCAACATGTTCTCACTCCTAACTCGTCACATATTGACGCTTGCTCTGGATCCCTTGGTGTCAGTTTTTAACGCACTGGGTATCCTTTAAGCATATTTTTTTCAATGAGCAGGTTACTCCATTACCTCAATTTTTTGTCAGATCCAGACATACTTGATTCTTTGCATGCATTTGTAAAAGTAAGCACCTCACCACTATTTCTCAACAATATAAAAAAATGTAACAGGGCAGATAAAAGTACAATCATAGAAATGTATTGCAAAACTGACCAGAAAACAGTTAAAGTATTATAATCCACTTATGTTATATTCCAAGACTTGAAGCCATACAATATATTAATGTGAGGAACAGAATGAAACTTAAGGTTTTAATCGCTCAACATGTTAACAAAACGTTAACATTAATAAAGTCATATCTCATTCAAAAGATAAATCTTAACATTAACATGCTGCAATCAGTCACAAAACACATAAAGAGTCGATGCAATTTTGCAATCAAACTTGACGTAACGCTTCTTCAGGTGGAATTTTTGATGTGTTTGTGATTTGAACATGGGGATGGGGACCGTGATCATTTTTGGGTCTGTTCCTCATGCAAATTATTCATTTGGCTTCAGAGGATCTTGAATGTTTGTAATTTTTTTTTTTTAACAAAGTTTGACTATATTTGCATACTGTACGTCTGTTATATTGTTTGTTTTACATTGACAAATGGTAAGGTTTACGGGTAGCGTTGGGTTAGGTGCTCAAAATCTAAATAGGGTATTGGTGTAATGTACTGTAAGTTACGCAACTAAAATTAGTGTAGATGTTTAAATTGAAAATCATACTATGTCACAATGGCAGTATATGATTTCTTGACAATATATTTCCAATGCCCTGTCTGTGTATTGATGTCAAAGGTATCTCTTTGAAAGTAAGACTTAGAGTACCTTGCATGATGCTAAAGGGGTATGCAGTGCATTAAAAAGTGATGCCTGACCAACAAAAGTGAAAAGTGTCCTGACCAAGCGTCCACGTGTGAAGAGTTGGGAGTGAGAATGTGTTAGATATGCTGAGGTTCTGAGGTACAGAAATGGAGAAAAAAATCCTTGAAAGAAACCAGGCTCAGATGAGCGATCAGTTCTCCTTTGGCCTAAGTGAATGCCAGAGGAAAATTGGTCGCCACTTCTGGTCCTCCATCTGAGCCAGAGGTAAAGGTACAGAAACCCCCATCAGGCCAGAGGACAACTGGTCCTCCATTTTACCCTGGCTTCTCCCAAGGTCTTTTTCTCCATTTCTGTAACCTGATGGGAGTTTGGATTCCTTGCCACTGTCACCTTTTGGCTTCCTTAGTTGAGGCCTGAAAGACACTTAGCTTTCAGTAATTTATCGAAATGACCACACTGACACCATCAGATGAGAAGAAAACTCGATATCAGTCGTGGCACATCACACCAGCATTAGGTGGGAAAGGAAGGGTTGTAGTCTGTACAACAAAGACTTCACTGAGACTGACCCCAGAATGGGTAAAATTTTCAGCGAGCCTCAATCTACCTGTCAGGAGCACAAACCAAGCAACAACTCAGTTGTTTAAAGATCAGTAATCTCGTGAGTATCTGACACTGAGCACTTTGAATGCCACATGACCTACAATTGCACTCAACTAACACCAGCCCCTCAGCCACACTCCAAGGACAGCGCTTCATTGATTCTGGCTCAACAGTCTCTTTGGAATTCACTGAACATGCCCATGGTGCGGCCTCCTTCTCTCGCTTCTCTTTCTCTTTTTCTCTAAAGGGCGAGGGCCGGCCGGGGGCATCAAAGCTCATTTTTCTGCGGCTCCCTCAGGACCAGACTTCAGCTGTGAGCAAAGGTTAAAGCTGACGCCCCTATCAATAAGTCACTGCCTCTGCCAGCCCGCATCTGACGTTTGCGCTTTCGTAAAATGTCTGCAATTCCCTCGACGCCTCGAAGGCTAATCTTATGCGTGCAGATAAATGAAAATAAATAAATAAATAAGATCCCTCAGCATGTTAGCGGTAAGCATTGCTTGTTTTTATGTCCTGTTTCATAAAAAGGCCTCCGTTCTGTTATTTTCTCTCCTGATGTCATTATAATAATTTGACGTTAATTGCGTTGTGCATTCGAATATCATAAAACATAGACTAAGTGCTTGGCTGTGTTGATTTATTAGACTGTAACCTGTCATTGTGGCAGAGTGTGTCACTCAGTCTTTTGATTTAGAACTTCCCTGATGATGCGTTAATAGTCTGGCACTGTGATTGGCTCACAATGACAATGTTCCCATAGCATCATATTAAACCACCACACTCTCTCTCCCTCACGCAGACCTACAAAATAGCATCAATAACCCTCCGCTGTCCTCTCTCTCTCCACTTTATTTGCAATAACTGTCAGCAGTAGAGTGATGCGTTTGTAATCTGATTTTTATGAACATACTTGTATGGATTATTGAGATCCTTTAATGCCTGAATGGGGTGCGTTGAAAAGCCGAAGCCTCCTGAATGTTAATGTGACAATAAGAGTAATGAAGTGTCCAACAGTTTATCTCTTCCCTCGCTTTCTCTCTTCCCACCCCTGTCGTTCTGATGTCTTAAACTCCAAATTTTAAGGGGGAGTTGATGAGAAACGAGGTGGAGCGGGAGAGTTGGTGAAACTGTGTCTTCATGATGGTGTCTTTAATCAAATCTTGCCAAAGCCAGAGAAAGGAAGTCAAACCTCATCTTCACCCGCTCTCAATCACCCCAAGCTTAAATAAGTCCAAAATCAATCAGCCTGCGTTTGAACTCGTTTCCGGGGACGTGTTTTTCAAGCCTCTATGAAGATGCTGCACATCAAAACACGCTGGACTCTTCGATAGGTTTGGGTGTGTACTTTATGGTATTCTGTATCCTTTTAAGAGAAATAGCAGATTCCTTTACACTCTGCAATTGGGTGACAAAGACATAGTCTAACCCAGTCTTGCGGTGACTTCTCTGAAAAACTATGTTGTGCCATTTTCAAAATGGAAAGTCTTAAAAGCATTTTAAATTTGATCTAAAATAGAAACACATGAATCTGGCAATGTTTTATTATCTTGCCTGTTGTATCCATCATGGCATTTCAGAAATGAAACATCCTGTAAGTTGCGCTAAATTGTTAATGCTGTATTGCACTGGGGAAAAAAAAATCATGGCATTTATTTGATTGTTCGTCGTTTAAGTTGTGCTTATTTGTGTAATTATGGAGTTTTTATCGTTGGATTTTTAGATTATTTTTTTAAATATTTAATGTTATTAAAGACTTATTGTGATTCGTGTTTAATGCAACTAGTAAGTGCAATGCTGTACCGGGTACGCTACAGAGCAAGTTTACTACATTAGAAAAGCTATATATATGGAACTGGTCATGCAATACACACTTCAAATTGTATTAGTTTCAAATCATGTGCTATGGTAAAAATGTTTTGAGGTCACAACATAGTATTGCGCAAGGAACTGCATGAAATCAAGTCATCATTAATTGACAATCTGACGCTGTGATCATAATTTGCATAAAAAAGGACAAAAGTTGCCTGTGTTTTACTGCCACTATTGTTCATTTCAGCTGGAAACTGCAGTGAAAAGTGTGTAGGCTTGTAGGTACATTTTTTAATTTTTGCAAAAATGTAGGTAGGGGCACATTTTTGCAATTAGCCTGTCTTGACAGTCCCAATGAAATCACACAATGTTGATTGAGTCTGTATTGCAATTCTGATAGGAGGCATAGTTACCTTCAAATTCGGGAGGCTAGTAGCTAACAATTTAATTAGCTTTAACTAGTGTCTTGACAGTCCCAATGACTCCCTGATAATCACCGGCACCCCGTCCCTCCTAAATCGCCGCCCTTCACCAGGCTCCCGATAGGAGTGGGTGTGGGAGAGAGGAGGGGCGCTGGACGAGTCAGGGCTGGCGGCGTGTGATGGGGCACACCTGAAGGAAATGGAGCCTCATCACCCCCCGCTGTTTAAAAAGCCCAACGCTGCCTCTCCTCGGGGGGGACCGGTCTCTTCCCCGTGCATGCACACTGGTGTCCTCGTGGGTCCAGGAAGGGTGCGTTGAGGGACTCCGCGCCACCAGAGACGTGAGCTGCCGGACCCGCGGTCCGGTCGAGAGCCGCACCCGTCTACACGGCCGTCGGGCCAGGATGCCGGGCCGTCCATCCCCTGCAAGCGCCGCGGCCAGCGAGGAGGATGAAGCCGCAGAAGAAGCCGCCGCCCCTCGCGCCCCGGACCGAAGAGGGGAGCGCTAACGTGCGGCTATCCGGACTCCGCCCCTTACCTGGACCCTTCCTCTATGAACACTGCCAGACCCTCACGAACCCCGCAGCCACGACGAGGACACCAGATTCCCTGTTGTTTTGGACACTGTTCCCTTTTGGACACTTTATTCCCCCTTGTTTTTGGTTTTTTTCTGTTAACAAAAAAAACCTCTCCGAGGCCCTGACGCCACGCCCACTGTGTCTGTCGTTGGCTCGTCCCGTCACGTTAACTAGCTATAAACATATGGACAATAACTAACTTGGACTATCTTGCTCAGCGTGATTCTCTCCTTGATCTAAAAGAGCTACAACTGACTGTACAAGCAAGCCATTAGCTCTCACTATGGTCAGCTTATGAATGCAATCCATGCTTTTGGTGCATTCAAATTTGTGTTTTTTTTGTAATCTTGTGTTTTCTATTATTGATTTTGTTGTGTTTTAATTTTTATTTGGGTGCATTTTGCAACAAATCAAGCTAGCATAGCTAGTAGGCCAGAGGCAGGGAAAGAGTTGAAGAGGCCATTTCATGGTGCTATATGAACTCTGTGTGATATCAAGAGACCATTTATGGCTATTGTTAAGCCATTTTAAGATGGTTGCACATTTAGGTGTGTGTGGTGTGGTGTGGAGTGTGTGACTCACCACTTCGCGGGGCAGGAGAGCGTCCTCTTGTCTGACGATGAGAAGACCTACAGTGCCTCCCATGGGAGTCGAGCGCAGCAGAGCCACAACCTCCTCCTGAGTCTTACCATTCAGATCCACTCCGTTTACCTACAGCCACACAACACAGAAAACATCAGAAACATGAAGATCTGACAGCCAAAGACTCCCTTTTTTGTCTTCACAGCAAATCTGTTTTCGTCAATGTATATTTTTCATTTTGTACACCATATGCACTAAACCAAACACAATCCTTTCTAAAACATTTTTTATATTATATAAAATAATAAAAAAGTATGCACACACACACATATTTATTTAAAAGTAGTTTTGTGTTATTTACTATTATAGCATTATTATTTTTTCTTTTTTTATATATATTTTCAATTTTCATTTTAGTTTAGGTTTTAGTATTTTTGTTATTTGCTTTTGTCATTTTTATTAGTTTGTTTAATATATTTTAGGTTCAATTCATTTTTAATTCAGTTTTAGTTCTATAAATTTTATTAATTCAACTTACTTATATCAGTTAGCTGCAGGCTTAATATAGTTAACAAAAACTAAAATTTAAACCGTAAAAAAGTTAATCCTAATCCTAAACATTTTAAATACTTTAAATAAAAAATAATGATAATACCAATAAAATAAAATAAAAACTTATCATATATCTTTATTATACTTTTCCTTATTTCAACTTGTTGCCAAGGCAATATTTTTTTATTTTCATTTAGTTTAACTTGACCTACTATAATTAAACTAAAACTAAGACTGAAAAAAAATAAAAAATAAAATAAAAACATATTAAAAAAAAAACTAATAAAACAACAAAAATGCTAAAACTTTAACTGAAATTAAAAAGAAAACAAAATATAAAAACATAAAAAACTAACATAAACCACTTTTAAATTATTTTTAGCTAAAAATAACTTGCATATAACATAATATTCCTAATATCAGAATTACTACACACAGTATTAATATATATATATATATACACACACACACGCACACACACACTTATTGGTTGAACAGGTTTGAGCATCATATTAATATCTTGACCTGTGCTGCTGTAAAATCTGACATTACAGACGCTGATGTGAGTCATCTGAAAGCATGTTTAATAAAGCAACAAATAAAACCTGAATTATATTCCGTGTAATTATATCCGATCAAGCATTACAATTAATTGCAGTCGCATTATTGTGACCATGACAACAGGAAGTACTGTCCTGATATTTCTATGGCAACATAAAGGCACGGGGTGAAGCGAAAGCACTCTGAAAGGCCTCGACTCCATTAAAGCGATGAATCAGGGTTTGTTAAGCCAAATGGATGACGTTCTGGCTCCACGGTAGCATCTGGCATGAGAGCCTGCAGGTGTCCTGCTCCATTTCTAAATGAAATAGCCATTGTTGATTGGCTGTCACTGTAAATCAGCCATCAGCTAGAGTTCTTTTTGTCCATTCTCTTTTATTAATGTTTTTTTCTCTTCCAAACTAAAAAGGAAAGTGCATCTCACAGGGGAGAGAGGAAAACAATGGAAATCTTGCCTCTGATAGACAAAGCAGAAAGGTCTAAGAGGGGAAATCCTCCGGAAAACAAGAAGTCGTTGGACCCTCTGTATGACACGCAAGTTGTTTGTTGGGTTTTCAATATAAGAAAGGCATGAGAATAGCTGTATATGAATGCTCAGGAAGCTGTGAACAGGAAGAGGAAGTGAAGGCCGTGTGATTTGACTCATTCTCTCAACAGCTTCCAGGTTTTCTCACCTCGAGCAGCCGGTCTCCGGCCTTCAGACGGCCGTCCTGGATGGCGGCTCCACGCGGGAGGATGTTCTTCACATATATGGGGGCAGAAGAGCCAATCGGGACGTCTCTGGAGGTGATGCTGAAACCCAAGCCCTCCGGACCTGCAACACCAAAATAATAAACAATACATGTGTAAATGAACCACAGAGTCTGTCTATAGACCAGTCTGGGAGGATAATCTGTCCTTTTTAGGTTGTAAAATGTCACTTTTTTATACTACGTTTTTTTTGTTTGTATAGTGTAGTTTTTTTGTATTATTTTTCATTTTTTTTTTATTATATTTTGGTTTTTTATATTTATTTTTTTCACTTTCCATTTTAGTTTGGTTTAGTAATTTTGTTATGTTTTTTCTTTTTAATTTTTCACAAGATTTGGAATATCTTATGGTTGTGTTGGTTTTTTTTTTTCACAAGATTTATATCTTATGGTTAAATATTTATTTATACTTTAATTAGTATAATATATGTTATGTATATATCTTTTTATATTTTTATATAGTTTTTTTTTTTTATTTATATATATATATATATTTACTTTTTACTTTAGTTTTCAATTTTAGTTTAAGTTTTAGTAACTTTGTAATGTGATTTTGTCATTTTTATAAGTTAGTTTAGACTATTTTTATTTCAGTTATATACTGTATATATACTGTATATAGCCATATAAAATCAATATAAATATATATCTAATAACTTAAGTGTTTTAAACTTGATTTTTATTTTTTTTTATCTTAAAACTTTTATATGCTCAGAATGTTTTTCAGTTTATTTTATTTTTTTTGTTTGTTTTTTAAAAGAAGTCTGATCACCAAGGCTGCATTTTTCTTAATTAAAAATACTTAATATTTTTACAGTTTCAAACAGTTGTTTTCTACGTGAATGCGTTGTAAAATGTCTGATTTCTGTGATGCTCAGCTGTATTTTCAGCATCATTACTCCAGTCTTCAGTGTCACGTGATCTTCAGAAATCATTCTAATATGATGATTTGCTGCTCAAGAAACATTTCTGATTATTATCAATGTTGAAAACAGTTGTGCTGCACAATATGTTTGTGGAAATTGTGATGCAGTTTCTTTTTCTTTGATGAATAAAAAGTTTGAAAGAACAGCATTTGTTTAAAACAGATATCGTTTGTAATATTTTATATAATAATATAATAATTTTATATGCCTTTACTGTCACTTTTGATCAATTGCCTTGCTGAATGAAAGTATTAATTTCTTTGAAAAACAGCTAAAGTATTGCAAACGTTTTATGAATTCTATATTTGACACGGATTGCATATCGTCCGCAGTAAAATTACAGTCCTGCTCAAGTCTACTGTATCTAATAACTAATCTGAAATCCATCAGATGGATATTTTTATGTCTTTTAAGTTTAGAGAGGAAAAAAAAACAGTGTTCCATGACCGCCTGTGCGTACAAATACAAATTACACAGGCAAAGCCCAAGCATATGGCAGCACAGGCCACCCTAATTAAACGTTTCAAACCCATCTGTGTGCGCGGCACAACCTCAGCGTGACTTCAGATTTAGCCCCATGCGTTTCAGCGGCACGCGCTTTACAAACCTAGCGGGCCCAAACATGACATGCTTGGGTCGTCACACCAGCTCCTCCACAACGCACGCTGTAGACATGTGCTCTTCCTCGTTCAGAAGCAGGCCAACTCCCTTCAAACCCAGCTTTGAAGGGTCTTGATGTGCACATGCATCAGGCAAATTGAGCTTTACAGCTCGCCACAGACGTTAGTAAATCCTGGAAAATGTAGTTAGGGGCTCAGACGCAGGGTATGCGCAGCAATTTGCTCCCTGTCCACAAAATGACCTTTTTGGGAGTGCCAAATGAATACGAATAGGCAGAAGCAGGAGAAGCACAGAGAAAGAGTAATGGCCGGGACACACAGGGATCAGTAAGGTTGACCTTATCATCCCAACAATGGCTGAAATGGTAAAAGAAAAGGCAGTGGGGGAGATAGAGAGACTGATAGGCCAGACACGTGTTTTTATTTGGAGACACATTTGTAGCCCTCAGGACTGTCTGCGTTTGCTTATATCATATCTGGGATATGTTGTGTTCATGGGTTGTGCCCAAAAAGGGAATTTTTCAAGAGGTTAAATGCAATATTCCAGCATCAAAGCAAGTTATGCTCAATAAAACAACACTTGTGGCATGACAACACAAGTTTAGTTCAGCTTGTGCCTCTTCTTGAGTACGGTCAATTTTTTACAGTGTAAAAAAAAGAGTTAAAAAATGAGGCACTTAAGATTTGTCAAATTTTCACAGGCAAAATCCATTCATTTCAATAGAAACCGGTGCAATATGGAACTTCACGTGAGGGTGAAAATTTTGCAACAGGTTTAAGTTAGTCATGAAAGCTGACAGAAAGCTGCTTGGTTTAAAAAGTGATTTCTGTGATTTCTGTGACTTCTCTTCATACATAATATTCACTAATAACACTAGACTATGGACATCTTTTGCCCATGAAATTTCAACAAAATTTGGCTAAAGTAAGCACACCTTTACAAGAGAAGTGAATGGGGCTAATTTGTAAATATTAAAATGCTGTTTCAATATTACAGCCTCAAGATGAAGGCAATATGCACATTAGTGTGACTTCAGTGGTTAAAATAAAAAAATAAAAAAAACTTTTTTCTTTCTTAATTTCTAAGTTCTATCCAATTTCAACCTTTTTTTCTGACAAGTCAGAAATTCTAAAGACTAAAAAGTATGATTTAAACAACTATACAACAACAAAACATATTTAACAGAAGAATTAATGAATAATTTTTTGCAAACATTAACCTATTGTTTCAATAATACAGCTACAGTACATAAAAATATGTGTTAGTATGATTTTAGTGTTGATAATAATAAAAAATTGCATCATTGTGCCATAAACTCTAAATTACTAAGAAATATATAATTTAATCAACTTTACAACTTAAATAATAAACAAGTTTAATAGAAGAATTAATGCAAGTCATTTTGGAAATGTATATTTCTGCAGCTCCATAAATGGGCTTCATTCACTTCCATTGTACGTGCCATTTTTGAACATTAAAATGCTATTTCCAATTTGTAAATGTTGAAATACAGTTTCAACAGTGGAACATTTTAGTGATGTTTCCAATTTGTAAATGTTGAAATACAGTTTCAACAGTGCAGCTACAAGACATAAACAATTTTACTTTGGAAGATTTTTTCTTTTTTTTTTGCTATGGATCCATCATGCTGAAACCCCAAACTCCTACAACTTAACAAACATAATATTTTTTTTTTTTTTTTTATAATGTTTAATTTTCTTTTTTTTTTTTTTTTTTTTTTTTGATAATGAATATTACTCCATAAATGCATTTAATTGAGTTGTACTTGTATTGGAATTTATTTGTTTTGTTGATTTGTGCTTGTATTTTAAATTCAAGATCCTGTGTTAGTAATGGTATGGTGCCGCAGTACTAGTCTGGGGATAAATGCATTTAAAGACTGCTGTAGTTTAAATCTTTGTTATCTTGACAATGTGATGATTTGGCTCACATTTACAACACTCCCCCCCAATCACTAGCTCAACAAATTAGCTATCACTCACCCCTGCAAAGGTTTCCTAGACTTTAAAATGGAGGGTTCACTAGGGCTACACAATCATGAGGGAAGACTGCTGATCTGACAGTTGTCCAGAAGACAATCATTGACACCCTTCACAAGGAGGGTAAGCCACAAACAGTCATGCCAAAGAAGTTGGCTGTTCACAGAGTGCTTATCCAAGCATGTTAACAGAAAGTTGAGTGGAAGGAAAAAGTGTGTAAAAAGAAAAGAAAAAGATGCACAACCAACCTGAGAGAGAACCCACAGCTTTATGAGGATTGTCAAGCAAAACTGATTCAAGAATTTGAGTGAACTTCACAAGGAAATGGACTGAGGCTGGGGGTCAAGGCATCAAGAGCCACCACACACAGCCGTGTCAAGGAATTTGGCTACAGTTGTCGTATTCCTCTTGTTAAGCCACTCCTGAGGCGTCTTACCTGGGCTAAGGAGAAAGAAGAACTGGACTGTTGCCCAGTGGTCCAAAGTCCTCTTTTCAGATGAGAGCAAGTTTTGTATTTCATTTGGAAACCAAGGTCCTAGAGTCTGGAGGAAGGGTAGAGAGAAGCTCATAGCCCATGTTGCTTGAAGTCCAGTGTTAAGTTTCCACAGTCTGTGATGATTTCGGGGGTGCAATGTCATCTGCTCGGTGTTGGTCCATTGTGTTTTTTGAAAACCAAAGTCTGCACCCGTTCTAAAAGAAATTTTGGAGCACTTCATGCCTTCCTTGTGCTGACCAGCTTTTTGAAGATGCTGATTTCATTTTCCAGCAGGATTTGGCTCCTGCCCACACTGCCAAAAAGCACCAAAAGTTGGTTAAATGATGTGTGATGTTGGTGTTGGTGTGCTTGACTGGCCAGCAAACTCACCAGACCTGAGCCCCAGAGAGAATCTATGGAGTATTGTCAAGAGGAAAATGAGAAACAAGAGACCAAACAATGCAGATGAGCTGAAGGCCACTGACAAAGAAACCTGGGCTTCCACACCACCTCAGCAGTGCCACAAACTGATCACCTCCATGCCACGCCGAACTAAGGCAGTAATTTTTGATCACCTCCATGCCACGCCGAACTAAGAGTACGTGTACAGTAAATGAACATACTTTCCAGAAGGCCAACAATTCACTAAAAATGTTTTTTATTGATCTTATGAAGTATTCTAATTTGCTGAGATTTTTTAAATAAACAATTAAAAGAACCAAAGACTTAAACTACTTCAGTCTGTGTGCATTGAATTTATTTAATACACATGTTCCACAATTTTAGTTGAATTACTGAAATAAATGAACTTTTGCACAACATTCTAATTTATTGAGATGCACCTGTATGTTATGATGCTGGGATAAATGTTCCAAGTCATACGGTCGCAGCCAGGAGAAGTGAAGCCAGAGTCAATGACTAAAACCCCACCTGATGCCTCCCGTAGGATAATTACTACAATCAAACTTTCAGCCATTAGGACATTCACTTGTTAACTGCTTACAATCAAGTAATTACAGAGATGGAACACTAATAGCCCCACACTAATTAATCACGGATGTGGCACAGTCTCTACTTAGATTTTTTTTTTTTTTTTTTTTTTGGATTATGTTAGAGAAAGATAATAAAAATGTTGTCTTTTAAACTGTGCAAAAGTCTTAAAGCAAAAAAAAAAAAAAATATATGTAAATATAGGCCTACAGAAAATTACAGATTGAGAAAGAAATTAGGAAAATGCTCTCTTGCAATCCATTAATTTATCAGGGGCTGAGAGAGAAAGAGGGAGGAAAGGACAAATGAGAGAGAACGGTGTGGTCTTAGACCTCTTAAAATACTATTTTAAAACTATCATAACCAAAAAAAAAAAAAAAAAAAAAAAGATAAATGGACTAATGGAAAGAGGAGGAAGACTCTTTAAATGAGTGAAGCTCCAGTGGGAGAACAGAAAACCCTACATCCACATGGTGGAGAAATAAATCATATTTGTCTTATTTTCCATTAAAGTATCTGAACATTGTAAAAACAGGATAAAAGTACTGTTTTCCCCTGAGAAAAAAGGTTAAGATCATCATCATCATGTATTATTATAATTATTATTATTATTATTATTATTATTATTATTAATAAACAATATAGTAACCCAGGAACACAACTAAAAGCATTCAAATTCAGCGAGAAAAGATTTGGAAAAAGCAGGGGAGAAAAAGCATAGGAGGCACAAAATGATTTTTTTTTTTACATTACATTTTGAATGATGTGTTTAAAAAAGCCTATAAAAGCACAAAGTTTGAGCTGTTCAGTGCTACAGTCACTTCAGCAGAATGAACCTTGAGTATAAACGGCATTAGATGCATTATTTTATTTCAGCAGCGCACCTGTCACTGAATCAAACTTGAATTTGATATAAAGACAACATTGTTTTTCATAAATCTAAAAGGTTTTTTTTGTTGTTGTTGTTGGTGGTAAAGTGCCCAGAGCAAATAAATCTCTCAGCTGGCACCGACGAACTGAAGGCAATCTGAGAGAGCTCTGACGGACTGAACAGACTCGACGAGGGTCAATATTTCCAAAACTCAGAGAGCGTCCCGGGCAGAGAGCAAGCCTTCGGTGTTTGTCAGAGCGTGTGCTGGTAAATGCTGAAGGATCTGCTGTATTTAGCCTGTAACACATGCTCTTCCCTCAGTCCAGCCCGTGTGCCAGAACCGCAGCGCTCAACATCTGCTGCTTGTTCATTCCCTGTCTCTCTCTCCATCTCTGAAGATGGACTGAGAGTGAAGAGTATTTGGATTCAGGGCTCCTGCATGCGCTAGTGTTTTCCAGAGAGGCCTGCTAATCAGGGCTGTGTCCCAATTTACATACTACCCACCCTACATAGTAAACAAGATTAAAATAAGTGTTTTTTCTGAATACCGTATGACCGATACGTTCAGATGGTGAAGTTTCTGGTAAATCTCTGCATATATATGCATGCTTTCATAGGTAATATTACCCACAACCCCTTGAACTACAGAAGAGTTTGTGACAATATTTTGAATGAATTTAGTTTAGAAAAGCGACAAAGACTGAGAGACTGAAGCTACAGTATCAGAGCTGTTTTTAAATATTTGAACCTAAAATTTAGCTGGATACATGCTATTGGGGAATTTTTAAAAAAAATAAAATAAAAGAATATAAAATAAAAGTATGTGAATTTTGGGTTTGTTGGTTTGTGAAATAGTTGTTATTGTTATTAATAATATTATTAATAATAATAATCATCATCTTGCGAATAATATCTTATAAATGAAATAAAAGGCCACTTAAGTGAACTTAAATAGAGAGACACTTTCATGACGGTTTCTTAACCCACTTTTAAGTATGATTTTAAAAAGTGCACTTTGTAATAAAGTGAAATTGTATGTTTTACATTTTATTTTTTTAATATCCTTTTATTGTGCTTCAAAGCTGTACACTATTTTGATGTGTTGACTAACATAATAGATGATTTTAAGTTTAACTGTAGTTTATGTTATTACATTTAAAGTAAATTGTACTATAACTAATAAACTGAACTGCAACCTAATGTGTGATTACAAATACATTTAAATAAATGACACACAAGTATAGAAATGCCATTAAAGTATAATTTACAATAAATGCTTGTCAGTGCACTTTAACCATATTTCAAAGACAACATAATTATGAATTAACAAATAAACATACTATTTAAGTGCATCAAAAAAACACTTAAGCCACTACTCCATTTAATTAAGATTTTAACTATAATACATTTTCATTTAAATGCCATTAACATGCATTAAGTGTCTGAAAACACTACATTCAGTTGACACTTAAGTATATTCATTTAAAGTATATAATTTCTGTAATAAGTACTGTTTTTGAAAACTATGACAAAGTGTACTTCTTTTTCACTAAGATGCATCCCAGTACTACGACAATACTAGATACTGGAAGGACAGTCAGTTGTATTCTCTTCTATAAATATCACAGCCCAAAAAGGCCACAAACACACATTATGCTCGTAAGTATCACCTAACAGACACTCCAGCATGCGACAGCTAAAAACACCCTCTTTCACCCGCGCTTGTCTTTTCGGTTAAAGGCTAGCCCTCCCCAGCCCGCTCCATATTTCACACCGTGCTGAAGCCCGGCCCATTTGTTGTCAGGATTTAACTGTGTCTTTACCGCTCGCTCTCCTGCTGCGTCAACCTAATAGATGCCAGTGCGACAAGCTCATTGACAAAGAAACTTCTTTTGGAGCGTATGATTACGCCGTCTCTGAAACCAGGACAGGGTGACAAAGAGTGACGGAGAACAGCATCAGAGAAGCACAAAGTTTCCAGCGTTTTCTTTCAAAAGCCGCCACTAGTCGAGATCAGAGGCGCTGCTGCATGCGCGGTTATTGATATTCCTCCGACATCTTGGTTTATGCATAAACATGCATGCGTTTGTGTCTGTTTGTGGTATCTCTGATAGACATTTCCAGTTGTCCCGCGGTGTGAAATGCTGCGGTGCAGAACCAATGGGATTAGGAGCCGTACGCGAGTCTGAGAGGAAGCTGCATCCGCACTTCCTGACAATAGCAGATAGAGTCCTTTGAAGTACTAACTGCATTAGTTACACAATGCTAGTCGCTACAGCAGAAAAGATACACCACACAGATATCATCAGCTATTAAAACAGCAGAAAATAGAGGCAACTTCAGAGGAAAACAAACAAATAAATAAATGCCTGCCGTATGAGTGCATCTCTTGCATATTTAGCGGCCAAATGCATTTGACATCAGGGTCTGATTTAAGGCTTTGGTTATTTCAGTTAAATCAGATCATAATGTGATGTCATATAATGGCATTCTTCTAAAATTGTTACAATTTGATCATTATTAAAGTCAATGGTTTGAAATTAAAAGTTCAACACATGTATGAGTGTGGGTTCACAATCTATTGGCTTAGCAATAGATTAATCTAAACTAGCAATCTAAACTAATCTAAACTAGTAAACAAAAACTAGTAATTAAAATAATGCTGTATATAATGCCAAAAATAATGCTTAATAATTATAATAATAAATAATAAAAGTTTACTAAATATACAAAATATTAATAAAATAATTATTAATAAAATATATTATTAATAAATGTTTCTATTATATATTAATAAATATATAAAATATTAATATGAATACTGTAATAATACATAAACAATACTGAAATAATACTGGACCACGCATTTAACTTGTTTTTCAAACAAACAAAATTACACAAGTTTTATTTATTTATTTATTTATTTTAAAGACATTAATTTAAACTTGTTTTAAGAGATAAACAAATGTTTTACTTGGCCTTTGTTTGTTTTTCTAATATTTTGTTTTATTAAATGTTGTTTTCAGCTACTGTAGCAGTAAGACACATTTTCCCACATTTATATTAATTCTGCAAAACACTGCAGATTTGTAAAAGTCTATAAACTGCATCTGGTCAGACCCATCAGTGCTCAACCAAATCTGGCATTGTGGGATATTTCAATTAACTATGTAAATGTACTCATACAGTACGAAAGGTCATGTATCCTTGAAGCGCTGAAGTCAGTATGATGATGCTTGTGTAACCGTACCTTTCCTCAGCTGGACGCTGAACTTGCGGCCGATCTTTTTAGAGTAGCCCACGGAGGAGGAGGCACTGGTGGGTCTGGAGGACTGGATGGGGCCCGGCAGGGTCTTGTTTGATGGGTTTGCTATGTGTGGTAACGTGGGATAGCCCAGGGTGAATTCAGCTTTGGACATTCTCCGCGGCCCGTAGTCCACACCTCCTCCCACCAGACTGGCCCTGTCCCCGGGGCCCGGAGCGGCCTGAAGACCCAGCTCATTCTGAGACAGCAGCTCGTATTTGGCTTTCTTCACCGCTGGAACCACATGGAACAGGATGAGTGGAGAACGCATGGCCTGTCTGAACAAATTCTGGGCCCTGAGGGGAGACACACACACACACACACACACAAACACACACACACACACAAACGTGTCTCAATAAGGATGTATCTCGTTGTCAATTACTGAACAGGCTCATCCTAAGTACTGGGGTTGTTAAAAGCAGAGCACATGCAGGGGTCAAAAGGTCGGCTTGCTTAATCGCTGGCTAATTGTACTAGTACAGTTGGAAACAAGGTTAATTCACATTATCTGCCATTTCCATAATCGCAAAGCCTTGGGGAGGAAGCAGTGAAACGGATTAGAGGCAGGAAGCGGGATCTGTTTTCTTAAGTGTGCCACATGGAGGACAAAAACTGCAGTCCATCAGACCTATTATATATGGTGGAGGGTCTGTGAAAAACCTTGATTATTGTAAAGGAACATTAATAAATCTGTATTTGTATAAATCAATCATGTATATGATGGAGTGGTTTAGAAGTAACTGATGCATATTAGAGACAAACACTCTTTATTTATAGAATGAGGTGATTTTTTTTAAACGGAATAGTTCACCTACAACTATTATTATTATTATTATTATTATTATTATTATTATTATTATTATTATTATTATTATTATTACTATTATTGATTGATTGATTATTTATTTACATTCCTTATTCACTCAAAAAAACTACATAAAAATATTGTGAAATTAGTACATATGCTATATATAACTTGGACAGCCCAGTCCAAAAATTAGTTTTAGAGAGATGTTTTAGAAAGAAGCATTATCTGTTCACCGAGGCTGGATTTATTTACAGTAATATTCTAAAATATTTTTACAATTTAAAATAACAGTACTGTATGTGAATAAATAGTAAAATGTAATTTTTTCCTGTGATCGAAGCTGACTTTTCAGCATCATTGCTCATCATATACTATCATACACTTTGCTGTCACTTTTAACCATCCTTGTTGAAAATAAAATAAAATAAAATAAAATAAAATAAAATAAAATAAAATCTGACCCCAAACTTTTCAATTTTGTCTGAGGAACAAACTAAAATTTAATTTATTCATCATTGTGATGCATCTTAAACTTTTCAATTTTGTCTGAGGAACAAACTAAAATTTAATTTATTCATCATTGTGATGCATCTTGATATATGCATATATATATAATTATACAAGCAAGATCAAAAACTATGGCAAAAGCAGAAGATTTTCAGCAAATAATAATTTAAATTACTGTCTGTTCCACACATAAAGCAATCTTATGACTTTAAAACACAGTGCACTTGTAATGACTTAAAATATGGTGCGCCAATTTTATACTTTTTGTCAGTTTTGAAGATTGGAAGCTCCAGTCATCATTTACATTGCATAATATGGAATAGAGTTTAAAACAACACGAGTAAACAATTCCAGAATCTTAATTTTTTGGTGAACTATTCATATAAACAACCAACAAACACATCAGGACTGAAGGTTACTGCTGCTATTTTGCATATAGATAGTTTGACCCAGAAACTTAAACCCAATGCAAGACCACAAAAAGCAGAGGAACACGAGCTCGACAGTCGCATACACAGCTGTTTACTCCTTTAACATGAGAACCATCAGAGTGAGTTATTTCCGTCTCGATAAACTCTTCATTAGATCGATCTCTGCATCTAGAGAGCAAACAGCGCCTCACTTTAGGGACGCGCATCTATTTTTATGCAAATGTAGCCCCCCCCCCTCCACCTCCAAACGAAGGAGCAGACGAGCGAAGCGGTGACACTCGGCTAATCACGCGACTCCCTCTGTCTGATTGAATAATAAATGACTCCATCAACTCATCATTACATCGAGTTAGATCAACCGCTGATAAATATTTACCCATGCAAACAATCCAATAAGATTAGAATATCGTTATGAATTATAACTCCACGTGGAGCACAATCAAGAAACAGAGGGAGCGAGTGAGATAAAGAAAACATCAGTCTGTATGAATCCAGCAGCTGTGAGAGAGAAAAAGACGACAACGCAGATGCAGATTAAAATATTACTCTCTTGTGAATTGACTTCGCATGCATGGAAACCGCGAGTTTGTTTACAGATCGCTAACATACCGAATCGACGAGTCAAAGCCCTGAGGGACGCCAATATATACCAAGAACAAAAGGGCCTAATATCTAATATGTATTACACTCACATTATCGACCCGACGTGTATGTAATTCACAAGGTCGTGTTTAATCCTTGACCCTGTTGGGTTTGCGTATTTAAACTAGCGGCGAAAGCTCGCACATATATATGGTCTCATGCAAAAATATAGCTAAGCAATTAAAACATAATCATGCTTTGGGACACTGGGGAAATTAACTTGTGGTGTTGGGTTTGTGTAAGCGGACTGAATGATGTATGTAAATTAGTTTTAGATGAGATTATGAATTATCATAAAGCAGCTGTGCCCTTTCTGTGCCCTGTGGCGAACCCTGGCCATTCATTCTCCTGTAGCAGCAGAGTTTGCTCTCATCCATGTACAATCATCTGGACCAGGCTGAGCCGTTCAAGACTGGGCCAAAGAAGCTCTTGATGATACATGTGGAAGGAAACTCCACCTACAAGCAATATTCTCATCTTTTCTCTTTCTTGGAGTTGTTCTTAGGGCCCTATGAAATATTTTTTTTTTTTTTTTTATTTTTATAATTTTTTTTTTTTTCACCAAATTCTGTTTTTCCCCCTTCTTTTATTTTTTTCTGGATTCTATTTTATTTTTTTTCTACGTTGACATTTTTCTAGACTCTGTTTTAATGGTTAAATTAAATGTTTGTTATTAATCAAAAAGCATGTCTAATTAATTGAAATAGTGAAACTTACACAATTTACCAGCAATTAAAGTTTAACAAATATTTAATTTTAATGTTTTTTTTTCAAATTCATTTTTATTTTTACCATATTCTTTTTCCATTAGTTCATGAAATTTAAATATCTAAATAATTGATTTTATTAAAAAAAAAACTAATTTATTCATTTATTTATTTGTGTATTTGTTTGTCTATTTATCTATTTGTTTGTTTATTTATTCAGAAATGCTGTTGTGTGTTTACATTTTTCTGATAAATAAAGTCTGGTAAATACTGTATTCCTTGTAAATAATGATTTAAAAATAATTGTATTAGTAGTAGTAGTAGTAACATTACATTCAGTAATATATTTCTGTCACAGTTTCTTCAAGTTAAACAGAACTTTTATTTTGACAGGTTGCTGTGAAGACCTTTGAGTTTCTGTTTGTATATTATATGATGATAGCTTTTCACACAAGAAATGGTAAAATGCTCATGAAGTGACTCTCAGAGCAGTTCTAGAGATTATTTTCATGTGTTCAGGTGCTCATATATTGAGGTGGCAGAAGCTGAAAACACAGTGAGCATCAAGCCAGTATGAGTGTAGTAAACAAAACTGCGCATCTGACACTAGTCCAAATTGCATTTTGGTTTAAGTGTACTGAATTTGCGTTTTTCTGAATTCTACAGGATTTCTGGGACTCATTATGACTGAAGATGAAGTTGCAACAGGGTCCAGACCTTCTGAAGGTCTAGTTTAGTAAGACTACTTTTATACTTACTTGAGTTCATTTGTAGTGACAAGAATTTACTTTTATTTCATTGAATTGGGTGACGTTGCTCTCGTTACTTCATTTTAATGCATTCAATGTTAATAAATCAGTAGTTTATTTCAACAGCACTTTCTCTTTTTGAGTATGAGTATTTCGCTCATAAGTATTTCAATCAATTCTCGATATACTTCAAAGAATCAAAAACACCCAAACCTTATTTTTTTTTTGGTTCAGAAGATTTTTATATATATATATATATATATATATAGATATATATATATAATATCTTTCCTGCCCTAACTCTTCCAAAAAAAAAAAAGGTGGGTGTTTTTTTTTTTAATATAGAATATATATATGATATAAACTCTTTTTTTTCTTATATATATAAACTCTTTCCTGCCCTAACTCTTTCCTCAACAGTGTTTTTTTTTTTTTTTGTCAAGTTTATATTTTGTTGTGTGTTTTTATGAGGGTGCTATGTGTATTTTGAAAGAAAAAAGGGATTGTTCTGAATGGGATTCAGAAGGATCGATCGCTTTCATCAACACCGCCAAAGCTTGCTCAGTCCTAAACCATTTACTAGGTTGGCATTTCATTAGGTAACATTAGTCAGTTTTGATTCATATGTTGTTTAATGTTTGATGATCACATTATTTTACATATGCATCTGCTTACACACTCAATCAATTGTTTCTGCTTCTTCTTCACTGTGTTTTGATCTAGACATGCAATACCCTTTCAGAAGATGTGTAATAGCGCCTCCTATCGCATAACAGTGAAAACACAGAAAGCCGGAAAATTCAATGTGGGAAAGAGTTCATGTCTGATTGTGGGTGGACATGAGTATATATATATATTTAATAATGGCAGACATTTCAAACAAGTTTTTGCAGGTTAATGTCAATAAATAGACATTTTGAACTGAGGAGGAAGTCTTGAGCTATAAAAGATAAAGTTTAATAGATTATCATCACACTGCATGAACCTTCAAGGAAATCAAGACAGATTTGTAATCAACCTCAAAATAACCTCTACTTCTGTGACTGATCCACGAACAACTTCTGTAAACTTTAAACAGAGATGTTTTGCTTTGTTTAGTTAGAGAGAGATGAGATGAAAGGCTAATGGCAAGACTTTCAAAGCTCTGAGGATGACTGAAAGCTCAGGAAAGTGTGGAAAGGACAGAGGTTGAAAGGATCAAGCATAAAGAGGGTCTCTGCGTCTCCTCCAGAGAGGGGCTTACTGTTCGAATCGGATGTTGCGCAGGTCTGCGTTATTAATCCGGACGATACAGTCGTTCTCCTGGAACAGAGCCTCCTGCTCCGCCTTCCCGCCCCTCTCCAGCCTCTTCACTAACAAACCCAGCGTCCTGGAACAGTCACAGCAGATATTAGTGACATTGGGCTCAGTGTCAGCGCTGTTCTCAGATCAGCTACACCACACATTACTGTCAGAGCCTGACACAGACGCACAGCTTCAGCCAGACATGAGCTAGCAAAGAACGCACCGTTATCTTCCATTTAATGGCACTATGCAATTAAAATCAATGGATTTTTTAATGTAACGCAAGCTGTACATACTGTGAGGCCCCTGTAGCTCAGAGTGACACAAATACTTACCATGGTAAACACAACTTAAAAAAAAATACCAGTCTTCAGATTATTATCATTATTATTATTTTGTTTTTGTTTTTTTGTTGCTGTTGTAGTTATTATAAATACATATGTAGCTCAGAGTGACTGTATATACATATATACAAATATATATTTTTATTTTTATTTTTTTTTTTTATTTATTTTTTATATGTATTTTTTTTTTTTTTTATTTTGTTTGGTTATTATTATTATTATTATTATTTTGTGTTTAATAAAACACACACACAAATATATATTAAATTCAAATGATTAAATTATCATTTGTTTTTTTTTTTTTTTTTATTGTTATTTTTTTTTTTTTTTTGTTTTTTTTTTTATTTTGTTATTATTATATTTAATTAAACACAAATAAATAAATATATACATATTTTAATTCAAATAATTAAATTACCATTATTATTATTATTATTATTATTATGCACACTAGTAGTTACTAAACTTACAGAAAATATGGTATCTTCTTTATAAAGTTTCTCCATCAACATCAACAACGATAATAATGATGATAATAATAATAATAATAATAATAATAATAATAATAATAATAATAATAATAATGATGATACTATTATTATTGTTATTATTATGATTATTATGATTATGATGATGATAATGATAATAATAACAATAATATTAATAATAATGAATGAGTAGCATTATTCTGGTGGAAACTATGGTGATCAAGCCTGTAAGACACAAAACTAAAAATCCTATTTTTACAATCACATACAAGACCTGTGTGTCCTCTGCATCCTTTCATGAAAAGATTAGACCGTCAAGAACATTGTATATATTTCATATTCAAAAAGGATTAAAGAAAGGATAAGAGTTAGTGACTGACGGCACCGTGTCACCTTTATCAAATCCAGAAAGAAGCAAAAAAGAAAACAAATCCCACTGATCTTGAACTTTTGAAAAGTTTACTGCTCTTAGCAGCTTTCTTTCAACTCAGTACATCAAAAAGGACTTTCTGAACTTAAGCTGACTTTGGCCATATGGATTTTTTGGCACCGCTCACAGACCTGCGGTGGTTTCAGATTCAGAGCGCTGCGGCCCCAATCTACAAACCCTGAGACGTAATCATGTGAAATGCAGCGTTGCATCTGATGGGTTTAAAAAGAGCAAATGAGATACTGATATATATAGAGCTTACGAACTCTTACTCTTGCGCTCCCCGAGGCCTCAGTGTGTTATGTGTTTGTTACATTTTAGGTACAGTTTAGTGTTTTTTTTTTTTGTGATGGTGGCAGCAGGCAGGAAACAGCAGGTGATGTGAGTGAAAGAACAAATAAGGTATAAATACTTTGAATCTGCTGGAGAAACAGACAGATGGACGAATGTGTGGCTCAAACTCTGCTTTACTGTGTAGCAGACAGCTGTGATTGGTTTGGCTGTGGTCTTGTGAAGTAATTACACAGCTAGCACTATGTCTTCATGATCTTGATGTAAAGCAGCTGTGGGGGAGAGCGAGGATTAGTTCAGCTCCCGCCGGACTGATGGACAATCTGCAGACGCTCATTAGTCATTAGTTTAAACAGAGACTCTAGGTGCGGTCACACTGAAGTTTAAGTGTGCCAAACGAGTTCAAAACAAACATGGCCGACAGAATTTGCTCTTTAGTTTCTGTTGTGATCAAAATAAACTATAAATGATAAACATTAATACAGAATACAATAACAATGAGGATGCAATATATATCATTAACCTACAGTATAATAAATCAATGTTAATTAATTAATTTATCTGCAAGTAGATATGCAATTGTGTATTAGCATTTCCCTTTTTATTTATTTACATTTATTTTTTCACTTAAAGGTTCATTTTTCAAAATGCTAAAAATTTAATAATTCTGTTAAATGATCTTGACATAATTATGCTTTTTTTTTGCACTGTGCACTATATTGCAGTGATGCCATTTAATTTTAGCATTTTAATTTATTTCTTTTTTTAATGTTGCATTTTTTTACATTTATTTTATAGTTCTGTTTATTTACGTAGGCAAAATAATTTATTTTGATTTAATTTTGGCAATTTAATTTAATTTTGTTTATCGGTCACAATATGAAATCGAATCTCCAGATGAATTTCAATTCTTTATATTGTGCTATACAATTTTGTAACGCTTAAATTCACTTAAAGCATTTTATGGACTTTAAGATCTAATTTTAGATTTTACAGTTTTATTAATCATTTATTTAGACAAAATGGTCCATTTAAAATACATTTTAGTGTTTTATTTTTCAATAACTTTGATATATATAACTTTCATATATGTGTGTGTGTGGGTGTGTGTGTATTTGCATGTCAGAATACATAAAATGTGAACTTTTTGCACTTCTTGCCAGCACTTGCATGCATATATATGTGTCTAGTTTGGCCGTACCTTTAAGGCTGTTTCCTAATTTGCATACTACCTGCCCTAAATAATTTGCAAGATTATTATATCTCAGCACTGGCAGAGTATTTATTTAAAAGTATGCATTTTTTAATCAAAATAAGAACCTTTTGGCTGTAATATGTTAATTGATATTTAGCCTATTCAACACATTAAGTCCCCCTTAGTATATTACTTGACGATGCAGTGTAAAAGAGATTTCAGAAATATACAGCATTTGGATTATATATGTCATGCATCTGAACCAGCATTTTAGTTTTATTGAGTGAAACCAGACTTGGACACTTTCTGAGTGTTTTAGCATAAGCAGAGTGGCCCAGAAGACTCAGCTAGAAGGAGACCACCTGTTCTTATCCACGGTCTTTAATTGAATAACAGCGCAATCAGGATCCATTTACGCCGAGCAATTAGACCCTGCCTTGTTTGTTGTGAACGCTGGTCATGTGATGAGATCTTGTTACTGGAATCGGCGTCTATGTAATTTTCTGAGATGTCACGCGCCTCACGCTGCTGGCAGAGAGAAGATGCTGGTCATTTCAGAAGCTGACACTCTGAGCCCTTGCCGTCACCTCCGTGCCCTCTATCAAGATGCTAATGAGTTAACATTCAACACCTCCCACCAATCACACGAGACGAGCTGATGAAGTCGTTACAGACGTGTTGCTGTGGAAGTGTGCCTTTGTGTTTGGGTGAGTATAATTGACAGTTCTGATTAGTTATTAACTAAAGTATCAGGTGTGTGACAACTTACAAGCCTGAGATTCATTCAAGGACAAGACGACAAGGACAAATTACTACAGAATGTGAGCAGAAAAAATGTGGCAATTTATGAAAAGATGCAGACACCCATACTTTAATTATATTCATAGCAGGCTGTGCAATAAATGTTAAAGAATTAATAATAATATTGGACGATATAAAGGAATGACCATATATTTTTTTTTTCTCTTTCAGATTGTAAATTATTGATAACATGTCTGTTGCTCCCCCTTCCCTGTTTGTTTGTTTGTTTTTTTGAATAGATGGATGTTATTTTGTTAATCTAAAGACAATAAAAAGTTGATCACAAAAAAAAGAAGAATTAATAATGGATGTTATTTTGTTAATCTAAAGACAATAAAAAGTTGATCACAAAAAAAAGAAGAATTAATAATAAATATTATTATTTATTTTTAAATGTACGATATACAATTTATTTAGAATCTGGCACAGTGGCACAATTAATTAATTTTTTTTTTTTTTTTTTTATAAACCAGAATCAAATTAAGTCTGAAAACAGTGCATTTTTACTGCTTATAAACAGCTCTCTGAAAATCCCTCTATAGTCGTCACTGACTTAAATAGAACACTTTTTCATTCATTTGCACCTTCCTTTTATCATTTTGCATTTCTTACCACAGCTGACCTTGGATGTCGTGAATGACCAATAATATGGATGAGCTTTTAGTCAGATTGGGTGAAGCAGTTTAGACGAATTGACTTGGCCGGATTGAGGCTTTTCCTATTGCAATAAAGCTGCCTAATTTATTCGTCGCCATGCCCCGCGTCCCCTTTGTCCTTCTGGAGGGGAGCAGAGTGTTTAGCAGAGTCCCATTCTGTTCTTTCTGTGGCCTCATACAGAATCTGAGCTTCTGTAGCTTTGCTTTTATTATTCAGCTGGAGAATGTAGTTATAGAAGTCCCACGTGTGTTCACACTCGAGAGAGAGCCATACTGTAAATACGTCCTTGAGGAATGATTAAACCCAGTTTAAATGGATGGTACATGCTAGGGAATAAAAGTCAATTTCTGCACAGACACCTTGAGGGAAGCTTCTCAAGATATGAGAGAAATCTGAAGGATGCAGAGGACACAACTGAGGATTACAGGCAAGAGCTACTTGAAAACACAATAGGTCAGTCTTAAAGAAGTGATGAACATTTGCTGTTAATTTACTCACCCTCAGGTCATCTTAGATGTAGATTACTTTTTTTCTTCAGAAAAACTGTAAATAAGATTTTTAGCTGAAACCGTGGTCCTTGATGATTCATAAAATGCAAGTCAATGGATTACAGGTAATAATGTTGTAAATAATGTTCAGTTTCTTGCACAGGCCAATCATTTCACTTCATAAGACCTCAATATATCATCAGAAGACATGAGGATTAATTTTGTGTTGCCTGATGTGCTGGTCACCATTGACTTTTTATGAATCACCAAAGAGCATGATTTCAGCTAAAAATACTCTGTACTTTTCTACTGAAGAAAAAAGTCACCTATGGCCATCTTGGATGGCCTGATGGAGAATAAATTAACAGCAAATTTTTTATCTTGGGGTAAACTATCCCTTTAAGAACAACACTGCAAGAAAGGAAAAGATTAAAAAAACACAGCCTATGGAATGAGTTGACAAGAATAAAATAAATTCAGCGAAGAAGACAATGTGGCTTTGTAGAGCTTTACCTTCTGTCTCTGGCACTGAAAGGCACCACATGGATTCCTAGCGGCCCACCGACATTGGACACCTCAACCGGCTTCAACATTTCACTAGGGACATTGACAAATGAGGGCAATGAGAGGAGAAACAAAACAGAAGAACCAAGCAAACAAAGAAAAGGCAATACATAAAAAGCTTCGAGCATGACAGAGCAGCTATGAGCTGGAAGCTAAGGCTAGTTTAGATCCAGCCCAGCACGAGTCCATCTATAACCCCAGGGGCCATTAAGACACACGGGTCGATGGAGGACCCAAACAGACACTTCAATTAAGCGATTAGGATCAGATTGAGGCCTGCAGTGGGCCGGTTCTGGGTTTTTAACAGTCAGGGAGCGCACACTACACCTGAGAGAGAGAAACATATGGCAAGAACACACGGGATGAAGAGAGGACAACAAACATCGGGCACATGAACTGATGAGGTGCTGCGGTCTGTTAAATTGTCATCGTTTCCAGACAGCTGAAGGCTAGATCATCCGAAAATGTATTTGTACAATGATAAATAAAACTGAGAACAAAACAATATTACTACAATGGTAACTAAATACTGAAAATAAAAATAAAAACAGTAGAATATTCTTAGTAATACTATCAAAATTATATATATATGTATATATGTATATATATATATATATATATATATATATATATATATATATATATAATTAACAGCTCATCTGCCATTGGTCGGCAAAAAATGATAGCTCCGCCCCAAACTCTTGCCATTGGTTGAGCTGATGCTGTTGAGAGACACACTTTTTAATTAACCTAAAAATGTTACTTAAGCTGTTATAAAAAGAAAAATAAAATATCTAAAACATGATACGAAAAAATAAAACAAGTACACTTGTTAGACTTCAATCTGTTGTAAAAATACATCATATTTTTAGTTGTATGGACTACTTTTAAAATACTTTTTTGTTGCTTCACAGCCACTGATCAAAAGGCAGCCTGTACATTTTCCTCAGTATCTCATTTTGTGTTTTGTAGCTTTTTATTTTTTTTCCAGTGAACTCCCTGAGATGATTTGTGAGATATTGTTGGTTGTGAGAAAGACAGAAAGCGGATCCCGAATCATTTTTGGACTCACTCGAGTGAAGCTGATTCCACACAGGAATCTGCCCGTCCCACCGGCTCTATCCGGCCGTTCCTCCCGTTGTCTGCTCTCTCCTCGTCTTCTTCTTCTTCTTCTTCTTCCTGTGGAGCACCAAAGAAACACACTGTGAGTCAACGGTTCTCCCTCACATCTCACATAAAGCAGCCGGTCTCTGGCTCGCTCTAATCAAATTGAGCCACAGATGAGCGTAATGTTTTAAACCAGGGCGACTGTGAGAGTACAGCCGTGACATCAGAGCGATGGCTGTAATCGATTATTCATATTCAATCAATCAGTCTGGGCTCGGGCCGCGCTCAGGTCTGCTGCTAATCGAATAAGAGAAGAGTTGAGTGGATGTGCATTTGTTTCTTTCGCTGTCCTTATCTAATTTCCATCTCTCTGTCTTTCTATTTCTCAACCCCTTGACACGTCCGATATGTGCAGATGTCATTTACAATTCTTGAAAAAATGTAGAACAATAAGGTCCTGTCAAATAATGGAGGCAGGATTGAAGGCAGGACTCTCATCAAACATATTGACAGATTGACCACAAAAAGCATGTCAGCTAACATCTTTGAAACGCTTAGTCATGCCGAATAGGAAACAAAAGCCCTCATTAGGTTTTTATGTATGTATGTATGTATGTATTTATTTATTCATTTATTTATTTATTTATTTAGCTAAATTGTATTTATGAAAAATAAAATAAAATAAAATGAATTTAAATAAAATAAAATAAAATAAAATAAAATAAAATAAAATAAAATAAAACTAGGTGTATTTTAGAAACAAAACAAAATTACTACAACTTTACAATTAAAAATTATTCAAAACATTAAAAAGAGAACACTATTTTGTATTTATGAAAAATAAAATAAAAGAAAATTAATTTAAATAAAAAAAATAAAAAATAAAAAATAAAATAAAATAAAATAAAATAAAATAAAATAAAATAAAATAAAATAAAATCAATCTAGGTGTATTTTAGAAGCAAAACAAAATTACTACAACTTTACAATTAAAAAATATTCAAAACATTAAATAGAGAACACTATTTTTTATTATATAAAAATGCTGCAAATATAAAGTTAACAAAAAAACTAAACATTTTTTTTTTACTTAAAATAAAAGTTAACTGAGTGAATTTAAATTTAACATTATTTTTATTTATTTTTTTTTTTTTTATAATAAAAATATATTTAAATTTTGTTTATTTTATATTGTTTTGTTACTAAAACTTTAAGTAAAATGAAAATGAAACATTCCAAATATTAATAAAAAAACAGAATACTATCTCAATAATAATAATAATAATAATAATACAATAACACTGAAAATATACATGCATCAAAATGGTCAGGCTGTTGTATAGCATACTGTGAACATGCATAACCAAGATTTTATAGCTTTGCATGAGAATAAGACTGACATTTATGAAAATATTCCCATACACCACACTTTGTTATTCATATGTTTAAACCTATATGATTAAACTGTATATTCAATAAAACAAACAAACGAGCAAACAAACAAATAAATAATAATTAATGCATATGTAAACAGGTCCAAAGATTAACAAAAGCCCCTTAATCGAGTTTATCCAATGACAACTGAATATATTCCACACATTAATTCCTCTCGAACCCTTGGCTGTGCATCATTTCCAAAGCCAAGTGAGTGTCTAGACACGGTGAGATTCTGCAATGGTTTGTTAGCCATGGATATTAATATTCCATCGGTCTCACCCTTAACCTTCCCCTCTCACCAAAATGTCAAGCACATCTAAATAAGCGCCTCTCCGTCTTTATATGGAAATGCATTCAGTCTTTTCAGACAGTCACCCTCCACCACACGCATCCGCCGGTCTGAAGAGGATGACTGGAGTCCTATTTTCATCTGTCTGTATTTTTTATTGTTGTAGAGGTTAAAGAACGAGTGGAGGTCATGAAAATTTTATTAGCAAACCTCGGAAAAAGTGGCAGCAGGTCTATTACCTTACTCTGGTGAAAATGAGTCAATTGGCTCTCCAAACACAGTCGATGCTTTCGCTACTCGCCACCCAATACACTGATTTTTCTGCAGAAATGGCTGGATTTTTGCCTTTATATCACAGTGCTGGGGTTGAAGAGCTCTTAATTATATTTGATCCAGAATATTCAATCAAACCTTGTCACCCACAGCCCTGAATTAAGAATTATTGCATCAATTTGGGTCAGATTTCCTAATTTATAGGTGTATACGTCTCACTGATTTTCAGTCTGTAAATCTGAAATTTGATATCTGATATATTAGCATGATGGTAGAATAGTCTGTAGTGAAATGCAGAAAATTAACAACACAATATTTACATGTAAATATGTGACAATATATTATAATATTACAATATATTATGTAAACATATCCACAAAAGGATATATATATATATACTTACTATAGAGAAAGAGTTCATCTATTTTTTTAACTGCATTATTTCCCATTAAAAATAAATAAAATAAAAGGTGAAATAAACCAAACATTTCATGCATTATCTAACCATGTGGATTCTGAATTCAACTTGGGTTTAAAAGTATCTTTGGATTCTGAATTCAACTTGGGTTTAAAAGTATCTTTAAATATAAAATTTAAAAAGCCATGTTTAACTCCTAAATAAAAAGAAAAGTTACACGCTACAACATTCGACAAAATATATATTTTTTGCAAAAAGTATCTTTAAATATAAAATTTTAAATATTAAAATTAAAGTATTTTTATTTATAAAAAAAAAAATTTTGTTTTGTTGTTATTTTTTATATTTTTTAGATGATGGGGAAAAAAGTGTTATTTAAAAAAGCCATGTTTAACCCCAAAATAAAAGAAAAGTTATGTGCCTTTTTTTTTTGCATTGCATTGTTTACCCCCAATTTCACTGCATATTCATTGTCATTAAAAAATAAAAAAATTAATAAAAAATGTCTTGACTTGTCAATATTTACAATATTTAAAAGATCAGAAAAGCAAGAGAAAGAAAAAAAAGTCATATTTAACCCTTAAATAAGTAGAAAAGTTGCATTGTATATTGCTCTATTTGTTTATTATTTAAATGTATTAATTTATTATTTATTCTATTTTGTTTTTCATTGTGACATTACTATCCAATTTCATTTTTTTTTTTTGGTGGGGGGGGGGGTTCATAATTACCTATAATTTCAAGTTATTTAATTACGCATGATCTGGACATTTCAACATAGTATATTTGAATATTAAATTCTATGATTATTGTAGGTTAAATGTTAGATCTGTGTTGTCATGTTTAAACTATAAAATGAGCCAGGACTTCTACTGATGTCCCCTTAAATAATAAAATAAATAAATGGAAATATAACTGTCACTGACTATTATTGCATAAACATATTGAGCATTGGTGAAGTGAAAGTTTCATGAGACATGCAGCTGTGCTGGAGTGTCTCCATTCAGCTGTGAATGCTGCTGTCTGCAGCCAGAGAATGAGCTTATTAGCAGTGAGAGATAAACTGGAGCGGCGAGGGCCATCACATCGGACCCTGAGAGCCGGTGCATGCGTGGAGGAGAGCAGAGAGCGGTCTCTGTCACAAAGTCACTCGCACACAACACGAAGTGTCACTTTGCCTGTGGTGGCAGCGGTAATGACGGACACAGAAAACAAGGCTGGATGCCAGACGCTCCACTGTCCGGTTCTGAACACCTGCCAGACGAGAGAACCAATGGAAGCTCCTGCATCAGCCCAGCACAGGGGGAAAAGGTCATTCACTGGGCAACCCAGAGGAGAAGATCGACATCGGCTGTAAAGGATGAATAATCCGCTTCTTTCGTTTGGTTTATTTATGTGTTTGTTTGTGTGTGTTTTGTGTACGTTTGTGAGTTGGGTGAAGGCCAGAAACCACTCAGTGCAGCAGTTACAGGAAGCCAGAGGTTACAAAGCTGGCGATTAGACAGACAGTGCATTAGATTATTGTTCCTGGCAGACGCAGGAGGTCGGTCACATTGAGAGACTGCTGGCTTGTGAGGAGCTGGAGGGAGAAAGTTTTCCACAGGGAACTCGGATTATAGGAGGAAACGGGTGATATCTCCAGAATGCTGGAGGGCTTGAAGGTCATGTCTGTGGAGACAACCAGCGTCTGACTTCCAGATCAACCAGATGAAATCAGGAAGGTGACGGTGGTGTGACGTGACAGTTAGTGACAGGAGGAGAGGTCTGGCCTCTAGAATTGTGTCTGAGGACGAATTTACACACAGAGACCACAAGAGTTTGTACTATTGCTACCTCAGTAACAGCCTCAGTTCATCTGATGCATACTAGGGGTGTTACAGCCCACACAAATTATGTTTCAGTACGTACCTTAGTTTTGAAGTCATGGTTTGGTACATTTTGGTGCATGGATTTTTTTATTATTATTTTTTTTTTAATTTAACAGTGGAACAAATTGTGGATCTGTCTTTGAATAAATTCAATTTTAATTACATTTTCTCTCATTAGCTCAATTAAATTATGATTATCTCAGCTAATGTTGTAAGCTATATAGGGAGCCCTATTACTTGCACATTACTATAGCATTAAAGTTTACAATTAACAACAGAGTCCACATGATTAAATTTAACTGCTATTTATATTTAGATACAATAAATCAAAAAAATTAAAAAATAAAATAAAAATGTAAACACGTTAATTGCACATAAATCAGTTTTTCCATTAACTTCTAAATTGTAATATGAAGTTTGTACTCTGAAACTTGTTTTCGTGAATTGTCTAATAAAAGGAACACTTTGTTTCTTATCAAAAGTACACAAAGCTTTTATTCATGCGTTAACGCAAAGTTTTATTCATGCATCAACTGGAACAGCATAGACTTAAAGATCAATATTGGGATTTAAGAATCGATATTGATTCATTAAAAAAAATTAAAGATAAATATTGGTTTCAAATCTAGTTCTGCACGTGCATTGAGTAAAATAACACTGTATTTGTTCAGTACATCTGCATACTGAATCGAAAGGCAATACCAAAAAGTTTTGGTACAAATACATGTACCGTTACACCACGGATGCACACTGAACAGAAAAACAGCAGTTCCTGTATCTAAAATTTTAAGATGTTTTTGTTTTTCAGAGCTAGGTTTGGCAACATTTGCCAAACATTAAAGTTTTATTTTTGACACTTAGTAGCAAGCTAAATGCATATTCAAGTGCAAAATTGCATATTTCATTTAGTTTTTTATGTTCTGTTTGATAAATAATCAGTAGGCTAATGATAAACTGCAAAGTGGAGTTTATGTGAGACTGCTACTAAAGCAAACACAATTATTTTTTTCATTCTCCTCACCAATGTTCTCAGGAATAGATGAATTTTGGAGGGAAAGTATCTTAAAATCTATATGCTTTGCGTTTTTAACCCAGGACTGACCGAAGGACTATTTTCTTGTCCAGCGCAAAGTGCTGGAAATGTACCGTAAAGAAAATATAAGGATGTGGGCAATTTGTAGAGTCTCTCAAACAATGACTATCCAAATATTTACGATGTCCAATAATAGTGACCTCACTCAAGTTGGTAATTACCTCCAGTGAAACACGCCCAAAAAACAACATGGAAAAAGCCAAACATAACAAATTAGACCGGCGTGAGAATTACTGCAGCTGTCCAAAACTTCTCATGTCTGGTTGACCCTTACGAGGAGCTGTTGTGGTCAGTAGGTGACACATAACTAAAACCCAATGAGTTTGTTTGATGTGGAGCATTCGAGACAATAAAGATATGAAAAAATCCAGGTTCAAGAGCCAAAGCGTACTCAAAAAGTAGGCGTTCTCCAAAAAAATAGAGATGAGAGGCCCTACTGTGGGCGCCACAATGTGCCATTATAGTACGTCTGTCCCTCAGAGGCAACTCCTATTCCCTCGATTAGACTTTTAAAAGAATTAGACTGAGTTAATTGAACGTGACTTGGGTTTTTCACATCTTTCTCTCAAACACAGGGTCATTTCATCCCACCGTTAAACAAAATCTCCATTACAACAGTCAATGGATCACACTACTCATCATTTTCGAGACGCTTATTTGTATTTGTGTTGGGGAAACAAACGCTAAAAGGACCTAAATGATGACTAAAGTCATTACCGGACATAAAGCTGAGCCACTACTGTAATCTACTTATGTGAACACTATCCCACTGCGCTTGGCTTGTGCCACTGTTTACTTGGAGTGTCAAATGAAAAAATATAGCCCATTTGGTATAGACATTTCATACACTTATCATGTCACAGGAGATATTAACAGGCGACTGTAAAATCCATTAATGCACGCCTCGTAATATGTCTGTCATCTTACGCATTGATTAAATCTTAGATTAACTTGTTTTTCATCCGAGGATTTTTCATGTCCTCAATATGGATAAAATAATCTACCCATCAATACAAACAAACATCAGCAAAGCAACAAAGAGAAGCTATAATTGCAAAAATTAATCTTTATTTATCATTGTTTAAAAGAAAGACTTGTTGACTGGAAGTAAATCGAATTTAATTGATTTTTACTACTAAGCACTGTGACCAGTGTTGAGGAAAGTTACTTTTAAAGTAATACATTACAATATTGTGTCACTCCCTAAAAAGTAACTAATAGCACTATTTTTTATTTTTTTTTGTGAGTTATGTTTACTTTTATTTTACTTTTTCTTTTTTATGATTTGTTTTTTTGTTGTTTGTTTGTTTTTCATATAGAAAGTTATATTTTTTGAAAGTGACTTTTAAAAGTACAGCATTACAATATTGCGTTACTCTCTAGAAAGTGACTAATTGTGTTACTTACATTTTATGGGAAAGTGAAGCATTATTTTATGTTTGTATTGCTTTTTCTCATCTGTGCTGGGCTTGCTTTGTTTGTTTTTAATATAGAAAGTTATATTTTTTTGAAAAGTTACTTTCAAAAGTAATGTACTACAATTTTGTGTTACTTCCTTTAAAAGTAACTAATTTGTGTTTCTTTTTTTGTGGAAAGTAATGTGTTACATTACTTTTGTGTTACTCTTTTCACCTGGGCTGCTTGTTTGTTTTAAAAATAAAGAGTTATATATTTTTTAGAAAATGTAAAAGCCATTTTACACCAAAAGTGAAAATAATTCAAATAGGAAGAAAAAGAAGAACTTCTACACTCTTCAGATTAGTACAGTTCGTTGAATTGGATCATTGAAGGTCAGCAGCAAAGACATCGATTAATAAAATGGGATCAAATGCATGGGATCAAGTATATTTGTGTTATTTAACATTTAAATATTGCAGGTTTGCATTTGACTGTTTTTATTCATTTTGAGGAATACTGAACCTGTTTTTGTGCAGGTGAGATTAGTAAATGCATGTTCACTTTTAGTTTAGATCTTCAGTAAGCATCATGTTCACACAATGCTCTGCACTCACTCCCGATTTGAGGACAGATTTGCTGTCAGTCAGTACATGATATACTTAATACTTATTTGAAAATGCAACTCAGATATTTTCTTGTAAATTTAAATGTAATGCGTTTTTTGCATAACTTTATTAGTTACTTGACAAAAGTAATCTGATTACATAACTTGCATTCGAAAACATGGTATTATTACAGAATGGCCGAATAACTATACCAGAGGTGTTTTTTTGTTGTTGTTGTTGTTGTAGTTGTTGTTTTTTGTGACAGCAGTATGATTCATCTCAACAGCCTTACCCTCTGTAATATGATATATATATATCAGCTGCAGCATCTCTCCAGCAATTATTATTAGTCTCCTGTGGAAATCGGCTCAGCTGTTTGGCGAGAGATGAGAGCTCTGTCAGTTTGTGTGTCGTGCTCACGGGTGCGCCTCTGCTGAGCGAGCCGGTAATATTTCTAAGTTTTGAGCTCATGTTCAGACACTTTCATATTCCCCTGTAATGGCACCTCTGGGTCAAGAAGGAGACTTCAAAGAGAGCCGTACTCGTTCTGGGCCAGTAAGGAGTGAGTCAGCTTATCTAACGCTTTTATTTCAGACAAAACATGCTCGGCACTTGAAATAAGATGTGTTCCCCCATTTATTATTCTTTTTTTATTCATTGATTTTCTGTTTTCAGCAGTTCTGTACAGTGCTGAAAGGCCTTGTTTTTGTAATTTTTTAACGTCTTTCTTTTATATTTACCTCTATTTACTTTTTATATCAACATGCATTGATGTGTTTTAAAATAAAAATCTTCATAGATAGACAATGTTTATATAATGCTTATAGGTATACGAATACATATGTATCTTTATGTAAGTGTACAGACACATGCAAACGGATATATACACGTACATAACGTCATATGACGATATATTTCATATGTTGTAATTCAAACATGTGCATATTATATTTCAATTGCGAGTGTTAAGAATGATTAAACCAAAAAAAGAACAAAGCACAAAAGAAAACACAAAAACAACAACAAACAAAACGACAAAAAGAAAAGAAAAACATAAAAAGCAAAGTCAAACTAAACAAAACACCCAAATATGAGCTACAGAAACAGACTTGGCAATCAGTATGTCTGAATGCTCAAACAAATCAGGCAGCAGTTGAAATCTGGCATCCTTCAATCCAATGAGATAAGTTTTATTTCCGCCACTGCATTTCAGCTCTTATTTTCCCTCACTTAAATCAACACAGACACCAGCGCCTTTAAACCTGTCTCCCCTTTGTTTTTTAAGACACCGCTAATGGTGTATAAAAGTTTGGCTCGGCCGAGGATTACTTTGAGCAAATTAAAGGCAAACAGGTTCTTAATGCTATTAAGTAAATTAAATCAGATACGTGAGCTAACTCACATTTGTCTAGATCAAGGAGAGCAGAAGTTCGCCAGAGTGACCCGCAGTGGGACACGGGACAAATGTCAATGTCCCTCTCTCTCTCGCTCTCCCGCTCAGTCACCGAATGCATCATCTGTCAGTTGTGATTTCATACACGCACAGGCATATCTATCAAAGCCACGGCACGCTTCGGTAGGGCTGCAGTATCGTTAAATTGCACTTTTATTAAATTAGGTCGGCTAATTATGAGGGTTTAAATCAATCATTTAGTCAATAATAAAACCTAAAGCAGGCAGTGCCTTTAACTGGCATGCCTTCATCAATAACCACAGGCAGGAATACTTTCTCATATCCCACACAGAGGTTTTAAGAGCGCATGAATTATTGAAAATCAAGTTATCACTGCCTGCTTTTGTCTGGGGCCACTTTTGAAGTGATTTGTTGGTTTAGTCAGAGTTGTTCCCTTTGTAAGGATGATATAGTGACAACAATATCACAAGACCATAAGCACATCCCCAATATTCAGCTGAGTGACTGATATTAGTTATAACAAATCTAAAGTAATGTTTCTTAAGAATAATTGATTTTAAACAAATAATGTTGAAATAATTGATGATGATGATTTATTTAAAACAATATATGAATATAATTAATTAAATATTTAATAATATTTTTATATTCAAAAAATAACTAATGTATTAATATTTTATATTATAACACAAATTAACCCTAATAATATTAATAATATTAAAATTTATTATTTATTATTATTTATTAATTATTTTTAAATAATTTATTATTTATAAATAATAATCTGTTATTTAAAAATAACTGAAATAATTGTTAAAATAATAAATAAATACAAACACTCCACAAACACACACACACAAAAAATAATAATAAATGAACGTATTAGCATCTGTGTCATTAATTATTATTTAAAATGATTTAATTTATATAACATAGCATTTGAAGTATTTATTTATTTAGCAGTATTTTACATCCATACAGTATGATATTTAAATAGTATTTCTAACATATCATGCTACTGTATTATTCTTGGTAGAGTTACGGTAGAAAATTGCATTATCACAGTACCATGTCAAAAAACCATGGTGATACCATGGTACAGTAAGACTAAAGACCCATGTGACTTAAAAGTTAGACTGAAGCACATTCTCCTGATATAGAAACATATAGTTAAAGCTCCAGTACCTCTGAAATGCCTTGAGCTGCACATCTCGCACACTCATGACTGCTTTTCCATGATTAATCATAATTTAGAGGTGATTAAGAGGGAGGATCGTCCCACTAACTCCGTATGGAGCTATTAATCTGGCTCTAAGCCATGAAGGTCACTGAGCATATGTGTGATTACAAAAAGCAACAAAAACCTGAGCTCATAAAGACATTAGCAGAGATTGTGGGATAAAATGGAAACAGAACAGCAGTTTCATGAGTACTCCAGAGAGTGATTTCACAAATACTGAAACACATCAGTTCTTTTTAAAGAGGTATAGAACACCTGGAGGGAGCTGGCTATTAGCATCCACTTCTGCTCAGCCACGATGTTTTAAACTTCAAGTTGTGTTGTGGTCATTTTGACCTGGAGAGGATTGTTCTTTTCCTGAAAATGCTAGTTAATGTTATCTGATTGGACTAAAACTTGACTTTGCTCACACAGCATATAACAACTTCCACAAAAAATATATATATATATATTTGTATTTTTTAGGTCTTTTAGGCAGATGGAACAACAGTATACAAACTTTATTTAGTGTCTAATGTGAGTTTTAATATTATTTTTGTGTGACCTTTCTAACCATACTCAAAGCCACAACGGATAATTTCCCTCAGATTGTGCAAAATAAGTTAAAGGAAATATGAACATTAAAAAAAACTCAGTGTGAACAAACTAGTGTATTCCATGACAAAGATGGTATCAGTCACTTAGTATGTACTGTTAATAATGTTACAATGATTTAATGTTTATGAATTAAATTATGTACTTCTCCAGTTTGTTGTGAGTGCAGTGCGCTTCCGGAGAGACCCCGCCCACACACTCTTCTGATTGGCTGTGATTTTTTTTATATTTTGAATGTTATCACATAGTGTCTGATTAGGACATGGTGTTCCCAGTCAAAGAATGACCAGCCTAAAAAAATGCTTATAAATTTCTTGTTATGCTATATTAACTTTTTTTAATCAACTTTCAATCAGCACTAATTCCAGACAAAAACTGAGGTGCATAAATCAGATAATTGATCAATTATTGATTAATGATCAATCGGTTACAAACGAAAGACAAAACCTGCTCTGATTGAAAGAAAACAAAGTTGCAAGAATATATATATACATTACTGTCCGGTGAATCATTTTTAACAAATTGAGCTTGATGAACCTAATTTTGGTAGATCATCACACTGGATTTGATTAGTCTGATTGTTTGCAGCCCTATGCAGTCACGTGTGTTATAATCTATTGTTTTTCAGAGCTGAAGGGTTTGTGTGTGGTCTACAGTCTTACAGTTCATTCTTCTTCTGGAGCTCTGGGAGTGGGATCAGAGGAGGCCGTTGGATGTGTGCGTTTTCCTGGACTCAATGAGACAAGTTAATTGATGGGAACGTACAGCTGGCAGCATCTGAATCCAATGAATGACAGCGAGGGGAACATGGATATTAATGTCTTTGTGTAAATGGCCAAAACATAGCTATTATAAAAACCCAATACAATACGTTTTCTTTTAAAGTCATAAGATTTCTTTCAGGCCATTTCTGTGTTCAGACTGCAAGAGAAAAGGTCAATGAACTCTAGCATTAACTGCGTTTCCTCACATATTTTGGCAAAACTCAGCAAGGATGACTATTATTCTTTTGGTATTGTTTCAGTCGGAGTGGGAAGTCATGTCGACGGTGTTCCCTCCTCTTACAAAAAAAACCACCATGATACTGCTAACCTTCTTATCCAAATGTTTGCACTCACTTGCAGCTCGGTTCATGACAGGATAAGGCCCTTCCTGTGTCGCTCACTCTGTACAGGAAGTTTGCTCCTTCGAGTGTCAACACTTCATAGGAAGAATCTTGTAAGCGCCAAGTTCATTGGCTACATTGTGAAGCCGGGCCAACAACTGTAATGGGACAGCTTTTATATTCCAAGACAATACAAATCCACACTTGCTATTCCCAATTGAAAAGCCCATATGCCAAAAGTAACACATCCAGCATTTGAGCAGATATTTGAATGAAGGCAAGAACAAACACAGGAAAGCGGGGAGCGGAGAAGCACGTCAGCGTGTTTGCACTAAGCTTTTTGTTTTATAGAATAAACACGGCTGATTCTCTTTCCGCCCTCGTTCTGCTGTGAGACGGATCTCTGATATATTGACAGCCTGGGCTACCTGCTGTATTTTTAGACCAATCACAAAAGCATCAGTCAGGTTCAAAGGTGCAACCATCCAAGACATCCTCCCACTCTAGAGTCTGTTCCGCTAGGAGAGAATGAGGAAAAGTCTTTGAAACGCAGCAGAATTCATATGAAGCAGCAAGCAATAACTCAAAGTACCACAGCAGGTCCAGAAAGAAGGCAGCCTTAAAATGAAACTCCATTAAGACTATTAAATATAAATAAATTATAACATTATTAGCTGTCTTTACATATATTTTGAAAGATGAAGCTCGCGATTATGGAAAGGGGCGTTACATTTCCGACGAGTGCTTGCGATGTTTGGCCAATCACAATGCACTGGGTCAGTTGGCCAATCAGAGCAGACTGCGCTTGTCAGAAGGAGGGACTTTGTAGAAAACCACGCGTTTGAGAGAGGCGGGGCATAGAGGACCTACAATAATGTACAGTATTTGAAAAATCATGTGTTTTTGAACATTAAAGCATGTCAACATATTCTGTTACACCAAATACACAAAATAATGATCTTTAAAAAAGCATCATATGAGCCCTTTAAAGGGGTGAAACGGCTCGTTCTAACACGCCCCCACATATCTACGTCAGTATGTGGGAAGATTTGTATAGCAGCGTTTGTGTGTTCAGTGATGGTTTGTGTGGGTAGTTTTTGTTGTAACTGCTATTTTTACCTCTCCACCACGTTGCCGCCACCGCGCTGTGTGTTTCACTGTGTAAGCGAAACTACTTTGTTTGGCCTTCCAAAAGAGGACGATATCCGCTTCGTCATGCCTGTAGCTGATCCGTGCTGGTCGCTGAGGAAATACATCAACTTTGCACTGTGAATCGCCTAATCGGCTTTCACCATGGACGAAGCGGAGTCCAGCCCAGGGTCGTCACATGTGGTTGCTGCAAGACCAAGGTACGCTCCTACATAGAATCTGCCTGCCGCACTGTTCTCAAGCCGCCCAACTCTGCTCACTCAAGCCGGCCGTGGCTCATTCAAGGCAGCGGTGTGTGACGCTGTTTCGTTGAGAAAGCGAAACTACTTTGTTTTTGCCTTCCAAAAGAAAACACGACTAGAAATCATGTTTAAATAACATTTATAATGGGTTTTATGTTTTTGTCTCATTGTTCATGTTAAGAGGCGTAACATTTCCGTCTCATGCTTGAGGCATTCGGCCAATCACAACATGCTGGATAGCTGGCCAATCACAGCACACCTCGCTTTTCAGAGCGATAAGCCTTGTAAAAATCGACACGTTTCAGAAGGCTGGGCATAGAGGAGAAAAAATTATGTACAGTATGTGGACAATAATGTGTTTTTTTAACCTTAAACCGCATAAACACATTTCATTACACCAAATACACAAAATAATGTTCTTTTTAGCAGCATCATATGACCCCTTTAAATTTGCACATCTTTAAATATATACACAAAGGCCATAGCATTACAATTATACTAGCACAATGTATACTCTCATACTTTAACTGCTTCTTTTCTTGAACACTTAATGATTATCTAATCAAAATAAAAGAGCAGCAGTCTAGGAGAACTCGCCGGTATCACACACACTCCGGACGCATTGCAATCCACTTGAGCAGCAGTCTAAAACAGTTTATTTAATCACCAAATGGACACACGTTTACTTCAAGAATGAACAATGAGGCATAGATAAGTTTTTAAAAAATTTCAGTGTTTAAAAAATGGAGAAAACAGAAAGAGCAATCTGTATTATAGCTCTATAAATGAATAATACAGACTTTATTAGAGCTACAGAAAGACAAACGTTTCGATGGAAATGCTCAATATACAATTCATTATGTACATTAACAACGATTCGGGCTAATATAATGTAATTTAATGGAAAACTATGTGAATGCCGCTCTGTGTTTTTTTCTGTCAGCTGCATTTAATTCCGGGGTCTGAAGTTTCTCGCTCTGTTCAGCGTGCAGCATCACATGTCTAAGCAAATATCATTTGCTGTCAGTGATTTCAACCACTAGAGGCCGCTCTCGCACTGTATAATGAAAACAGACCCTTCTCAGCTGCTCCAGCAACGGACACAACCCGGAAAACTATCAGCATGGGTTTTTGCCGATAACTGATTGTTCCAGCAACCAAATATCGGTGCCGATTAATCGGCAAAACCGATACATCGGTCAACCTCTTTTGATGTCATCAATATCCCAATATTAATGATTTAGTCATCAAATATATTTTCATGACAGACTTTTATTTTGAAATAACAACTGAATATTGTTATTCATGACTTTTAATCTGGCGCTTGAGGGACAGCTGGTTCGGCTTTCAATCATTTCACACCACTGAACATTGGCAAAGGCCTCATACTGGTGGGAACGAAGTCTTCAACGAAAATAACAGCATGTGATGCACGATTTACTTTTGAACAGCATCTACTGATGCATATTCATCCCTGCATTCATTACGCTTCACCTGTGGACAGCCAGGTTATGGAACTGAGGGACTCCCCGCTCTATGGAAACAAGTAAGCCCACCATGCAGTCCTCATCCCGCAGAGATCAATTTGTGAGTGATTTTATTTCCCACAGAAAGAAATAAGCAGACAGACCTTCCACTCAGCCTGCATCTGCATTTCACTCCTTCCTGTCAATTCGTAGATGGCCTCTGCAGACCTGCATTCAGAAACGGCTCATTCTGCTTTTCTTCGCCACTCATGCAAATCAAATGCTTTTCTCTTTTCTCTAAATGGGCAGAAGGACTCCTCCTGGCCTCCATTCACAGATGTAGAGCTGTTTACAGTTTCCATATTTCTATGGCAACTTAAAAGCATTACCCTCTAATGGAAGCAATAAAAGAACAAAAGCGGCCCGTTGGTACGATGGACATGGACACTGTGGAGTGGACTCATTTGAGACAAATGACTTGAAGCAAAGGAGACACTCGCATTATAAACTGGAACCGAGAGTAGAAAACTGCAAAATATAAATAAAAAAATCACACAAATAGGAATGAATTATTCAGGAAGGCTGGGAAATCAGATACTGACAGTCTCCAAAGTCTATCTTCCACCTCATCGCGTAGCTGTCATCCAAATAAATGGCGTTAGAGCATTTAGTCTAATAGATGTGGAAGAACACAGTCCTCTTAGCTTTCAAAAATGTTCGATTTTTTTAAGACCTCTTGCTATTTGCGTAAACGGTGACACGTCTTCCCTCAATTACCCCCATTTTCTGGGTATTTAATCGCGTCCAGGTGTGGAGCGCTTGGCTGGAGAGAGAGCAAGAAAGGGAGATGCCACTTAACGCCAAAATTGTCTTTTAAAGGAAGTTGTCTGTTACAAATGCAAAACCTTTGATGGATGTTAGCGCTTTTCAAGCATGGCTAACTCCCGCAGTCCATCAACAACCGAGCTTGGATCAAGTCCAGTCTATTTGAGGAGAATTGCCTTGTTTTACTTTCATTCACAGTTTGTTGCACCATAGTCATTTACATCGCCTCTGACAGATCTAATATGAGTAGCATAACCCCACATCTTGACTTGGCTTGCAGCTTTCGTACACCTCTTCGTACAGTTCCCCACCTAGGATGTGCCCTTAGTGTAACAGCAGTTTCCACCACAGTGAGGTTCCAAATTCCCCAAAGTCATTATTGTCTCCTGCTAAGTTTCTCCTGCCTGCTATGATTTGTGGGTAATGAGCTGGCAACCGGGCCTAGGCTCAATTATTCTCACTGAGGGAGTGATTTCTCACTCTATAGAGCAGAGCACAAAGTGCACTCACTAATTCTAATCAGGACATAACACACTCATAATCACCCGTGCGGAAATAAAAGAGTGGCTGAAAAAAAAGAAAGAACGTAAATAATGGTGAAATATGGACAGGGTTGCCATGTTGTGGAGGACAGACTCATGATTACAGGTAAAGGAAGATCTGCTTTGTGTTTTGTCAGCATGACAGGTGCAAAGAGTTTCACACCATGTCAAAGATAGATAAGCATCCTTTATTGATCCCTGAGGGAAAATTCCGCATGATTGCATAAAAACATGACCTGATTAGATTTAGATAATGTTGTTCAGTCAGAACTTTGAATGTAGATAGATAGATTGAGAAGCTAGAAAAGAGGATTGATATAAAAAGTGTGAACTTTCGCAAGCAACTCTTGAGTTGAGGTGTCTCAAAGATAACATTATACGGCATTCATGAAACCCAATTCTGATGGGCTGCTCACACTGAGGTTGTCAAAATGTGTCACTTTTGGGTTTGTACAAGTAGAAACTCTTTATCGACCACTGTACCAGAAGTCTGATCATGTGACTTTCACTGTCACTCTCATTGGTAGTTGCCATATTGATTGCATTGTGTTTGTAGTCTTTTCATGTGACTTTCACTGTTTGTCTAATTTTTGTTTGCTAAATATACTGCTTTATTGCAACAAATTGCTTACCTTTACAAAGGAAGTGTGGAAAAACTATGTTTATGCTGAGACAATGAAAGACGCAGAAGCAAATAATATCTTGGACTAGAAAGTGGAACAATGGATAGAGACAGAGGTGTACAAAAGCAACAACAGCAGTCATTTCTTCAGACTCCTCTCATCTCTTTCTCCGCTGCCATGCTTTGTGGTGAAATTAAAGTCTTGTAAGAAACCCCAAAATGTCTCTTTCTCATGTACAAATGAGATAAGAGACGTGCATCTAGACTCGCCACAGAGCTCAGTCCACTTCAAAAGGGAGAGAGATTCTGACTGAATGCGTCTGGACTGAGTGAGAAAAAAAAAAAGTGCTTCTCTGGATTGCAGTAAGCACAAAAGGTACAAAATGCATAGCTGATATCTGTAAAAGCTTGCATCTTAATATAGCTTTCCTTTGGCTGTTCTATTCAGAGCCAAGTGATTGTTCTGGGAGTTCAGACAGTCCAAAGAACTTTCCAGACTGTTTTGATTCGTTAGAAATGCGAATGTCAGTGAGAAAGTTCCCGAATCACTGTGTCTGGTGGTCTATTATGATGTAAGACATTAATTTATGCAACCAAGGAGCTAGACTTAGGACACAAAACAGTCTGGAATAAATCTGCATTACATATAGTAGAAGGACATATAGGGGACAATTCCAGGACTAACCTGATAGAGTTTGAACTAGCTACTTTCCAGTTCCCTGCCTTAAGCTTTAATGCAACACCACTCCAGATTGGTAATTTGGAAGCTGCCCCTTTTTAAGTGTCCGAACAATTATCTGAAATAAAACAGATCACCTACAATTATTTACCAAGTCCAAGTAAGTCAAGCAATGCCCTTGACCAGCTCTACTAAATCCCAGGCAGGAGCAGAAACAAAGGAACTGTGTTATGACATCATCACCAAACTTCTAACCTGATGCACATCCTAAAGTGACACAAATACATCCCAGCTGGGATAAGCAGAGGTGAAGAAAACAGTGTGTTCTCAGACATCACCACAGAGGTACATAAGAACAAAGGTCACCTTCTACACATATCTGTTCTGGGTCACTACAGAGAGGACAGCTGCAAAAAGGATGGTGTAGACTTGCGATGAGAAATTCGGAAAGTTCATGCATTTATGCCTGACTGAAAATCCAAATAAAACTGGTTTAAAGGGATAGTTCACCCAAAAATGAAAATTATGTCATTAATTACTCATCCTCATGTTGTTCCAAACCCATAAGACCTTCGTTCATCTTCAGAACACACATTAAGATATTTTTGATGAAATCCGAGAGCTTTCTGATCCTCCATAGACATCAATGCAACAGCTATGTTCAAGGCCAAGAAAGGTAGTAAGGGCATTGTTAATAGTCTATATGACATCTGCGATTCAACCTTAATTTTGAAGCTATTATGATTAATCCATAGACAAATTATTTTTGAAGATTAGATAATTTATTCAAAAAGTTTTTTTATATTAATTGTTTGTTTTAAATTCACGTTCACAAGAGTACCTTGACACATGTCTATGGAGGGTCAGAAAGCCCTCAGATATCATCTAAAATATCTTAATTTGTGTTTCAAAAATGAACAAAGATCTTACAGGTTTGGAACAACATGAGGGTGAGTAATTAATGACAGAATTTTAATTTTTGGGTGAACTATCCCTTTTAAAATAGTAGTTGGTTTTCAGAACATTATAGGCAGTTTCTAGTTTGTCCAGGCTCATTTACCTGGCTGACCAACTGGACGAGTGACGAGCTGGCAGAGCTGGTAAAAAAAAAAATCTTGGTCAAGGGCCCTGCTGACAAATAAATAAATAAAAAAATAAATACAAATAAAAACAGGTCACACCTGTTCAAGGTAGTTAAGCTATTTTATGGAACAATGAGATGGTTTGCTGGTGGTCTAATCTTGACCAAGTCTAGTCAGGTCACAGTAGCTGGTAGTCCAGCTAGTCAACCACCTAACAAAGATTTGACCAGCTTATGACCAACATGGACCAATCGAAAGAACCTACCATATTCAAAATCCCACCCACCACCTTAAACTGGTTCAAACAGGAATTTCCAGGAAGGTTCTGTCACTTGATTCCAGAGCTCAGTCCACTTCAGAAGAGAAAAATTCTGACTGAAAAAAGAAAATAAATTGTACTTCTCTGGATTGCAGCAAGCACAAAAGGTACAAAATGTGTAGCCAATTATCTTTAAAAGCTTGCATCTTAATTTAGTTTCCTTTGGCTATTCAGAGACAAAAACAGCCCACACCAGTTTAAGGTAGTTAATCTAGTTTATAGAACAAGGGAGCTGGTTTGCTGCTGGTCTAATCTTGACCAAAGCCTTGACCAGCTTAGGCCAGTCCAACCTAGTGTTCAAATTCTCAGCCACAACCTCAAACTGGTTTCTAGGAAGGTTCTGTCACTTGCTTCCAGTTGGAGTAGCATGAAAAGGTCATAGTTTGGGCCAGTGGTGGCAGGTTAATGGAGAAGAATGGTTTCAGTTCACTAAGTGCTCTCCACAGCACAAGCCTGGATGCGTTGTGAGGAAAGCTTTTCAGAAAGGTCGAATGGTGTCAGCTGTGGGCCTGGGGAAAGTGAGGAGCCCAAGACATTAGATTATGAGGTTAAAGGTCAGACTTAATGTCTACTTCACCAACCTGTCCCTCAGAGATTAGCTGAACTCCACTATGAGTCTCACCGACACCTAGACCGTCACGTACAACAGCTCGTAAACTCAAAGACAGGAGACAAAGGGGGTGAAATTGCACTCAAATGTGTGTTTAAGAGAGTCAGTGTGCCAGAGAAGAAATTAAAGCTAGATCAACAGGAGCTTCGGCTCAGCAATACTGAATAAAGCTTTCGCTAATGTGTTGGCGATGGGCCTCGTTTGGAAATCTCTGAAGCTCTTTGCAATGTAGCTTCATAAGAAAGTGCAAAAGAAATGTGTTTTATTTGTTTACATGGATAAATGGAAGCCAAATGAGTGTGAGGGACGAAGCCAGCAGGCAGGAACAAGGCAGATAGTTAATTACGGTAGGCTGAACTTAGCAGTGTCTCAGGTTGCATTGTCTGGGTTTCTTTGTAGGAGCTGCTCTCTGGTGGGTTGCCATTTGCACGGTGAATAATCACAGTGTGTGTGTGTGTGTGTGTGTGTGTGTGGTATGATGGGGGAGGCCTTTCAAAGGAGCCAAGGGAAAGAGGGTTTCTTCAATCTGCCCTTTTTTCTTTGTTTCTTTCCTCTTGGATGAGGGTTCAAACAGTGAGATCAGAGCAGCACCTACAGGCCAGGTTCGCTATGCTTGCAGGCGAGAATGTATTTGTGTTACTGTTGCACACACACGGCAAAAGGTAGCACATATGAGAAGGAGGGGAAAAGTAACAACAAATAATGTGAAACCTTCCGAGGGGGTGGAAGAATCCCATGTCTTGTCTACAGAAATGGGGAGAGGGAGAGGATTCATTTTTCGAAAAGAGTGGAAACAAAACCTGTGGAGGATGAGCAGAAAACAAGACAGAGTGTGAGAACGCAGAATCCTCCAACCACAAAACCAATCCACTATTGCTCTGTCAGGAAGATGAAATGCAGAGGCGCTCTGTACTGTTTCACCAGGATGTGAGGGAAATCTATACCTCAGACTCTCTCCGGTATCCTTCTGTATTGAGGGATAAGAGAGTTTTGATGAAGGGGGGTTTGCTGTTTGGGCAGTAAATACAGCAATTAATTAGCTTCTGTAGAAGTGGAGTAACCCTAACGATTACTCCCAGTATGTGACACGGATATGAATGATACTTTCTCTGTTTAACTTACCTAGACAATGTGAAAGCCTGCCACAGTTTCATAATGTTTCACTTCGCATAATAACATAAAAGATCACTAAAGCACTGCTTTTGCACCATTGTTTTTGTCAACACAGTTATCAATCAAACAAAAAATGAAAACTCAATGGCGTAGGGTTCTTAAATTGCAGTAAATAGACAGTTGTGCTGCATGTTTCAGAGTGAAGCGAGGCATCATGTTCTTTTACACGTGAGCAGATCCATTATTTTGAGTTTAATGTGCATTTGGGAATGCAACATGTGCCAGGTACACAGTTACTTTCACATTTTCACACAATGTTTGTGGACAGAGGTTTACAGAATTTAAAAAAAGAATAATAATAATAATATAGAATAAAATAAAATAAAAGCTTGATGATTTAGCACTTACAATTAAGACATAAGTATTGTAGTTTTACCACTGTGAAAAAATATATTAAAAATACTCAAAAAACTATTATTATTATTTTATTTTATTATTATTATTTATTGGTTACACTTTATTTTAAGGTGTCTTTGTTACAGTATAATTATACATTTAAGCACTGAGTAATATTAATTCATTACATGTACTTATTGTAAGGTTAGGGCTAGGATTCGGGTTTGGCTTAGGGTTACTTGTATGTAATTATGCATAATTTATTGTAATTATAATAGTAAGTACATGCATCATGTGTAACAACATGTGTACATGTGTAAGGACACCTTAAAATAAATTGTTATCTGTTAAATTTTTTTCCTTTAAACATTTGGGTGTTATTATGTGTGTACGTTTTTTTTTTTTTTGTGTGAATGCATTTTCTGGAGATTATTGCATTAAATTTTAGCATCTTGTGTAGCAACATCTGAAAGACATCATAAATAGAGTTAATTCACATGCATTATTTATCATACATGTTTTGAAAACATCTGTTAATGTCAGTCTAACAGGGAGTGCTTCAGTGATGTATTGCAGATATTCAAACATGCCCATCGAATTACTGGGTTTATGTCTAATACTGCATATCTAAATTCTATACCATTAAATATCAAATTTCTTCAGGTGCACTCTGCTGGTTTTGTTCATTACACCCATTCAATGTTTTTCACGCTCAAAACTGAACTTCAGCAGCAACTTGACATTAGTAACCTCCATTACCTGAGAAATGTCTCGAACTAGACTGATCTTACATAATGATGGACAATGAAAACCACAAAAGCTCATATAAGAAGTTCTGAAGACATTTTTACAACACACAAAAAACTAAATTACAGCTTAATAACACCTTGTCCACTTTCATTACATAGAAATGACTAGTAGAAAATTGCACTTAATAATAAAGCATTGATTTGCCGGCCTCTTGCAGTTCTTCTGAGAAAGAGTAATTCTTGGACAATTTCTAATTTATTACACAAAAATGGCATTCTACCTCTATAATCCATCTCAAAAGCCCAGCTAAATTGCGATACTGAATTCAGATACTGAAGCTGGACTTCCACTCTCTTGAATAAAAATGCAAAAAGTCATTTGATGATGAAATTCTCAAATCCAGTCTCTCTTGTTCCAGAATAAGGAGACCTCATGACCTTGCTGCACTTTGCATTACCCACAAATCCACAGCTGAAGCCTCATGCTGCCCTCTTCCTGCCCAGATGGGTCATCTCTAATTCATCACTAGGGAGAAGAAAAATGAAAAAGGAAAATGCCATTCTAACAATCCCCCATGGAAAGACGCAGCAGCACCTCGCTGTTAGAGCACCAGGTGGGAATGTGAGAGACTGACACGTCAGGATGCAATTAAAAACATTGGGAACGAACCTGGAACACAATCTGAGGGTTCTCGTGTTATATGCATCATTATAATCACACTGACTTTGTGAAAGACAGCAAAGCTTTTACTGAGTGTTGGAACGGAACGTCCTTTTCAGGTGACCGTGCGAAGTGCTCTCGTAGGTTTGCTTCACTGCTGTGGTGTTATGCGGAGCGCACTTTGGAGAGCACCAGCACAGTTGGGCTGCTTGAATCAACATTCAGCCTTAAAATGCATTTCTTCTGCATCTCAAGCTGTTGTACATTCAACTAAATGGAAGGCTAAAAAACACTCAGACATTCCTTACCTTCTACAAAACTTGTGTTCCTTTCAGAGAAAGGTGCTGTGTCTATAAGGATAGAGTGTTGTATATCTGACGTAATCATCAGATCTTGCACAATTAAAAAAATTAAAAAAAATAAAAAACACAGGCAGAAACTCCATGTGGCATATTCTGCACGAAAACTAACACAAGAGAGACACAAACAATATGATCAACTGCTTCCACATTTAGCCTCAGTGACCAACGCAATTTCCAATGTAGTGCAGTATATGGAAATTTTACAAAAATGAAGAGCAAAATCAAATAATTAAAACATTAATTTAAAAAAAAAAAAAACATAAAAATCAATTAAATCTTGAGGATGTAATAATGGTAATCAAGGAATATTTAAATTATTATATAATATATAATAAAAATATTATATAATTTTATTATAATACACTAAAATATTTACTGTAAATAATAATGTATATAATATACTAGGTCTGTCCAAAAATTAAAGGATTTAACCGCAACTACAATCTGGGAATGTTTGTGGAGTCTAGTAACCAATGCAAGATAATGCAAAAGTCAAATTACAATGAAAAGTCGACAATTATACTTAATAAACCAAGAGAAGCAAAAAATTATTTAAAATCTACATAGGTGTACATAGGTGTAAACTAACAATGCAAAACAATAACAGCCATATTAAAATATATAATATACACAAATACTGAATAATATAGAAACATACTTAATATACTGTCACATATTATGTATTTCAGAGAAATAAACTGTTTTTTAATGACTGACACTGAGTGACCCCGTTAACATTATGTTGCATCATTCATCTTTAATTTTGAGGCCTAGTTCTTCCCTGTTCACAGTTTCCGAAGCGCAGAGGGTATATTATTTAAAAGTTATTTAAAATGGTAGTGTCTGTTCATCGGGTTTACTGATGATTTTTATAGAAAAGAGGAGTAAGCAACAAAAAGTGATTTGAAATGAAAGAAAAGTCTCCTTGCGAGTTGTTTAAAATGCATACTTTTGCATGCCTGACATGGTAAATAAAGAGAAAATAGCCAAGCTTAATTAAGTAGCTTACTCAAGGTCTATAAAAAAAAGCCACAACATTATGCAAATAGAATGGATGCTATATCGAACTGAGCAGGCTGTGAAGAGGAAGGCAACTAAACAATTAGAACCAATAAAAGTAAAGTGGAAATGAAAGATTAAATGGATATTTAAGATGGAAATAAAGACATAATTGCTGAGAACTTTGTGATGAGCCAGTAGAGGCAACTATCACACTGTGAGACAGACTGAGTGAATATAAAACACGAAGATGTGCTTGACTTGCGATATCCTTGTGTATCGTGGGCTTTGTGATGAGCCAGTAGAGGCTACTATAAAAAGTTTGCACACTGCAGTACTGTGTAATGACAGACAAAATGACAACAACAAAACCATAAACATACTGTTACCAAACATTACAAGATTATGCATTACTTATAAACATATTCATGTGACATATTTTTACAGTAATAAACTAAAGAGGTTTTCACAAGCTGCATTTGCAGTCATTGACTCAAAACAGTCTGATTCATACTAATTTTCATTAGTATAATTTTAAAAATAAAATTCCTTTCTCGCCTTCTTGTCATTCCAAATCAGCAATGACAACATTTTAGGTGAAAAATCATTAAATCACATCATTAAAATGCTTTAAAAAAATAATAATAAATAAATAATAATAATAATAATAATAATAATAATAATAATAATAATAATAATAATAATAATAATAGGCTAATACTACCAAATTGTTACTAAGAAAGGGAGGTGAAATATTAGCTACACTAGTTTCAACCTACTCCGTGTGTGTGTGTTAATGTGCTTGAATAGCAACAGAACCTCTGCATCTGTCTTGAAATCTGTCTGTCACTTCAAATAACCACTTCCTGCTAAGAGAGAAAATGAGGGGAAAGGGGCTGGAAACAGGCAAGGAGAAATGAGAAAAGAGAGCAGAGGTGCTACGACGGCATAGCTTGAGAAAGAGAAAGAGAGAGCGAAAAAGCAAGTAAGAGTGATGCAGGGTGGGCAACAGACTGGGGGGTCAGGCTAAGCTGTAATAGACTGAAGCTCAAATGAATGAGTCTGTCAGGTTGAGCCCAGGCCTTGACTGACTGCTCCTTTCAACCCACCAGCAGCCCAACATCCAACCCGGAGGCTCCTCCATGCAAGACGACTTCCCTAATGATGATGCACGACTCTCAGTGCCACGGGCCCTTGAAGTGGTGGGGGGGGGGGTTCTTTGTGAGCCAACTCAAGCTTTTGGGGAATGAGAAGCCGCGACCACCTGAATTGCAAACAAGAAGCCGAAACCTCTGTCACAGTCGTTTCAATGGGCCAAAGAAAGAAAAGTGGGGGGGAAGAGTGAAATGGATGCTGGCGGTTCGAGAAAATCGATTGCGAAAATTAATAAGTGAATTCCCCGCAGCACACCGGGCGCCTCAAACATCTCAATCTCACCTCTTTCTTTTATTTCTCTCCTCTGAGCGCGTGGGAGAGGAATTCGAAACTCCTCCCACACTGCTTGAGACGTTCCACCAATACATTGACAAAAGAGCTGAATTTCAAAGACACTCAGCATCCACGTCTATGGAGACCGTGGCCCTCGTTTTGTAAGGTTAGTGAAATCCTCATCCAACAACGTGGGTGTCGTTTTCTAGTATTTTTCTCTCTCTGCAATCCTTTTTTACTGTGTGCTATATTCAATAATCTCCCCTTGACTCCTGAATCCAATTTTAACTCAAACAAAAATCCCCAATAAAAAAACTACACAAGTTTATAGATCAGCGCAGTTTACTGGAGTTAAGAGGCACTTAGGAGCTGGGTATATGCGGATGAGTTCTTGAAAAGTACCTGCTCTTGACGCTCAAGCCATCGGTCCACCATGGGATGGTTGGCACTGAGGGAGGAGCGAGCATTTTCTCTCTGAAACTGGGTGGCCCAGGAAACAACATCATGAGGCAGGCTGCGATACGCTTCCAGACCCTTACCCTGGAAAACACGAGGGTGATGAAAGAGGATGTTTGCACCTGGTTTCTTCACGCAAAATATAAAATTCTGTCATCATTTACTCACCCTCTTTAGGAAAAAAAAACTTTATAACTCTTCAACATAGGCTCACTGGAAAAACATGCCTCTACCTAGATTTTGGCAAAACAATTCACTATATTTTCCAATTGAAATGAACACCAACAACTTTAATTCCTATGCAAAAGATGAGAAATCGATCAATATACTTATTTTCACATGGTTCCTTGCACAATACTATGTTATGACCTAAAACACTTTTACCGTAGTGCATGATTTGTAAACAAATACATTTTCATGTTTCCATCACATAACGAACTCCATAAATATGACTTCTGTGAAATAGTAAAACTGCTCGGTAGTCGACCCGGTACAGCATTACATTTGCATTGTGCTCACATACGGATCCTGTGAAACATGAATCACTAGAAGCAAAATAAAATGGTATGGTAGCTACAGCAAATGTGCTTTTATCTTACAATTGCTTTTGTTAACACTATTAGTTAGGTTTATGGTAGGGTTTAGTCTATTATTTTCAAAAGTGATAGAGCATTAACCTTTTAGCTCCGCTTATAGGACATTTCATTTCCAAAATGCTGCGATATGTACTATACAAAAACCATTACTACTTTCACATTCATTAGTTTCTGGAAAAACTGAATAAACTTTTAGCACCACTCACTAGACATTTCACTTTAAAAGTGCTGTAAAACATGCAAGAAGCAACTTAATGTAATTTTGCAGAAATGTCACCAGAACCATTTTCTTCTTCCAGTGAGCTTTGGTTGACTTACTTTCTCCTGTGGGACACACATTGTAGTCCAAACAACACTGGCCCAATAGAATATCATCACATAAAAAATAAACTTTTTTTTCCTTTTTTTAAGCAAGAAACCACTTTAGCAATTAAAAAAACCTTAGTTATTACACAAATTTGGTTTTACTAACATTGATACCAGTTTACCTAAATATGTAGTGTCTAATACAGTAATACCTTACTGAAACTGTTCTCCAGATTAGAGTCACTGCGCTTAGGGAAGAACATCTTGGATCAGAGCCCCGCAATGATATCATTCAGGCCACCTAAATTTAGAGGGCACGCTAATTTCATTTCTCACTAATAAGGAGCTCCATTACAAGCTACTAATTCACACCGTGTTTCTAATGTTACGCTGCATGTTTTCACAGAGGTGAAATCAAACGCCCTCTAGCAATGAAGCTCAAGTCAAATCTCAATTTGAAGAGTTTTTAGAGCAAACCTAAAACAGGTTATCCTGTCACACAGAGGGCTTTAGCTTAGAAAGCCTACTGAGCACCATTGCTCTTGGCTAAAGACCTATTCTAAGGAATGAGAAAGAACAAAAAGAGTTTCCTGTTATAGCATGAGCCAGTTCACAATTGGACACCAGACAAAAGCAATTCCATACAGTGAAGTGATTTTGATGTTCCTGCATGGTAAGTGATCTATATAGGTAATTCTGACATTAAACAGCAGGACAACGATGAGGAGGAAGAGACACAGCAAGGCGCATGAAGAACAGCAGGTCAAAGGCCCAAGGGATCGTGAAGAATTTATAAGGTCAGCCTTATGAATCAAGACTTCCCTTGGAGCATGCTGTAGTGATTGAGGCATTTGCCTACCTTGGCAAAGAACCCAAATGCAGCAGGAGGCCTATAGGTTTCTACAAGTTCAGGGAGAGATACTGAGAGACAGATGTTACGCTCCATATGAGAAAATGTCCATGAAGACCAAACATTACTTTATAAAAACATGGCACAGGCTACATTCTGGCCAATACAGAGGATTCAATCTTATATTTTATTCTAGGGGTCAATAACATGAATAGCAATTTTGTTAAAAACGTTTACAAAAGTATTTAAAAAAATATATGATAATAATAATTGGTTTTACCAACATACAGGGGGAAAACATACTGTAAACAGGAAATGGCATCATAGAGGGGACTTCTGCAGACCCTAATGACTATGTGGTTAAGAAGTCCATATGTTTCTTAAAATATCAGATGATTTGCCTTTTTATTATACATCAAGGTTAGTTCAGGTTGTTAAACGTCATTTAGTCAAAGCTCCAAAAATAATACATGATATTTGCAAAAATAAGCAACCTAACCCTTAAATTGTTTATTTATTTCTACTTTTACTTTGATGGTTACACCACGTGTCATTTAAACTGAAATTTTTTTAAACCAATATGAATACAGAGAACATTTCTGAGAACTTGGCACATGCAATTTTTTTAATTTAAAAGATATGTTTTTTTGTTTGTTTGTTTTTTGCTTTAATTTATTTTGAACAGTCATTGCTGTCATAGACCAGCAAGTTTTGAAAATTTTATATATATATATATATATATATATATATATAGAATATATATAGATATATATATATAAATATATATATATTATATATATATATATATATATATTTAAATCAGGAGATGCAAAAGTTTAAATATATACAGGAAAAGCCATAGAGTTTTGGAGAATGACAGTGCTCTGAATATATAAGCCTGAAGGCAAAATGCAGAAATAATACATTTCTCCTCAGCGCCTGCTATTCTTACTTGAAGGTGAACTAACACCTTTATGTTCATTTCACCAATTCACTGGTACTAAAATTGAGTGCATTCATATGCACTGTCGCTTATCGTCATCTGACAGTATCAACCAAAAACAGACCTTCCAAGCACCTCAAGCTTTTCTCATGACATCCCAAAAACAACAAATCAAGAAATAAATGATCCGGTGCAGAACAAAAGGTAAAAATAACAGCTTAATTCTTCTGTTCTGCTAAAATGAGAGTGCGGTGTTTGGATTATGGAAGAAACCGACAAGCAAAGTGTTTTAAACAGGATTACTAGTGAACGCCATGAGATGTGCTAATCTCATCGCGGGTTGTGGTGTCACATTCTGAGTACTCCATCTTTTCTCGCTCCCTCCCATTTCCACCTCTTTTAATTTGGAATATTGCTGTTTCAAAGAACTGAAGGCTTGTCATTGCTGCAAAAGAGCACCCATTTTGCAAAGATAATTGGCCTCTTTTTCATTGGCTGCCCCAGGGAAGCTAGAGAGGAAAACACAGAATGTGCCTCTTTTTGATTCATTTAAAGCCAAAGGCACTGACCATTGCAATGAGGCCTGAATCAAGAGGGAAGCAACAAACAAAGGACCCAGATCCCATTCTTCTAACAGCGAAGACATATGGTTCCATAACCAAGAGAGTTCCAGGTCAACAACAAACAGTGGCAAAAAGGCATTGAGAAAATCACAAGATGAATGAGACGGAGCAAAGGGAAGTCACTTCTTACAAGTTGCCCTAAAAATGCTCCAATCGGTGCTTCGGTTTGTGAAAACATAATGGAAAAATAATGTCTTCATAAGAATTTCCAAAAGTGGTAGTAGGCTCAGTGGTAGAGCATTGGGTTAGCAGCGCAAAAGGTTGTGGGTTCGATTTCCAGGGAACACATTTTAGGTAAAAAATATTAACCTGAATGCACTGTAAGTCGCTTTGGATAAAAGCGTCTGCTAAATGCATAAATGTACATTTGTGGTATTAGTACCAAAAAACATCTCATTATATTTTTGAAGCTCCTTTCTCAGGAGGACTGTTTAAGAACAGGTCGATTTTGGCCTGTCTAATTAATATTCATGAGCCTCTCTTCTGATTGGCCTGTTGTTTTCTGTGTGTCACACGGCCAGGCCAACCACAGGTAACTAGGGTCAGCCGACGTCACAGTGCTAGCTGGAAGCAGCAAAACAAAGGTGAAACTTGAGGCGGCCCATTCAAACCAGCGCAGATTTGGCTACGTAAAAATGGGTTCTGGGTGCCAGAATCGACGTAATACAGCCTCAAATTAGAAATTTGATCGCATATCTGCTGCCACTGCCAGACAAGAAACCAATGACAGCTGTGGTTAAACGTGAAAAAAAATTAGTGGACTGGACAGAAACGATTGTCAAAAATGCTCATGTTTGCAGCGCACAATTATTAGAAAAGGTTCAATAAAGTACTGTCTTTTGTTGTTATGGACGAGTCTACAGATTTCTTGCCATATGTTTTTTGCATCTCACGACTATGTCGTGTATGAAAAAATGTCTGTGTGCATGTGTGTAAAACAACAAACTGACGATTTATGTATAATAATTTTTAATTGTATATACATTGTTGTGATTAATGTGGCTGGAACAATAATGTAGCTGTAAAAATAGTTGCCTGCTAAAACTGAAATGTATATACATCTTCATTATGACTAACGTTAGATAGACACAGTGAGTTTGTCTCTACTATACATGTTAGATGTGATCCACCTCATAGTAACAATCCTGTCAGTTCGTCCATCCTGTATGTATAACATTACAGGTCGGCCGATCTGGTTTCGTATTTAAAGTTAACCTTTTTGACATGTTTCAGTGTTGTTGTTCCTCAGTGCTCAGCAATGGCATCGACGCGATGTTGTCTGGGGGTTTGACAAAAGTAGAGTGGATGGTGGGTGGTGCTCTGGGTGGTGACTGAAGGCAGTGACTGTGTGGTTCTGACGACAACTTTTTACGGAAGTCACAACAGTTCGTGAAAATTCACAGCTACTTTACGCAGGCTGTGTGCATTTTACTGTGGACTGACTGTTTTGAAACTTATATGGTAGTTAAATAGCCCCTAGACCTCAGTTATCAGGCAAAAAAGCCAGGGAATTTCAGTTTTGACAATATGGGACCTTTAAAGTAGTTATGGATACTGCAATGAAAAAGCTTGGATGGATGGATGGATTTCTGAATGGGTAGAAAAACGATGTTTGTATAGATAAGTAGAACAATGGGTGAAAAGATGAATGGATGGATGGATGGATGGATGGATGGATGGATGGATGGATAAGTAGAACAATGGATGGATGGATGGATGGAAGGATGGATGGCTGTATAATTAGAACAATGGGTGGAAAGATGGATGAATGGATGGATGGATGAGTAGAACAATGGATGGATGGATGGGTAGGAAAAATTAAGTATGGAGGGATAAGTAGAACAATGGACAGAAAGATAGACGGATGGATGGATGGATGGATGGATGGATGGATGATGGATGATGGATGGATGATGGATGGATGGATGGATGGATGATGGATGGATAATGGATGCATGGATGATGGATGGATGGATGGTTGGATGGCTGTATAAGTAGAACAATGGATGGATGGATGGATGGATGATAAGTAGAACAATGGATGGATGGATGGATAGATGGGTAGTTGAATGGATGGATGGATGGATGGATGGATGGATGGATGGATGGATGGATGGCTGTATAAGTAGAACAATGGATGGCTGGATGGATGGCTGGATGGATGAATGGATAAGAAGAACAATGGATGGATGGATGGATGGATGGATAAGTAGAACAACTGAAGAATAGATGGATGGATGGATGGATGGATATTACTCCACATTTATTGAGGTAATTCTCTTAAGAAATTAGAAATGAAATGTGTGTGTGTTAAAATAAAAATGGCTGAATGATACTGTGATAGTAAGAACTGACCTTTTGCTCTAGGCTGTTGGTTTCGCTGGTGTTGTTGGCTTGTCGTTGAAAGCCTGCTGTGGTGGACCATCGTGTGGGGTTTTTACGAGATGGTTCCTCTGGCTGCACCGGGGCTTCGGGCAGGCCAGCCAGAGCCGGATCACTGCTGCGGCGCACATGCAAGGGCATGTCTGAAACAGAGAGAGGAGAGAGGTCTTGTTAACAGCACATTTTTTCTCACTTTCTTCACTACGGTACAGTAAGACATCCTTCCCACATGGCCACAGATAACAAACACAGCACTTCAGCTGAGTTTCCTTGATTTCCTACAGAAAGGCCCTTTTCAGCCCCACAAAAGTGTGACAGGGACACAGTAGTACATTTCTGTCTTACACAAAGCCAGTTCCTTTGAGCCTTGCAAAGAAAGGCGGTGGCAATAGGACCATTTAGCTGGGCTTGTTCTGTGACACGCGCACACCGCACACGCTTTTGAAAGAGATGGGAGAGGAGAGCCAGAGGTGTCCCTGTGCTGCTACGCTGTAATGGGTTTGAACTGCAGGGCAGGTGGTGGTGGTGGTGGGGGGGGGGGGTGGGGGGGGGGGGGGTTAGTCAGATACCAGTTCACACTTCCTGTCTCACACAGCTCAGATAGCGAGTCTGGATTAAAGGGTTCTGTGCTTGTGGTCGTTTATTTCTACACCTTTTTATACATTTTGGTAACACTTCCTATTAGGTCCATATGTTTAAAGAATTCAATTAAAAATGTCTGATAAGAAAAGATTGAATATTCTTCTGAGTAACTGTAGCCACAAAATGGTGCTTGCCAATAAAAGAGAATCGTATTTTAATTGTGATCACAATTTCTGCTTTTCTCGATTTATTAAGCATAATCAACTGCTATATTTGTTATGAAGTCATCTGCACTGTTCTGGAACTAAATCTCAGTGTAAACCACTTACATTTGCCACAGATTCAGGATCTGCCTTTGCTAGCTCAAAATATGTGTTTAGGCCTCCATTTCTAATTCCGATATGTTACTGGAGAAGCAAGAAGGCAGTATGACTGGGCAAGCTGTGCCCACAGTTAATAATGAGTAACATATATTTAAGATACATTATTGCCAGTTAATTTGCCTGTTGTTGCTCCACCTACAAAAGTAGTTGAAAAGAACACAGCAGAACCCCTGCAATACACAATAATGGTGCTTCTGAATAAATCAGCAATTTCATTCAACAAAATGGTTGAATGATTGATCATTTGAGGGCTTCTCAATCCTGAAAGGCCAACTTAATTTGAAAGATCCTTGGAAGATCCTTGGTGTTTGTTTCGCATCCTTCATTCAGCATGTTTTAAAGCATTCATCAAGTTTATCCTTCGCATCCTCCAATCATCCACAAACCTTTGCACACATTTAAAATCTAGTGTTCAGCCTAGAAACTACATAAGGACTGGTCTATATAGGACTTCCATTTGAGAATCACCCATTTGTTTTGTTCTTGAATGAATCAGCACTTATAAGCAAGTAATCCAAAGCAAAAGATTTTAATGACTCGATTGTTTGTTTTTCATTCCTAAATAAATCTTTTTTTTTAACCAAGCAAGACACGTTTTTCCATTACACTGTGCTACTTTTCATTGTTTTTCTATGTAAACACAAACAAATCAGTTGAACAAATGATTAAAATGACTCGCTCACAATGACGCTCGTTTGTCGCCACCTACTGGCATAACAATGTAACCTGCAGAAATCAGTGAAGATTCTATATAGAACACGCAGACAGACAAGAGTGATACACTTTGTTGGACCCTCAGCACCCTTGGAATGCTACTCGATCAGACTTGAGGAATATTTAAAACATTTTATACTGAATTAAAGAACAGTTCACTCATAAATGAAAACTCTGTCACCTTCAGGTCATTTCAAACCTTCTTGATTTTTTTTTATTCTGTGGAATACAAAAAGTTAATTTTTGAAGAATATCCTGCCACACTTATCATTATAATGAGAGTACAGTAAGTAAATCTATCCCTTACAGTAGGTCAACTATCCAATTAATTAAGAATACCTTATGCATGTTTCATATAAAGTGCTTCATTTTATGAACCTCATACAAAATATTAAACCAGTTCAGAGTAAATTAGCCACAGTCAGTGGCATATTAGACCTGAGGGAAAAAATAAACACCCACAGGAAGTCTATTGCCTGACAGAGCAAATTTGTTTCCCTTGTTAGGCTCTGTACCATGCTTTAACTATAGCCAGCACTAAAGTAAAGTGTTCACAAGTCATCTGCAGTAGTGTCTGAGTGTCGACAGGCAGATTTACTGTTAGTGTCTTGCCACCTGGAAGAAGCTCTGAGTGGTTAAAATTTCACAGCTCTCTGGTCTCCGGGTTTATGAGTTGCTATGGGTGTATGTAGTACATACATAATTATGCAAATGTCCCAGCAACCACCTGTCATCCCTCGACAACGTCCTGCCACAGCATATGCCCATGTTGCAACCACCATCTGATACCGTGCGCATGCATATGCAGCTCACAGGAAGTCCCAATTTTACAGACGTAGATGTTTCGGTCAGGCCACAGCTCACCACACGCAGTCTCAATGAAAACAGAACTGTGAAATCTGAATAGCCTGAGGCCGTACAAAAACACTCCACAGACCAAGGGAGGCCCTACTATTCAATTACAAACTGAACTCAATAATGATTTTTAATACACTTCCTTTTGGCAGTGGTCAGTTCACAATCGGTTCATGGCTCTAATGACAAGGCCCCTCAGTCAAAGCATAACTGCATAACTCTAACCTTTGTCTGGGACTACATTCAATAATTAGCTTAAGGCCAAGATGGTGGAAAACACACAGAGATGGGTCTCAAGAAGAAAAAAAAAAAGATCAAATGACATCCAAATACATCGTTTCAGTCTCCGTAAAATTACATTACATATTACTAACGTCAAACAAGCAATAACAAGAAGTGACATGCGGATTGCAGATAATGGGAGTGGGAACTAATGGGGCTTTCAGAGAAGCTAGAAACAAAATCAGAAACAATGTTTTATTGAATGAGACATGGTTGTTGAAGTCAGCCGGATGGCATCTGATCAGCAACTTTAGGAATCTGTGCAGAAGTACAAGAGAAGACAAAAGATGTCTGTTGAAAGTCAGGAAATGGTAGGAAACGCTCCAGTCTTCAACAAATATTTTAAATTGTGTTGATGATCAGGCCTGAATGAATCCATGTGGAAATTTTTTGCCCCAATATTTGGGTTACTTTTTTTTTTTTTTTTAGTATCGCAACGTTTCTAACTTGAACACATATGCAATTTTAAGCAGCAGATTTCTTTGAATATATTCAGGGAGCAGGTGGTTGCTCATCTGATGCATGTGTTCATATTCTTGTTTGATGTCGTTAAGAACCTAATCACAAAATCTTTGAAGAGAATCGAACCACATGCTCGTCTGTAACATGTCGCATTATTATACTAATTTGGATAAATACTTTTCCTTTTCCCTCATGATTTCCTGCAAAATTAAGTCTTCAACTACTCACATGCAAAGACAAAAATATCTGTGTCTTATGCCAAAACTTTGTAATTCAATTCCTCTATCAATAGACAAACCATCTGAAGCATCCAGCAACTCTCTCATGCACAAACAAATGATATTCGGGTGGAAATCACATGAGTTTAAAATAGCTCTGCATATTTTAATATGAGAATATTTCTGCATATTTTTAAACAATGAGGGCATGGATAGCAGAAAGCATGTGATGCTGCTCCCACAATATTGCTTTTGTTCAACAGCCCATCTAGTGAGTACACACGGAGGACACACAACCCCGTTTTATCCCTTTCTCGCGCCACTCCATCCAATATGGGCTCCTAATGTGTGATCGGATTAGCTTTCCGCCACCAGAAATTGGCTTCCTCTGCGTTTAATAACCAAGGTGACCACTTAAAAGCCTGTACCCATCGATCTCAGGTGTGTTAGGGGTATGGCCAGGGCCTCTAATGAGACCAAGGACCAATTTCAGCTCTCCATGGAGGATTAAGAATAGAGGGGAAAACACAGGCCTGCAAACAAGCTAGACACCAAAGATGGGGTTAAACTCACAAGGGACGCCCTCTCAAACATCTTATTTACATGTCTAATCCATCGCCTCTCGTTGAGGCCGGCGCAGTGGAGATTTGTGGATTAGTCTGTAATTAAGAGAGAATATTCACTGGTTCCTCTACATAAAGCCATGATCCATAATTTTCAAAATCAATGAGATGGCACTCTGTTGAAATGTAGATAAGACTCTGAGATACATTATCTTTTGGATCCTAAGACACCCACAATATCATCTCCAACTTTAACTTGTTCCTCTATAAACCTGGTGTTTTCTACTTTGCTGAGTTGGCACTAATAACATGCAATTTACTTCTGACTTTTCAAACACAGGGCTCTCTAATATATTACTTACTGCTTCCAATCATTTAAATTGCCCATGTCCATTTTGTCCTTGCGGGCCGGTTACCTGCCAAAGGAAAGTGTCCCTGACTGGCTGCCAGTAGTGGGTAATGGAGAGGACGGGGGATGCTGAGGAATACTGATAAGGCTGTGGACGAGGAGGCAGTGATGAGCTGAAACAGGTTGGCTGAGGCTGTAATTCCAGTTTTATCTTTTTTTTCCCCCATTCTGTCGCCTTTCATATTCTGCAAATTAAATGATTGGCCAAACCAGGCATAATTTTACGGACTTCTTTGGATATTACAAATACGACCTTGGTTTTCTGATGGAAAAATATTCTATGTTTCAATGACTGGCCAGCGTCTGAACGGTTAGGGGGCTGAGGAGTCTAATTGAAGGGCCTGGGTTAATAAAATATGAAATAATGTCTTTGCTGGAACTCTTTTTAAAGAGTCAAGTGTCACCAGAGCATCCATATTGATATCTCTGGAGGTTTTGGCAGGGACCTCTTTCAACTATATTTCAACCTACATTTGCATTTGCCACCGGGGTACAAAAAGTCTTCCTAAAGGAGGTAGCTTAGCTTTCAAGTTGGGTAAAATAGCCTGGAAAATGTTCAAAAAGGAATATCTTGGAATTGGTTCAAAAAGGAAGAGACCTCAGATGACTGTCGCCCACTGATCGGTAGGGCAACTCTTAAATTAGGAGCAGCTAATCTTGGGTAGCCTCAATGAGGCCGGGTTTCGGTTCTTGTATACGCTGGGGGTTTTTCTCTCTGGGAAGAAAATAGGAGGACTGTAGGGACATACTGGAAGGATTCTGAGGCAGATGTAGAGAAAGAGCGAGTGTCCTGCTTGAGTGCTGGAGCATTGCGACTGGGCAGTGCCCGTGCGGTTTGACATGGTGGAACGTGAAAGGTTTCAGGCTGTAGACAGACGGGTGATGAAAGTGGTGATAAGGAATAAAGAGTGAAAACATTTTTGCCTATGAATGTGAAAGATAAGGGGATTCGAGGACAGAGAGACAGAGAAAGATACTGAAGCCATCTGCAACTTCCGGATACAACTGTCATAATTCCCACCTCGATTTGTTTGTGAAGCAGCTATAGCCACTAACATTCACCCTCTGTTTGTTCATCAGGGAGGGATGAATAAATGACAAATGAATAGCTACTCATACACAGGGATACACAAAATACTAGAAGCATATAAGTTAAATCATGACAACTCTGAAGATTTTAGCATGGTGATGGATATGAAAATGTTAATGTATTTGGTCTTGGCGGAATAGATCTTTTTTTTGTTTGTTTGTTTGTTTGTTGTTTGTTTAGTTTTTGCATATTTGTCACACTTAAAAGATTTAGTTCATCAAGGATTTAGTTTAGAAAAGATTTAGTTTAGTTCAAGGGAAAAAATCCAGCTAAGTTCTTCTACAATTACCCCATCAACTTCAGTCAGAAATCTTGGTGTAACCTTTGATGACCAGCTGACCTTCAAAGACCACATTGCAAAGACTGCTTGATCTTGCAGGTTTGCATTGCACAACATCAGAAAGATCAGGCCCTTTCTAACGGAGCATGCTGAACAATTTCTTGTCCTGGTCCTTGTCATTTCTAGGCTGGACTACTGCAATGCTCTTCTGACTGGACTTCCATCAAGCACAATCAAACCTCTACAAATGATTCAGAATGCAGCGGCACGACTGGTCGTCAATGAGCCCAAAAGATCCCATGTTACACCTGATATGGTGCTTGCATATATAACAGCCACAGGCTCAGCACCCGCTTACTTTCACTCACTACTACGTATCTACATCCCCTCCAGAAGTCTGAGATCCGCTAGTGAGCGACTCCTTGTGGTACCATCACAGGGAGGCTCAAAATCACTTTCCAGAACATTCCCTTTCACCATTCCTGACTGGTGGAAAGATCTTCCCACCCCTATCCAGAATGCTAAATCCCTGACAATTTTCAAGCAACAGCTCTTTCGACGCTACTTGACTTTATCCTCAATTAAAATAAATAAATACTCTTTATTTATTCTTTCCCTTTCTAGCTTGTACTAATTTGAACAAATGCCTGAAACTTGGTATAACGAGCACTTCCTGTGTCTGTTTGCCTCTTTAAGAAGAATCGCTTTATGTATACCCCAACTGTAAGTCGCTTTGGATAAAAGCGTCTGCAAAATGACTAAATGTAAATGAAGTAAGTGTTTGGGATAAAGTTTGGAGAGCTGGATGGTTACATACCATCTAAACACATAGGATTAAGCTCAAAATAGATCCAGAAACTCAGGGTCACATCTCCATTAGAAATACACAATTGCACAAGTCTAAATGCAAACTAATCTTAAAAGACAACTTGACGTGTAAGATATGTTTTATAAACCTTACCAAATCAGAGTCAGACATAAATTAACATATACTTTCCGTACAGTCATACAAAGAAACAGCAATGCTTTCTCTGGCTCTCTGAAGGGCAACAAACACGCAGCATAAATGTTAACTACACTAAGCTGAGAGGATCTGAGGAGTACAGCATTAAACTGAAACGTGTCTGCTGGAGGTACTGCTTCCAGACGGGTGGATTTTCTGGATGACAAAGACCAAAGAAGGAGGCATGGAGTCATGGACAGATATAAACACCAGATAAACAGGGATAAAGTGGAAAGTGTACGTACGGAATGAAGGGGATAGGGAAAAGGTCTGGAAACTCAAGCCTGGATTTCATGAAATGAATCCTGACTCATCTGGGTCGACGTTTCCCACATGCTGGGGACAGCAATCAGAGTAGCACAAGGGAGAGCAGTTAACTCAACACCGAGTGGCAACACCCCAGTGTCACCAGCAGGTTAGAGGAGAGGAATGAGAGCAGAAGTCCCTGGAGGAGCACTAATCAGCTAACCAAACATTTCTGCTGAGCTATAAGCAGGCACTGCTCCCATAATGTAAATACCATGGAAGCATTCCCTCAAGACTACAGTGACCTGGACGGAAATTTTGATATGGTATAGTATGGTACCAAACGTTCACTATGTTTCAAGATAGATGGAATCAAATACATTTCAAAGTCAACATGAATTGTCTTTTGCAATCTATTTTACTTCTGTATTCAAACATGTTTGGAAGTGAAAACAGATATTCAGTGAAGGAAAATATAGGGTGGAGATTTATTTAGGAACTGAATGAGGAATTGATTGGATAATGAAAATTAGGTGTTGTGTACCATAATGATGTCAGACTAAATGACAAATTGCAAAAAAAAAAAAAAAAAAAAAAAAAAAAAAAAAAAAACGCTATTTTAAAATAGATACCTTTTAAAATGTAGGGTCTTTTTTTGTAATTAAGATTTTTTTTATTACAAGGACATATTAAATTGATCAAATTAGTGAGAGTAAAGAATAATAATTAAAGTAATTCAATTTCATATAAATGCTGTTTTTCTGTTCATCAAATATTCTTTATATAAATCTATAAATTTGTATGTATTTATTTTAAATGAATGTATGTATGTATGCATTTCCACAAAAAAAAAAAAGAAAAAAAAAAAAAAAATTATATTACAATACAAATGGATCATTTTTAATTAGCAAAGTTCACAATATTACTGTTTTTAATGTATTTTCTATTAAATAAATGCAGCCTAGGTGAATTTAAGAGACTTATTTCAATAACATAAAAAATGTAATTATCCAAATAATATTACTGAAGTGCAGGTCAGGGTTATTTCAAGTTAATTAGGATTTTTTTTTCTGGTCATTATTCAGAATCCCAATTTACCTGAATTCACCCTGTATGAGGACAATACAGAAAATACAATACTTCAGAATGATATTTTGGTTAACATCATGGAAATGTGTCATTTAAAGGGAAAAAATTCAATATATATATATATATATATATATAGTGGTATATTATATATATATAATATATATATATATATATATATATATATATATATATATATATATATATATATATATATATATATAGATAAAATATACCACTAGCAAAAGCCACTAGTGGTGCAGAAACCACCTAGTAAACTGAGTGGAGAATGACCAGACAAAAGTGAAGAATTATGGGGCCTGGAAAGGGTCACCTCTGGTCAGATGAATGGGTGCAAGTGTTTATCTGTGACAGAAACATCATTAAACATGAAGAAAAACTCCTCAAAGATAAGCACAGGCTTCACTTTTCCCACAGCCCACAATACTATGCACAACTGCATCAAATAATGATGATGTCTTCAACATTGTCCAAAACACCCAGCTGTAACTTTCCCAACGTCTGTAGCCTTTTATTGTGCAGCACAGCAGCTCAAACACTGTCTGAGGATGACCATGGGGTCCGTCCTTGTGGTCTGATAACTTATTGAACTTACTGAACTGAAGACCCCATTAGAATAATCTAATATAATAATAATAATGTGTTAGTCAGAGCCACATGTTTGGATGCACCGAGGAGAACAGAGAAACAATGAAAGAGGGAGAGGTGGGAAAATCCAACTGTAATGCTGACAAAACGAAAATCCACAGAGGAAGAGTACGAAAACAAAGACAAATGTTTAGTTCAGACACACAGACGTTAGTTTCATGAGCAGATGTTGTAATTTGGAAGGAGATAATGTTTCAGTCTGTTCTGAGATTACACCCTTGAAGTTTCTATTGCAAATAGCATTTTAACCAGTATTTGGAGCATGACAGAGCACTGACGGTGAAAAGGGAAAAATGTGAAATACTGTATGATGGGAATATATCACCATTTAGCGTGCAATCATAAAAGATCACATAAAACAATAAGGGCAGCTTTTTGCTAACTCGCTAATTAAGGCAATATTAATTATTAACATTTGTTTTCAACATACTGTCTACGGACAGCATCTGAGGAACACCAAATATATTCACTTGGAATTACTAATATAAAAACAATTGAGAAACATGTTAACAGTAATGAAAGTCCAGCAGGCAAGTGGAGCAGAAAGTTTAAAAGCAAAAATATTAAAAGCATTTATATTAATTATTAAAGCAAAATAAAAACTGTTTGTTATTTGAATAGTCCAGTTGTATAAAATGCATTTTTAAGGAGAGACTGTGATCAGAGTTCAGTGATGTCCAATCTGCACAGATCTTTGCTCCATTAAAACCCAGGCTTTCTAACATCGACTCGCAGTCAAGCACAGCTAGAGAATCCTGTGCGTAATTTCATGTAGACTGAAACTGATCATACTAATAGTAAAGTTAGTATAACTGTGAAATAATCCTTTAATACAATAATAGTATACTACAATACAGTACAATATTCTTCTAAATGAAGGGAGAAGATACATGTAGAAGTTCCACTCTTCAAAATAAAGGTTCCTCGTTGGCATTGATGATCCATGATGAACCTTTAACATCCATGGAACTTTCCATTCCACAAAATGTTCTTTATAGTTGAAAAGCGTTATTTACACTAAGAAAAACATGGTTCCTTTAGGAACTGTCCACTGAAAGGTTCTTTTGGAAGCCAAAAATGAATTGTTTTTTGTATTGAATGGGTGGGAAATCTTTTTTTTGGATGGTTTTTAAAGAGCCTCTCCTTCTTATTTTTCAATGCAGAACGAAATTGTTTTTTTTATTTTTTAATTGGGAAGTATGATTTTTTTATCCAATTTTTGAGTCTTAGGGTAAAAATGCTTGCACTACAAGCCAGTGTGTTTATAATTAAGACAATACATTAAAAATAATATGGTTTCAAGCAGCATAACAAGCTGTTTTGTACAGCTAAAAATAACTGGAAGCGAATGACAGGAAGCCAGACACATTAAATGTTCCCGTTTTTACAGGAAAAATGAGGTGGACAGAGCAGATAGTATAACTGTGAAATAGTATAATACAATAATAATATAGTATAATAATACAATATTCGTCTAAAAGAACTGAGAAATTGCATGTAGAAGAACTCTGAAGTTTCATTACACTCTTAAAAATAAAGGTTCCTTATTGTCATCTATTGTTCCATGAAGAACTTTTAAAATCAATAGAAACTTTCCATTGGTTCTTTATAGTGGGGGAAAAAAAATTTTTTTTCAAGTAAAACGTGGTTCTTTTAAGACCTGATCACTGTAAGGTTATTGTTGGAAGTAAAAATGGTTCTTCTATGGCATCACCATAAAACCCCTCTCTTGGAACCCTGAATTCTACAGTGGAAAAAGGTTTTTTTGGATTATTAAAATATTCTTCCCATCAAGAAAAATTGGTTCTTTTAACAAAAATTGATAACTGTTCACTTGAAGGCTCTTTTGGGAATCCAAAATGGTTCTTCTATTGCATTGCTGTGAAAAGCCCCTTTATTTTAAGAGTGTATCTGTGTTTTGTTGTTAGAAATACTTGAAATGGATAAATCAATGGCAATGTGCTGTTTTATAATCACACCAGCTGTCAACAGACAATAGATTCTGCTGGGGACACAAAAATGCATCCATTTTTGATACCATTTATGCCCCCAAAAGCCATCTAATTGACTTTAGACTTTAAAATAAGTTATTATAAATTAAAATGAATGTAATTTAGTGCATTCAATGAAGTACCAACTATTTAATGCATATGATCTTAGAGAAGAATTGCAGTGTCTGTCACATTATTCACCAAATTCAACACTATTTTATTCAAAGCACGTCTTCCAGCATCAACAATCAGGACTAAAACTTCACACAAAAAACTTCAGAAGCTCAAAAAGACAATATTTTCCTCATTCCGTAAAGTAAACGCTAGTGGCAAATACATTCTCGCTCCTCAGAGAGCGATAGCAAGGGGGGAAAGCCTTAAATCAACACAAAACTAAACACATTGTGTTTGCAGAGGAGTTCCTCTTCATACATTATTTCAACTGACAGACACAGATTGCAGGTTTCAGCAAAGGAGAAACTTAAGCAGCGTGACTTGTCAAAACTCTGAACATTGTTGAATCAATTCATCTTTCCCATGCAGCCTCAAATCCAGCATGTACATCAACAAAAATAATAACCGCAGAATGGTCAAGGGAAAACGTTTCCTCAAGATCAAAGCAACGATTCATGAGCCAAAAAAAGCACTCGCCTTAATGATCTGTTGGCCCCATTGTTTTTTTCTTAAACGTATCAGTAAAGATCTGGCCATAGAGTGAGTTCACCTTTGATAGAGTGCTATAATAAAACGGGAGGGTTTGCAAGAAGTCTAAAACAAACAGCACTTAAGAGTTTCCCGGGCGAGACATCGACTCCCAGGAAATTCCAGCAAGATCCGTGTGGACTTTCTCATCTGCGGCGGCTGCTTTATCTTATGAGGTTGAGTCACCTACTCTCACAATTTCTCTCTCTCTAGCTGTCGACTTGGTTTGCAAAAGATAGAGCGATTCATTTAGCAAGACGTTTTTCAAACGCAAGGTCGATGATCTCTAGAGTCCCGCTCTTCTCAAACGTGGATATATGCTTCTTTTTTACCTTTATTCGACATGGTGTTGTGCTCTCAACATGTGACATCCCACAGGCCCTCATTGTTTCCCGACTGGGCGTGGGTGAAGGAAACACAGCCTCCAGACATGAATCCAAAAACACCATTCCTGAGACTCAGTGATGCCAGGAGGCTACGGCCGCCCAGACTCAACCACGCATTCAAATCAACTCTCCAATTTACTAACACTTGACAAGACAAGCAATGATATGTGACTGCTAGCCCACGCTAAGGACGCTTATTCACCAGAGGATGCTTTGTCAGGGAACTTGATGGAAATAAATGCAAAAGATCTTTGGTGAAAGAGGAGCTGGTACGGAATCAAGCGAGTTGGACTTCAGAAAGCATTACTGGACCCACCTACTGGACTTAAAGTTATATTGTCTCAACTTGTAATCACAAAATAGATTTTGTGCAGGGTTATTATAGTTAAGTACAACACAAATAAAACATTTTCATTACTCTAAATAAAATAAACAATATTTAGATAGCTAGCTGCCAAGGAAACACTTCTCATTTTCATTTAGTTTAAGAATAAGCACTAAAATAACTAGAACTAAAATCTTTTGAATTATTTTTTTTTCTTTTTACATTTAATAATTTTTTTCCTAAAAATAAATGAACATTTACATAAACACTTTCAATAAATTAATTTTAAATAAAATAAAATATAAAACTGTATAAGTATGATATCTAGAGCAAGAAAGTCATATAAATTAATACAGTCTCATTAATCTGGCAGTTTTTTTTTATTAATTTTAATAAATATATTTTATGTACATTTTATGTATGTATATATGTTATACCAAGCTCTAAAATGTTTGTGCAGGTAGAAATTCAGAGTAAAATGTATTTTTAAAAATCCATACAGTATCTATAAACTTTATCCAGTAAACAACAAACAACTGGAAAATTCATGGGGAATATTGTTGAGAACAGTGTCCTTGGAGTAAAAAAGGTTGAGAACCACTGATCTAGAGGAAAGAAGAACACTTCCTGCTCTCAGCAAAATCTCAAAACACCTTAAGAGATGCAGCAGCCCAAATTCAGACTTGGACACAGACCATTTCCATTTAATCTGAATGTGTTAAGAGGCTAATATCTCATTTTAATGGCAGGACTTGCATTCAAAAGCACAGAAAGACAGAAACAAAGGTTGGGAACGGACAGAGTCAATTTCCTGTGATGCATATCCGAGTGAGGCTGAATAGAGAACAGAGAGTACCGCAATCTAATCACAGATCATTAGCAGATTAATGAGAGTCTGATTAAGCCGATCCCAGTTCTGACCCTCATACGACTAGAAAAAAAGACTAAATATGTAGAAAGCTTTCAAAGAGCAGAGGAGACATGTTCACTATAAACTCTAATGAACTCCAGAGTTTTGACTTCTGACGCTTGTGTGTGTTTTTCTCCACACACAAGCACAAATTATGTGGGTGTTTTATTCTGACAGCACCATGGGAATCGGCAGAACGAAAGCGATCCCGCCTTAGTTTGCATTCACAAAGTTGATCCCACTGAAGTGAACGTCGCTTTGTAGTCAGCCTTTGAATTAAGGGCTTGAAATGCACCGTGCCCGATGAATGCAGATGACTGGGTGACATTGCTAATGATCCACCACGTGTCTCTGCTGAAGAGCTGAGCCAGGTGGCTAACAGACTGCCGCTTTCTTTTGCAGGAGTTGACTTAGCATGCTAGCACTGAGGAGGACGAGGGAAAAAAAGAAGCCGGAGGTAGAAACATGCAATGATACCTCGATTGATGTTTTGAGAGCAAGAGAAAGGATCAGTGAAAACATCAAGAGTGTTTGCAAGGTTAGAGCAGGCGGTCTCGCAAAACAACACTGGATCTGACCACAGCAATGCTTCAAAAACAATCATAGCATTCAAAACAAGACTGTTATCATCTAAGGAGGCTGAAGAAAACCAGTGTTGTTTACCTGTGCAAAAATCTGGGTCATTGCGCCGGTGTTTGCTAGTCAAGACAAATGTATTTGTATTGCACTATTCACAATAGAGTGTAACAGCGGCTGTTGACTTTTTTCAGTGGCGATGGTTCTGGAAGTAATGCTTCCATTCATTTTTCCTATAGGGATTTAAAAAAAGTCTTCATTAAACTGCTATGAGCCATGAACCAAACCAACCGGGAGAATCACAACAGTACAAACTTGATTGGAAGCAAAGGATTTTGAAAATCGGACAAAAGACAAAGGTTCTTAACAGCTTTAGTGAGGGAAAGAACTACAATCCCATCAACCACTGCAAATTACATAAATTAAAATTTAGAAATATATAACTATCCATTCTAAGTTGTTGACTGTATAGAAAAAAAAAACATTTTAATTTTATTGCAAAATATGCATATACGTATATTAAAATGTGTAAGTGTTTTGAGAGCATGGGGAAACCATCTCGATTACTCATTTGCGGTGCTTCATGGGAGTGGGCAGAGCTTTGTGCTCATTGCAACTCTGATTGGTGGATTGTCTCTGCAGCACTATGGGTAATGTAGTTTTTTACCAAGAATTCCACAGAATTCCAAGAATTCCACATTCAGTGTCCGGTGTCCAGGTGCGGGTTAAAAGGTTAAACATGATTATTTAAAACATAAGTTGAAATAATGTGAACTGATTTCTTCAGAGTTCACGCTAAGTCTGTTTTTAAAGGTTTATAAGTTATTGTTAAAAATTATTTTCCCTATGGAGAAAAAAAAAGGAAATCAAATGGAGATCAAAGCACCACCGTACAGATTACAATCTGGTACTATCATCATACCATAATGGCATTTATAAACCCAAAAATCAAACTTCACTGGTGTACAAAACTTGTCCCCAAAGGATGTTTTTGCCACACCTCATTAATAATTGTTTCCCCCTGTTTTACAGTGCAAATGCTTACAACTATCAGCCATAATAAGCTTTAGATTAAACTGTGTCTCTTTTATAGCTCTGTGACTAATAGTTTGAATTAGGTAAGCTTTCCGCCCACTCCAGTGTCAAGGCTAAACCGGGGTCTCTGTCGCTCCCTTTGCATTAATTTGTGTTACCGTCGCTAATGGAGCAGGGTAGCGTGATGAAGAGATGACACAGTGAATAAACCACTGCTCCAACACACTACCAAAAAGGCACTTCAATGACAAAGAGCAAAAAGTCACTTTGTGAGATGCCACAGGCACGCAGCTTGATTTTAGCGGGTGGTTTCAGGGCATTTCGGCGTCTGGTTGGAGGTCCGTTTGGCATGCTTGAGAGCTAGCCTGATTAGCATGAGGAGACGTGATGGTTGGATCTTTAGAGAGAAACTTTCACAATCGCAAAAAAACAAAACACAAAACAGATGGGCAATCAGACACGTTCAGCCATGCATATCAGTGCACTGATTCTGCTCTTGTTATTAAAAGAAAGAAAGATGATGTCAAAACCTTTGGACCAAAACAACAAAGAAGAGAGTGAGGTTCAGAGAGAGAGAGAGAGAGAGAGAGAGAGAGAGAGAGAGAGTGGTGAAATTAGGTGATGTGAGAATTAGCAGTACAAGCCAGGGTTATTATAGTTAATTAAAATGAAAACTGAAAATTAATTTATAGAAAAATATAAAATTGTATTTATTTTTTTATAGATATATATATATATATATATATATATATATATATATATATATATATATATATATATATATATAGCTACCTAAAACCACATTGAAGATAACACATTTCTACTTTTCGAGTTTTTGGAAATACTGGAATACAGTAGCTGTCTGAAATTGTGTAACTTTTTCTCATTTAGGGTCATGAACATACCTGTAAAGTGTGGACACTTTTTATGTGGTCTGGAATGTGTGTACAAAACGTCTATTAACATTATGATGTTACCGGGTCAATTTGACCCGCATATTTCACTGTTAAAGGAAACTACACAGACCCAAAATAAAACCAATTAATGCAGTTTGTTATGTTAGTTTCTAAACTACCCTCTGAAGGTATGCATATTTTTCATGGTATTTTTTGTAATGTAAGAGAAGTATCACATCCGAAGATTATGCTGCACGGAGTCACGGACACTGCACAGCAAAGTATAATTCAGTTTACTAACCCTTGCAACTTCTCAGACCACATTTGCCACCATAAAGCAACATCCTAATAGCACACAACACCCCAGGATCACAACATGAACTACTGACAATGTCTTCAGATAATGAAAAAATCTAGCTAGAATGTAAAACGCTAGTCTTTCATTAATAATAACGGCATTGTGTGGAGTGTTCATGTCCCTACACATCCTCCTAATGACTTCTACCAGACCACAGCAAGAGGAAGCGAGCGAGAGACGTGTCCCAGCGGCCAGCCACAAAACAAATTGTTTATATAAACGCTGGCCTGCCCGCAGGTGTCTGCACTTTTCCCCGCAGGCAATCTCCTAATGGCTGAGGATCCGGCGTGTCATCGGTGTGATGGCGCACAGGCAGGGAAGCCCCTGTTAGCCGTGACTGCATTTATATCCCCTACCCTTCAGTGAGATTGCAGCGGCCGACAGGCTGGAACCTCCCTGTGGATTGTCTCTGGGGGAATATAGCAATGGACAAACATAAAAAAACACATCTCTGAGGTTTTATTACTAAACAGCGGGGTGCAGCAAACCAGGAGGGTCATTTACAGTATGTTCTTTTTCAAAAACTGCCCTATTTTATCATGCTTTCTACCTGGTGTGTATTTCAGTGGGATGAACCAGAAGGGGTGCTTTTAAAGGTAAAGTTCACTCAAAAATACAAATTCTGTGGTTACAAACCATCATGACTTTCTTTCTTCTGTGGAACACAAACAATATACTTCACTAATATTTGTGCAGTTCTTTTACACATGAAATATAGCAAAATTACACCATAAAATGTCACTTTCATGCATAGAAACTTTACAATCAGTCATAGTCACAAGACATGAAAACTGACGGTATTTGGCCTTAATAATATCAAAGCTGAGGCAAACATGCAAACTGATGACCTTTGAATATACAATACTGCTCAAAAGTTTAAGGTCAATAAAATTATTTTTTTGAAATATATTTTATTTAGCAATTATGCATCAATTTATAAAAAGTGAGAGTTGAGGTTTTAAAATTTTTAGAAAAAAAATATATTTCAAATAAATGCTGCTCTTTTAAATTTTCTGTAGAATCATGTAAAAAAAAAATCACAGTTTCTACAAAAATATGAAGCAGCACAACTGTTCAACATTAATAGTAATCATCATAATTTTTTCTTGACCAGCAAATCAGCGTATTAGAATGATTTCAGATTTAAATCACAGGAATAAGATACATTTTTAATATACTAATAGTAACAATATTTAAATAAATCATTAAAATTGCAATAATATGCCACAGTATTACTATTTTACTGTATTTTGTAAAATAAATGAACAAACAAAAAAACTGTGAGCGTAAGAGACTTCTTGTAAAAAAAAATGTAAAAATCTTGTTCTATCATATGCCTTCTCTTTTTTTGCCCTGTTTTATTATATATATTTGCTTATTTGTAAAATTGGGAGTGATATCAAGTGATATCCCTATTCATATTCATTGTTTGCACTTCAGCAACGGGAACATTACACTCAACATTTATTTCTGTCTTCTCATAATAAATAACATCATAATGAATGCACAGATGACAGAATTGTCATTTTCCTGTGAACCTTTCCTTTCAGCATGTGGTTGCGTGAGATGGTTACATAAGCAGCAAACACCTAAAAAGCGGTCTGCCCAAGTGCATGACGGGATGCGCCGAGCGAGAGCAGAGAAGGAGGCTCGGTAATGAGGGAGAGTGAAGGTGCTGGTGAGAAAGATACAAGGGCTGCCGAGGAGAGTTACTGAAGCTAAGCTAAAGAGATCCAGGCCATGTGATGGAGAGAGGCCGCGTGTCGGCCGGCGAGCCCCAGGGTAAAGCACCTGAGTGCAGCACACTCCCCTACTAATGAGTGCTTGCCTCTCTGAGCCCACCGGGGACGTCCCCCGCTCCACACACGCTCCACATCTCCCTACACACTACAAAGACTTTATATATATCAGCCAGCGCTCCGACTGCACTGCAGAACGCTCTGAAAATAAATCAGACAGACCAACAGCGGTGCGCCGTCATTAAGATTCAACACCAGCCGACGGTGTCGTAAAGCTCTAAAGTTTTCTTTCTTTCTCTCGACTTTTCACAAGATTACGCTTTGGTGTCAGGCAAGTCAGACGGACGCTTGGTTCTGTATAATTACAAGCAAATTACATTCATTACCATAATTTACATCTCATCACCAATCCAATTATTAGTTGCCCTGACCTCTGCTGAAAGATTTTTTTTTTTTAATAATCAAACGTAGGGGAAGATTTCTCGTTCCCTCTTCGCTTACTTCGAAGAAGAACAATCAATGCAAATTCGCAAAGACGAAAACTCTGAATGTCTGTGATTATATGCTTCGGCAGCCAAACTCAAGGACCGTCTCGCCGCTGCCGCAGCTGTGATTTTGTGTTATTGCTGGAGTAATATCCTCATCTCCGTTCTCCTGAGGTCCTGGCACATTTTTTAAGACATTTTTTTTGGGGAAGTCATCAAGAAAGGCTCTCACTCTTTATCTATCATCAGAATAAGACAGAGAGAAAGACTGATGAAGAAAGCTGGTTATCCGTAATCAAGCTTGTCGCTGAGGGCAAACAGGATATGTCATATCAGTAATCTTGGCATGGTACATGGAAAGCTGATGAGTCGTGTATTGTAAAATGCTCTAAAATGATAAACATTTTTTAATTTTTGTAAATGCAATGTAAATGCAATTTTGAAATCATAATGTAAATGTAAAATTAACTATTAAAGGTAAAACTGTTAATTAAAATTGCTTAAAAAAAAGTATGCATCGTTTTCATTATACTGTAAATTCATATGAATTTTAAGCTTAAATCTTGATGTGCATGGACCCAAAATAGGATACAAAGTGAAGTAATGTTCCAAAACCTAATGCACTATCCTTCTGCTTAGCAAGAACCAATCATAGAAAGTTACTTGGAAAATAAACAAATAAAAAAAAAAACACTCCTCACACTTTCCTTACACATTGATTCTGATTGCACAATATTACAATAAGACCACTTTCACATCAAATATTGGGTAAAAAAAAAGTCCTTAATTATCTAAAACCACACTGAGACTTCATACACTGAATGTAATAGAACTATTTTGTTGTTTGTTGCAATGCATTGTGGGATTGAAGGATACATACTGAATCTGGTCAAACTGAAGTGTATGATGCATGAGGATGGAGCAGCCTCAGTGTTCGGAGTGCATTAAAATGCTGTTTTGGCTGGCAGCTCAATATGTTTTGGAACACAGCAAGTGGGTTTGTTTTTGTCAGTATCGACTAAAACTATGTGAATTTATATTGTTCTAAAGTGAACTGATATATGTGTCAAAGACAAGACGCTATAGGCCTATACATAGAAAGCATGTTAAATGCACAATAAAGTGTCTACTTTAATGTTTCAAATAACTTTTGTGAAAAAAAATACAGGTGAAATAATGTTCCATCAGCAGACATATTCATGTACAAATGAAACAACATACAGTACTTATTCTGACCTGCACTTATTAAAATATATAAAAGAATAGGCCTAAGTTATCATTCTACATTTTATTCTATTTAAATGATTCTTCTAATGGGTAAAGACTAGCTGTTTGAAAGATCGTGGCAGAGATTTCTACAGATATAAAATGATACTTACTGTAATTAGTATTTTGTGGGCTGCACTGTAATCCTTAAATAGAGACTTTTAATGTAATGCAATGATGCTTGATCTAAATATGCCTGACAATATATTTTGGTATATGAGCTATTGTCACACCGACATTCATTTTTTTTGGCTGCACTGTAATCCTTAAATAGAGACTTATAATATATAATTAAATAAATGGCATATTATATATATATATATCTATATAATATATATATATATATATATATATACACACACACACATACACACACATATATATATACACAGTACAGGTCAAAAGTTTGGGAAACATTACTATTTTTAATGTTTTTGAAAGACAGTCTCTTCTACTCATAAAGCCTGCATTTATTTGATCAAAAATACAGAAAAAACAGTAATATTGTGAAATATTATTATAACTTAAAATAATAGTTTTCTATTTGAATATACTTTAAAAAATAATTTATTCCTGTGATGCAAAGCTGAATTTTCAGCATCATTACTCCAGCCTTCAGTGTCACATGTAACATCCAGTCTATCACATGATCATTTAGAAATCATTCTAATATTCTGATTTTATTATGAGTGTTAGGAAACAGTTCTGCTGTCTAATATATTTGATCAATAAAAGGTTAAAAAGAACTGCATTTATTCAAAATAAAAAAAAATTATAATAATATATATTCTAATTAATATATATTCTTTACTATCACTTTTTATCAATTTAACACATCCTTGCTGAATAAAAGTATTGGTTTTATTTTAAAAAAAAAGAAAGAAAAAAAAATTACTGACCCTAAATTACTGACCAGTATTGTATATTGTTATTACAAAATATTTATATTTTAAAAACATAGCTTCTTTTTTTTTTTTTTTTTTTTATTTTTTATTCATCAGAGTATCCTAAAAAAGTATCACGTTCTGAAAAAATATTAAGCAGCAGAACTGTTTCCAACTTTGATAATGAATCATCATATTAGAATGATTTCTAAAGGATCATGTGATAATGATCCTAAAAATTCAGCTTTGCATCACAGAAATAAATGATAATTTAAAGTATAATATATTTAAAAACAATTATTTTAAATTGTAATAATATATCACAATATTACTGTTTTTTCTGTATTTTTGATCAAATAAATGCAGGCTTGATGAGCAAAAGAAACTTCTTCCAAAAACATTAAAAATAGTAATCTTTCCAAACTTTTGGTCTGTACTGTATATAGTTTGTTGATGATAATAATCACAACAGTGCATCAATTCTATATGTTGCATAATTAAATATATAACTTAAATATTATATAATAACTGATTGGTATGAACTGATTTTGCTATCTGTTTATTCTAGTTGATAGAACTTCATAAACCTTGGGAAAATTTGCAGAGGGTCATCTGCAGTGTATTTTGGTGTAGTGTTGTACAACACACACACACACACAAATAGGCCTATAGAAGAATCAAATTCCTGCCGGCAGCATTCACATGATGCTGGGGAATTCACACAACAGATGTGCTTGACTCCAGATCTCCCTCAGTGGAGGCTTAGAAAGCACAACAATAAATAAAATCAGTGGTTCAAATAGACAATAGAAGAGCCTGGTAACATGGGAACACATTCACCTGAAGTACTATCAGTGTGAGTGCTCTGGAAAGAGGCCATGCAGGACTGAAACAGAGGTTGTTTTCTTGGAGAGTAAAGCATGGATCAGTTCACAATTGCTCCTCATCCATTAACATCTTGTTTTTATGCACACCACATCATAAAATTAAAAATACATCCACATTCTCCAATGCTTTACTCTTTATTCAATCACAAAATCAGAGCTAACTGATATATATTGAAATGAGGCTGTATGATGTGAACTCTTGAGTGTGTGTGGATCAGGCTGAATCTGAGCTGTCACAGTTAATCAGAGCTGTATCCTCTCTTCTCTCCACACCTGACTGAGTGTGTCTCGCTGTTCTCTAGCAGCACTTCCCTTGATGATATCACCTGCCCGCTCAACCCCGCCTTCCTGTCAAGGTCAGTCCCCATACGTCCAGTGTCAAACACAACTTTAACAGAGCGCACACTGTGCTCTATGAACCCACACACCTCCTCTCCTCAGACAGCACACCACTGACTGAAGTACACTTTCAAAAGAAACAAGCTGATTCAAAATCAGAAACAACATCCACAGACTGATGAGTAGAATGATCAAATGAGAATCAGTACTTTCAAAATCAGAAGATTTAGATTCAGAACAGTTATAATCAGTAGATTCTAAATCATTATGAAAGAGCAGATTGACAGTCAGAAGAATCAAATCAGAAGATTCAGATTGAGGACAATGAGAATAAGTAGATTCAAAATCAGTAACAAACCCCGTACACTGATGATTAGAAGGATCAAATAGGATTTAGTACTTAAAAAAATCAGAAGATTCAGATTAGGGATGTTCATTTCTAACCGACAACAGACGTTTTAGTAATTAGAAGATTCAGATTATTGATGTTAGTTTTTTTCCTATATCATCTTGAATATTTTTATCTTGTTTTTTTCTTTATACTGTTAAATTGAAAGGATTTGTTGTGGAGTGAGGGGAACTAAAATAAGTAGCTATGTTTACACCTTTATTATTATGTTTGTAAACATTCTGAGTCAGCATTAGGTCTATTTCTTAATTAAATAATAAAATGCGACTTTTAAACATTCTGAGTCAGCATTAGGTCTATTTCTTAATTAATATTTATTAAAAAAAAAAAACTAATTTTTTATATGCATAGCATATTTTAACCATGTAGCAAACCTTTTAAAATATTTTGATAAATTAGGTTTATTTGATAGTAATAATTGGTATGAATTTTTTTCTGTTTATTTTTGGTTAACCGGTTAAAATGAGCATCCCTAATTCAGATTCAGTGATAACAATGAACAATAATAGTCAGTAGATTCAATTCATTATCAAAATCAGCAGATTGACAATCAGAACAATCAAATCAAAATCAGTACTTTTAAAATTAAAATCAGAAGATTCAGAACCATCTGAATTAGTAGATTCAAAGTCAGTATCAAAATCAGAAGACTGACAGTCAAAATCAGAATATTGAAAGATTCAGAATCAGTAGATTCAAATTCAGAAATCAAAATCAGCAGACTAAAGACTAGACTGATAAAAAATGAGAAGATTCAGGTTCAGAATGATAATTAGTAGAGTCAAAATCAGAATAAAAACCAGTACACTGATTATTAGAAGGATCAAATAAGATTTAGTACTTTAAAAATCAAAAGATTCAGATACAGAACAATTATAATCAGTAGATTCAAAATCAGCAGACTGACAATCAGAGCAAACAAATCAGAATCAGTACTTTCAAAATCAGAAGATTCAAAAATTAATAAGTAGATTCAAATTCAGAAATCAAAATCAGCAGACTGATGATCAGAAAAATCAAATCAAAATCAGTAGATTCAAAATCAGAATTGAATTCAGCAGACTGCCAATCAGAACAATCAAATCAGAATCAGTACTTTCAAAAAAAGAAGATTCAGAACAATCATAATCACTAGATTCAAAATCATAATCAAAATCAGCAGACTGACGAGGATCAGAATATAATATGTAGATTAGTAGTTTGAATTTAATTATTGAGTTCAGCAGACAGAACAATCAAATCAGAATCATTACTTTCAAAATAAGAAGATTCAGCACAATCAAAATCACTAGATTCAAAATCATAATCGAAATCAGCAGACTGACGATCAGAAGAATCAAATCAAAATCAGTAGATTCAAAATCAGAATTGAATTCAGCAGAATGCAAATCAGAACAATCAAATCAGAATCATTACTTTCAAAATAAGAAGATTCAGCACAATCAAAATCACTAGATTCAAAATCATAATCAAAATCAGCAGACTGATGGGCAGAAGAATCAAATCAAAAACAGAAACAGTTACGTTGTTTGGTCTGCATTGTTGAGCGCAGTGGCACTGAGAACATTATATTTCATACACTTTAAGCTGTTTTATTTTCCAAATGTAATAGGACTTATCCAACAAATCGAATTGTTTGGTTTGTAATGCGTACCGAACCGAAAGCCTCGTTCCAAAGTGTTCAATACGAAAATGTGTATCGTTACACCCCTAGTAAGTACTGTAAAAAACAATCAACAGAATCAGAATAATCAACCTCAATTAAATAAAATCACAATGCTTTATCCTTTTCATTTTCTCATTCAGTGAGGATTGTGGGTATTTGCTGATGATCATATTGCATCTGTTTAGGACTGAATGTGTTTGAATAGAGTTTGACTGGGAGGGTCACTCACTGGTCCTGAGGGCCGACGGGGTGACCTCGATCTCGCTGCTGGTCTGGTAGGGCTGGAAGGCCGACAGGTTGCTTGAGTTGAGCTCACCCGTGCTGAAGAGCTCTGGACTCTGGGTGCCTGTGGAGCTGGCGCTGGTGCCGTCTCCGCCATGATGAGGGTCCTGCTCCTCGTACACCGCCACCAGCTAAAGACAGACAAACAATTATGTAAATCACACTGCTTGATCTATTTGATATAACAATATGTAAATACCCTACGAGGGACCACCTTCCTATAAAATAATGCAACTAGAAATGTTCATGTATACAGGAGATATTTACACTTTAAGGGGAAAAAAGTCCACTTGGATTTCTGACCAGTTTTTCTCCTTTTTTTCCACTATTTTTATCTGACATTTTGCTCGATTTATAAGATACCAAACCTTGCAACCCAAAAATTAGTTGTGAAGAAACACACAACGACTCTCTATACTCTCTGTGCCACATGGCATGTATGAACCTCTGTTTATTTTTATTTGAGCACATTTCAGACTAAATCAAACATCTGATAGTCTCCAGAGCTATAAAAGAGAAATCTGCTAGCAATAAAATATTCCTCTGGGTCGACTCCTATTCGGAGAAATTAGGACTTATACTATGAAACATTTAAAAAAGATTAGTTTTATTAAATGGTGAGCAAATGTACTACGGATAAAATAGTTCGAAGCCACACACCCCTGCACTGCATAATGCCGCAAAAAGGATAAAATTGCATAGAGGAGTTAGCGGGGAGGTTAATTCACCAGCTTTTGTCCTGATTTCTGCCGACATTAACAGTTCACACATCCACCAGAATAAATGGAACCAGCAAGTCACATGCAAGCCAACACAGAGACGCTATTGTGTGAAGCAGTTTGCGTCTGTTGATTTGTAAACGCTGGTGCTCTATGGTTCACATTTTCCTATTTACTCCTCGCTAGCAGGCAGAACTGTGACCAGAAGCCCGGTTATATTTTTTCTCTACCGTCTTTCTCACTCGTGCTCTGATTTTAAAATAGTTTATGAACAGCCTAATTTAAAGTGACCACTCATTTGTTTCTTTGGCCCAATTAAAGAATGTCAAATAAATGCCCTTAAGACGCCGATGCAGCCACTGCGCTGACAGACTGCTTATCACCATGACCACTGCTCGTCTCGCTGGAGAGCTCTTTTGGCTCTAAATGTGTCTCTTTGCATAGATAGTTTTAGGAAAGAAAGATAACTAAACTAAAAAGAACCATGAAAAAAGAACAATTAAATACTAAAATATCTGAGAAAATATCATCCTAATAATAATTTGTATCTGAATAGCTGTACATTCTTGACACAGATCTCTTTAGCATCATTATCTTTTACCCAACTGTATTTGATTTGATGTTTAGATGCATGTCTGTTTGCTAATTGTGTGGCTCAATCGTTTTCTGCACACAGTCCTCAGATGGAGAGCCGCCGCTCACTTCAGTCACTTCAGTCTGCACTCGAAATCAAACGGGGTATTTGTTTATAAATCACACAGCATTTATGGGGACTTAAGAGGCCCGTCTTTAGGCCTAAATGCACTGAAGCTCCATGAATAGCCAGTAAACTGCAGTTTTAGCTGGCAGCTACAGCTCTCTGCTGTTTCAATAACCCTTGCAGGGGGGAAATGACAAAAACACTGGTTTGAGAGGGTAAAAAAGTCATCATGTCAATTTCCACAGGACCACAGGAACTATTATGTTCAGAATTAGGGCTGTGCAAAAAATCAAATACGATTTTCATGCGCATCTCATCAGTAAAGACGCTCCTGTAATTAGTAGTATATCTCCAGCACGTGCGTTCAGATCAGGGTTGCCAGGTTTTCACAACAAATCCTGCCCAGTTGCTTACCAGGACGTGTGTTAAGCTAGCTCAATCGCGTTTCCAGGAGGTTCCCCGATAAAAATTGCATCCCGGGGTTAAAATGTACGTTTTTTTGGCATGGTTGCCTTGGTAATATTCACATTTTAGGGGCTAAATATCACGTTATTGGTATTGGGGTCGCTTTAACCCGCAAACACGAAAAACAACCGCAGACTTGGCAACACTGGTTGGCATTTACTACACAGAGCCGTAATTCACTGACAGTCTACACAAAATCGATTTTAAAAATCGCAGGTGATTCTTGGTCGATTTTGAAAGCGATTTTGTGTAGCTTGTCGGTGGACTACGGCTCTGTAGTAAATGCCGCTCCACCTGAACCAGTGTTGCCAAGTCTGCGGTTGTTTTTCCATGTCCGCGGGTTGAAGTGACCCCAATACCAATAACGTGATATTTAGCCCCCAAAATGCGAATTTTACCAAGGCAACCCTGCCAAAAAATTTACATTTTAACCCCGGGATGCAATTTTTATCGGGGAACCTCCTGGAAACACGATTGGGCTAGTTTTGGACTAGTTTTGAGAAGCAACTGGGCAGGATTTGTTGTGAAAACCTGGCAACCCTGATCTGAACGCACGTGCTGGAGATATACTACTAATCACAGGAGCGTCTTTACTGATGAGATGCGCATGAAAATCGTATTCGATTTTTTGCACAGCCCTATTCAGAATCAACAGAATAATATTCAGAATTAGTTTCAAAACCAGAAAAAATAGTGAGAGATACAGAATCAAAAGAACTGGAACCGGAATTATACGTACAATTCAAAATCAGCAGATTGAAATTCAGAATAAACAGATTGAAAACCACCGTAGTTTCAGAAGTATGTATGTATGGATTGATGGATGGATCAATAAATCATCATATAATAAAAAATCCGGAGGATCAGAACAGTATACACAGATTTAAACTTTTAGATTTAAATCAGTCAAAATAAATGCTTTAAGTAGATCCATAATCAGAATAAATATCAGTAGAATCAGAATCAAAAGAATTGTAATCAGAAACAAAAATTCAAAGAATCAGTAGACTTAAGTAAATTAAGTAAGCCGAAGAATCAGGACACATAGATTAGAAGATGTGTTTATAATAAATACTTTAAGCAGATGCAGAATCAGCCATTTTAATTTCGGAATCAATATCAGTAGATTCTAAATCAGAAGATCTGTAATCAGAAACATATACAATTCAATATCAGCAGACTGAGAATCAGAAGAATCTGAATGAGAAAAGTAGATTAAAAATTTAACTAGTAGTAATCAATCTACTAGTAGATTTAGAATCAGAAAAAAAACATTACTTTTAAAAGCAATATATTCAGATTTTTAATCATCATAATACATTAAAAACAGAAAATAAATAAATGAAGTGGTTTTGTCCACTTTCAAGGCATAGACATTGTTGTTTTTGAACAGAAGCCGATAAGTCCATTTTAGCGAATCAGCACACTCTATTCAGGTCAGGTGACAAGGCTACTTTCACTTTGAAAAGACGTGCTAGCAGAGATGAGTTTCGTCAAAGCTGACAAAAAGTGATCGAGGATGGATAATTTCGACGAACTTGATGAACCTGTGATATCTTCTTGCACACTTGGTTTGTTATTTTTTTTGAACTTGATTTGCATGAGCAGCGGGTTACAATGGTGAGGGAAAAGCTCTGTGTATTTCATGTAATCACATCCATACAGTTTATGATCAACAACAACATTTGTCAGGCATCTACACTGTCATCTGAGGAGATTATAAAGATTAAACAAGTGTTTTTTTTTTTTTACTCTAAAACATGAAATGTGGAGTTATCTGCTTTTGCTATAAAACAAATTTTTAATATGTAAAACACATACTTTCAATGACCTTTAATTTTGTAAATTACCTGTATTTGTTTAAGTTATTATTACTTAATCAAAACAACCCAACTGCAGTTTGATTTATGTTACTTGGAATGTGCAATAATATTATGAGAATTGGTTTTTTTTTTTTAAAATATTGATTTCAATAGATTGATGGAGTTATTGTTTTTTTAGAATGAGTTATTGGTTTTTTATGTTACTGAGAAACAGATTCAGAATCAAATTCTACCTTGCTGCTATACTTGTATACACACAAATGTGTTCATTAATCATTTAATCATTTCCTCTGTACTAATAATCAGCATACTGAATCAAACATATATAAGTGAAGACTGTACAAGCTCAGCAAAGAGTTGGAACTCAAAACTCACTTAACAATCTAAATAAACCACCACTAATTTTTATTCCTAGCATATACAGAAAAAAGTCCAGCATATGCCTCACATCCATGACTGTCATCTTTATACTTTTAGAGAAAAGCATAAACAAAACTGAAATGAAAAAAGACTCGGGACAGTAAAATAAAATTTCATGTGACCTTCACTGAAAAACAGCTCCAGTCTGAGGCAAAGAGATTGCAGGGTTTTAGAAGCATCCACAGGCCTGTTATCTTAAGTGCACAAATTGTTCAAGGGCTGTTTTTGTGCTACAGGCCCAGTTCAGTTCTGCTCTATCACAAATTTGCAATACAATACTTCAATTTCCTTCCTTAGCTGTTGCTTCTGTATATGGACATAAGAAGATAAGAATGGACGTGTCCTGCCAGAAACAGACACTGTTTGTCTGCACTGGTTTGAAATGCTAATGATGATGGTTACAAATAAACCGGTGACAAATATGGGATGACGGATCAGTTTCATGTTTTGGTGAGAGACGTTTGTGACAAGAAACAAGAAATGCTGAAATTTAAATAAAGGCTGGGCTAAAATGTTGGGCGACAGCCAATCCCTGTGAGGTGACATCCATCATTAGCAAGTCATAAAGTTTCTGGTGGATTCAGAATTATAATCATGTTGTTACATATTACTATATTTATTTCAAATTTTAAAAGGCAGTTTGGATGCTGTTATACTCTAAACAGTAAGCCCTAATATATGAACACAACTTTAAGGTAATTATGCAGATCATAACAGTATAATCTTAATTATACTGTCACTTTTTTTTTTTTTTTGCAATTCCTCGATGTAACCACAGGCTCTATTCTTCAAAATTGCAACATAAGAATCCTTATAAATCTCAACATAACAGAACATTAAACACCAATACAACTCTCCCTATATTAATATTGAGCAAAAACACACTAAAAAAACACTTAATTTCAACATTTATTCTCCTTATACAGTAGGGCTGTCACCATTTTCCTTTCATTAATATTATTATATATTTTTATTTTTTATCAACATTGTGATTTTGACTTTAATCACAGACATAAGGGAAAATAATAAGTAAAAATGTCAAATCATGTCTCTAGAACAGATATAATAAAACCAACAAAACAAAGACATGCATAAAAACACATTTTACAAACCAACTGCAAATGTTTTACTGAAAGTGTCATCTATTAAATGCTATTTTAAAAATCATCAAATGTCATTAAATATGAAGTGTGTTTTATTTTATTTTATTTTATTTATTTTTGGAGGCCTTTTGTTAAGGTTAATCAGTCCAATAAGAGACTATTAACATTTTTATTTAACAAAAGTGTCATTAAAATGTCTACAAATGTATAAAACTGATCTGAGGGTATAAAAAAATTGTATAAAAAAATATAGACAATGGTTCACAAACTCACTATGGTCTTCCCCTAGTGGCGAAACACTGAAATGTATTTTTTTATTTTTTTTTAAATGTTATGATATAACGAAGCCTCACTTACTGAATTCCCATGACTTTTGTGGATGGATACACGCTCTGAATCTCTGATTTGAAACAAATGATTTGCAAATGTTTCAAAGCTTCACGAAGCAGCATTTCACCTTTGTCCGGTTATGAGCAATAAAAATCTCTTTAAAAGTTACATAATCTCTGAACCACCTCACGCAAGTGCTCCTCAACACGGGCGAGTATTGTTGTTGCTGACTTTTTTTAACGATCCGTTATGTTTGGATACTTATTTTTTTTTTTTTTCACTAGATCTTGATTGGTCTCCCTTTCTGTCACTCATTATGGGTTCCGCTGTCACTGTTGACGCCTAGTTTATTGTGTTTGTCGCATTTGTTTTTCATTTATAAACCAATGGCCCGAGTCACTGTTGCCACCTTGTGGACAAACTGATTAGTAAAATAAACACAAAAACCGAAGTATACTTCAGGCTTAAGTCAGAACTAACAGTCCTCTAATGCACGCTGCAGGGTCAACCATTCATTATCAGAGTGAACAGGAAAACCCAAGGAAAGAAGTGAGGTGAATCTTCCCAGTGCCTTTCATGTCTTTCCCCTTTGATCTCGAGGCTTTCGCGGTGGGAAGTGTCGGGTGATTACAGCAGGACCCTGATGTGCGGATCTGTTCCATTCATTTTAAAAGTCAAGATATTGTGTGATCTTTCCAGGATCGACGAGGACATTGTGATCGCCAACTATAGTATGAATCAGAAGTTGACATCGACAAGTAATGGAGACAACTAGACATTAGCATAAGCAGAACACCGTCATGCACTTCAAAAGCCTTTTTGGAGCAGGATGGATGTCATTCAGTTGCAATCGAACAAGTCATTTTGACCTTAATAGCTGTGACGGTGAACAAGATATAACCAAGACATTCCTGCAGCTACGCCTACAATTACGACACAGGCCTTCAAATGATTCTCCCGAGCCGCCAATTTTCCCCCGAGCAGACCTACTGAGGATTAATAAAGTTTTATTCCTCATCAAATTCTCACCTCCAAACTACATTTCAATGGGAGCATGGCAAGGATTTTTATGCCTGAACCATGAAAGTGGTCCGGCCGAGCCTCTGGCGGTGGTATCGCACACAACCAGAGAAAGCTCAAAGTAGCTCACCTCAACTTGATTAGCCGCCGCGGCTCAATAGACTGGCTGGCGGCGAAACGTCCAACTGGTTGGATAAACGAGCGGTCAAAGTTTCATCAGTTGTCAGGGTTTTTTACTTTGTAAGTGAATCCACACTGAGCTCAAGGCTGTGGGATTAATGCGAGTGAATCATTTGTGTGAAACCTCTACTAAACTCCTCTGGGCTATAAAAAGGAGTCTTACGGTGCAAAAAAAAAAAAAAAGAAATGTTTTGGACTTGACAAATCTGAAGCTAGCGAAATAAAGTAAACAAACTACAAACACGGCAGAAAAGCAGCACAGCAACGTATCAAAGGGCTTTAACGTAAAACAAAGTTCAAGCTTTTGGCCTCTGGCAACTCAATTAAAGTCAGTAAATATTTTACTAGAATTTATGGATGAAAGTAAAAATATATATTTATATATTTTCATTCCCAAGACGGGAGAAAGAAAAGGGGATTTTAATGAAATAATTAAGTACGCTTCAGCTATTCCACAGCAGAAACAGAAACAGTTTTGAAGTATAGTTCACGCTTGAAAGCCTCTAAAATTAACAAAATGCAAACATACTGAGTGTGTAGAACGAGGCCAGCTCATGAATGACATTCGGTTACAAACAACAAAACACATCTGCTCGCAAAACAATCGTCTGCATCGCATAGTCATTTGCGCCAAGCTCCATCGGATGACAGCATCGCCAGGCGCTTTGGACTTGCCAGGATTTCAAGGGTGGTTAATTTAATGGGCTTCTAATCAAAAATTGTCAATGGGAATTGCAATTCAGTCCAAATGAAGGGTCATCAAAGAACATATGGTGTGTGCCATTCAGCCAAAAGCATTTTGTTAGTTGTTCGCAGCAAATTGCAACAGGTTTTAACCAGGTTTATTTCTATTATGCAAAAGGCTCTAAAATCACTCTGCCATTTTTTTTTCATTTACCTAGCATTTAGTTCACCAATTATAGATAAAACCAGACATGAAAGAAACAACACAAAGCACTTTTGTAGAGAATGAGGGTATGAATGAAAACTAGCAAAACGAACTTATCAACCAAAGCATCCAACTGTTACCTTAGGAAAATTTCTTCGAAACTACCGTGACATTTCTGTTCTTTTACAGTGAAATGCCAGCAGAAAGGTAACAATGAGCAGGTTGTATGGCAGAACTTACAATTTATGACTCTACAACCAGTGTCAACCAGCAGAAATGATGCCAAAGCATTTATACTGCAGTGAGACAGCTTAACAGCAAGCAGTAAACTAAAGTACTCTGCATACTGTCATGAGCTCTTTGTAGACTTTGTTGATTTTAAAGAGAACGATTTAGTTTTGACATTTCACACTATTTTAAAATATCTTAAACCTTGGATTTCCACTCATGTTTATGATGCTGTTCTGAAACTTTACTTAAGTGTTAAAATGTAAAGCAGCATCTGTCTAAAAAACTGACGTGAAGAAACAGAACAAACTGAGACAGACTAAATCCAGATGAACTGTGGCAAAGCCTCTATATAATATAATATAATATTATATTTATTATTATTATTATTATTATTATTATTATTATTATTATATTTATAAATATTATTATATATTGTATATTCTATATTATATAATATACAAAACCATGAAAAAATATATATATTGTTTTATTAACAATTCATATTATACATTATTCATATGTGATGTATAAAATATCAGATATACCATGATATTTGCATGGTACATTCTAAAATGTATCATGGTTTTCCCATTACCATCATTGGTCTAAAATCACAATACATGTCAAAACAAATATATAGTTATACCAGGGTAAGTGGTAAGGAATATGTCTCTTGGTCTCTCTCTCTCTCTCTCTCTCTACTGTCTGTAAAGCTGAGCATTTGTCATCATTTAGTTGCAAGGGCATCAAAAAAGGACTGATATTTCATTTACTTTCCTCCTCTGAAAGGTTACAGACCATCCCGGTATCATCCCATTTCATTTTAGCCTCAGATTATCCTGCCTATCTCCACTCCTTCCATAAATCAAACATCCATCAAACGACTATCTTACACCATTCGTCAGTGACACTCCAAACAAGAAGTGAGACAAGAATAAGGTTTTCCCTCACACTTTTTGTAGAATAACTCCTGCTGTTATGTAAGAGACAAAGTCGGGAGAAGCAGAAACTTTAGGTCACGCAAAAAGTCTCAGTTGAAGGTCTTTGAGGCAAAGGCTTGGGCCCGTCACGCTTTACTGAACTTTTCTCATCACACTTAAGCCTTTGAATATTTCATCGTTTTATCTATCCATTATTTCAGTAGCCCGGGCCTTCCTCATGCTGAGTGCTTAAACCTGTTCTGCTTCTCATTAACAACATCAAATATTCAGACAATAAGTCCAACCCTCTCGCTCCAAATCCCCCTTGTGTTTCACCTTAATACATATTTCAAAAGCACTGCCACATGGGGAACATTCACTGCGTTCCTGTGCCTGGTTGGGAACCTGAAGATAGCGCCAAAATTAGTTCAAAATGAGGTGGCGTGATAACACTTGAAAGCTAAATGTAGCCTAATTCTGATGACAATACTAAAAACTGATGCTGTTTGTTGACCTCTATTCGCCAAGACACAGATATGGTGAGACAGCTACTTTTTGCACCTGAAAGTGATGATGAAAAGAAAAATAGAGTGAGTTAGCTGAGGAGGTGGGGAAGGCGGTGTAAAAATACACGGCGCAAGCAAAGTTTAAACAGATTAGAGACTCATCCTTTCAAATCCACTTGGCTGAGATTTTTAACACTGGCCTTTGAAGTTTCTCTTGAGCTGCGCGAGTCAGGGGAAATGAATTCATTCGCCATTTTACGCTCGTGTTGCTGCTACCTACACAGTGCTGACAGAATGTAAAAATTCCAATAAGCTTCCCTTCTCCGTGTTAATGAAATAAACCCTGGGCCATCCTCGTTACTTTTATATGGCACAGAAGGGAAGCACAACGCGGTCTCAGCCTTGTGCGATGTGAGGATTTGAGAAAGTCAGATCAACAACAAAAAAGTCTAAACAATTACAGAGCAATGCAGAGCTCATAATGTCATATGGATCATGCTAGCAGTGCTGAACATAACACTGACATTCAAACAAGTTCAAAAGAAGAAAAAAAGCTGCTAATGCTAACAGAAAAGCAGAAATGGACTTGTTTCATACACATACTTTTTATGTAGTTTAGATAAACAATAGTTCAGATTTAAAAAATGAATAGCCTTTATATAGAATATTTAAATGTGCAAGTTCTCAGAGAGGTTTTAAATGTGAAACCGGTCTAAAAACAGAACAACACATTGTCAGAAATATTATATCAGATTTTTTTAAGTTACTGTTATCTGTTTATTACTGTATAGCTGCTTTAAAACAATCTGCATAAAGGGCCATTAAAAATAAAGGTCATTTGACTAAAGATAAGCCACTAAAAAGTTAATGTTTTTTGTTTATTAATGTAAAGTTGTTTTAATAAATTATCAAATAGTTAGCAGTTGGGTGACCAGTAGACCATTGTGACCCATTTTAGCCATAACCATCATAGAAATTGAAAGATAAAATCACAAACATACACACACGCTGTGTTTCCATGTTTTATGTTTATGGGGACATACAATAGGCGTAATGGTTTTTATACTGTACAAACTTTATATTCTAATCGCCCTACACCTAAACCAACCCCTCGCAGAAAACTTTCAGCATTTTTAGATTTTAAAAAAAAAAAACCCCTCGCAGAAAACTTTCAGCATTTTTAGATTTTAAAATGTAAGCTTGTTTCCTAATAAGGGGACAGATATAAATGCTTTATAAAAAATGTCCTATCCTTGTTGGGGACATTTGGTCATTTCCCATACACCCCAACAGTGGTCATAAGATACCAGTAAATGGTACACACACTTATTACACACATATATATACTTAGTATTAAAACTGTAATTCAGGGTTAATTATTAAAATATTGTGGGTGGGAGGACTTAAACAGCGCTCTCTCCACCCTTCTTATTGAACCCCAACTGCTCCCCGGGCGCCGCAGCATAAAAAATGGCTGCCCACTGCTCCGGGGTGTGTTCAACTCTGCTCTGTGTGTGTGCACTTCGGATGGGTTAAATGCAGAGCACAAATTACTGAGTATGGGTCACCATCTGGCTTGGCTGAAATGTACTTCACTTTTCTGTTCACTTTTTATGTTACACTATTTATGTGCTCATCTAAATGAGAAAAATTTATGCCTTGTAAATCAGACACTGAAAGAAAACATATCACTGTGTTTGTTTTGTTTGTGTTTCCTTTTCCTGTTTAGACATTTAAAACTTTATAAATTCATAACTAGTCCTCACTTTATAGTTACATAGTTTCATACTAAATATATAACTGAATTTAGTATACAAAATCTTATGCACTGGCAAATAACTTTTTTTCTAAGCATACAGCATTTTAGGTCCATTAATGCTTTATAAATTATAAATTTCTAATTATTTATATGTAACTTTCCTCATGGGGACCTAAAAAATGTCCTATCCTTGTGGGGACATTTGGTCCCCATAACGTGATAAATACCAGGTAAAAAAAATATTATATTAAACTTAACAAACTTATTAGCTCTTGAGAAAAGACAACCTAAAATAGACAAAAATATTAAAATAAACTTAACAAACTTATTAGCTCTTGAGAAAAGACAACCTAAAATACAATTTATTATAAATTTATTTGAAAAAACCCTTAAAGTTCTTGATTATACATTCAATGCCAAAAATTAAAAAAGTACTCACTAAAAATATATAAAATATTTAACAAATTAACCTCTACTCATTAAAAAAATTACACTAAAATATATACAAGGCCATTTATTTGATTAAAAATATAGTAAGACTAGTAATTTAGTGAAATATTACAATTTAAAAGAATTGTTTTCTATTTGAAAAAAAAAAATCTGGATGGATGGATGGATGGATGGATGGATGGTTTTAAGTGGATTTTGCAAGAATGTTCAAAAGCAACACTTAAATTCACTATCCAGGCCCAATCGATCCCAGCACAATACGCAACATATGATCCGAGTGAAACTTTTTAATAACACGATACTCTGTTTACATGAAATGAATTACTTGCATGAGCGCCAGCAGACTCTTTCTTAGTTAACTGAACTCTCGTTTATGATCCTCTATTGATTCACTCAGTGTCCCAATTTATCTTGCTGTCTAAATATAGCTTCCAAAAGCACTTTCAGATGTCATTTGTGCCAAGCGCCTTTAGGAAATGAAATAAGTCAAATCAGTTTGCCTACAGCAGCTCCTCAGTATGCACTCCTCCCGTTCCTTCTCTCCACTTTATTCTCATTCAAACAGCAGCGTCCACGTCTCCTTTCAAACACGCGGCCCTCTATTGTGTGTATTAGTATTCCTGAGTTCAAACGTTGGCGTTATAAGAACTAATATAAAAAAGTGCTTGTCAGAAGATGTGCCCTTCAATCCTTCATTGGATATGCACAAAATCCAAGAGGAAAGTAATTAAAATCAGCATCTAGGGACGAAGCAGCTGCTGAGGGAGAGAAAGAAGAGGGAAAAGAGGAAGAAAGAGCACTTCAAATGGCTTAGGCCCCCCAGTTACAGCGCTATTACTCATCTGAGCTCATGTGGGCTGAGAGCGGCCCGTCCTTGACACGCGAGCGTGGATCACCCATTCACTCGGCCTCGCGCTGAAGGCTGACGGGCTCTCGGTGTGCCACTGACTCAGATCAGCAGCGGCCCCAACACCCATGACAGTTTGACACGGAGCGTGTGTGAATGGATCTCAGTAAATAAGGGCTTCAGCTAGATGTGCAGAACTGCTAGTCAGTGGGCGTCACATAGGAAGTCTTCAAAAAGCGCTAGATGGAGTGCAGTGGAACAGAAAAGGATGTAGCACTCTTGAGATACATTTTAAAACAATATTTTCAACTTGATGTGCTCAAGGTTATGTCTAGAACACTCTCAAAAACAAAGATGCTTCACGATGCCATAGAAGAACCTTTTTTGTCTAAATGGTTCCATAAAGAACCTTTAACATCTGAAGAGTTGAAAGCTTCTTTGTGGCAAAAGAAGGTTCTTCAGATTATTAAAAGGTAAGAAAGAGATGGTTCTTTAATTAACCTTTGACTGAATGCTTCTTTGTGGAACCAAAAATGGTTCTTCTATGGCATCGCTGTGAAGAACCTTTTAAGCACCTTTATTTTTAAGAGTGAGGGCATGTGACACAGTTTGGTCATCATCATATACCTGTATTACACATGCACAGCTTGATTTTTCTAACTGCCTGTACTCTGTGCGTAGCTTTTTTGCATTAATTAGTTTGTCCACAAGGTGGCAACACTGGCCCGACTCGTTAATTCGCTGTCAAAAAAAAAAAAAAAAAAAAAAAACACAAGAAACTGAACAATGACAACAAACAACTGGATACGCAACAACAGACGCCCACGTTGACAAGCACTTGTGCAGTTCAGAGATACACACAACTCTAGTTTAAACACCAACAAAGAAATTTTTTTAGTTCATAACCTCTGCAGAGAATTACTGAATACACTGAAAAAATTTTTTATTTCTAGTGATTCTAGTCTATTTCAAAAGAGCAGCATTTATTTCAAACATAAATCTTCTGTAACATTAAAAATGTCTTTACTGACACTTTTGATAAATTTAATGCATCCTTGCTGAATAAAAGAATGTGACACTGAAGGCTGCTAAAACAAGAATAAATGACATTTTAAATATATGCAGTTATATAACATTTCACAACACTAATAATAATATTATTATTAACATAATTTATAATAAATGATGAAACCTTGTAATTTAACCTTATAATTTAACAGATTATTCTGTTTCAGTCATACTAAAGTAATTCAGGTGCATAGAAAATACTCACTTTATAAACCTGCTTATGTTCTTCTAGTGTTTTTCAAAGTAAAAGTTAAAAATGTCCATGTATCTACAATTTGAATTAGCACTATAGAGTTAAAAAAAAATCTTGCACATATTTTTCCACACAATGGATAAGTTCATATATAGCTTCTCCATCAGCCATTATCATGTCGTCCCGAGACGCTCATATTTAACCTTGAGTGAATGAATAGCACTCTTCCCAGAGTCTCTCAGGATTGAAACTCTACATCACACACAGGCAAACTGCCAGAGATACACTCGGCCTTTGAATCAAACTCTCTCGGAGTCTAATAAATTCAGGCTGGGGTTGAGGTCAGGTGTGCCTCCCCTTGTCTGTGAAACACAGCAGACCGGCCTTGTTCGGTAACGTGAATCGCAGGAACTGAAGAATAAGAGACAGACTTGGTTTCCACACAGATGCATAAGTGACCCCTCATCTTGAATGGCTTTCATCCAGGCCAAAGAAAGGGCAAATATCCATCCAGATGGGTCATTAAGTAGTCATATGAGAGAACAGCTATGGACATGTCGGGTTATAGTCTATAGAAAATGACAATAAGCCATTTGGTATTTGGATAACGTCACACCTGGAGTGGCCCAGAGCAGTGGTTTCCATCTGAAGAAGGTCAACGGGGTGAAAACAGACAGAGACGCAGAAGATAGTGTCCGTCTTCAGATCTGACCTCTATTACCGAGAGGGAGACGAGAGAGTCTGATCATGTGGAGGCACCGAAAATGACCATAATCATCAAAAACACCAAGTGCTACAGGAGATTTCATGAACGTCTCTTCACTGCCTCTCGACTGTCCCCTGACCGTCAACGACCGTAATAGAGAGCCAGAAAACCAGGGTGGTAGAGCTGGAGAGAAACTGCGCAGACAAATTAAGCAGTGATGGAGGAAAAGGTCAGGGAGAGAAAGCAGAAAAACGCCCAATCGAACAGGATTAGGTTTATATGGCGAACCGAGGGAATGGAATAATTACCAGATCTTCTCCGTGATTCTAATCAGTCATATCAGTAATTATCCACTCACTTTTCACATATTGCACACTCCTGTGCTGGTGAAGATTACTGTTAGATTATGAAATGTCCTGAAAATAAGGTAACAGTATTCCTAAACATCAACGTTTCTCATGTTCTCCAAGTGTCTTGCGTAGATACTGGTCAATGAGAGGACAACAGAGAAAAAGAGGATTATTATGGAAAATGCTGCTGCTGGTATGACATATTTTTTTCTGTATTTCATTCTATCAGATTAAAAAACCTTGAACCTGGCACAGATCATTTAAAAGAAAAAAATGGTTGAAATTATTTTTATATTGTTCTTTGTAATGCATTCATCATCCATGTAAAATTTCATGTTCCTTTTTTCTTTTATATGGAAAATATTACTTTTAGGAAAATTTTAAACAGAATCAGAGTGAAGAAAATGGATTTAAAATAAAGGTAAAAACGACACATTTATTATGACTTTTAAATTTTTATTTTATTTATATATTCATTTATTTTCCTTTTGACAAAAAATTCTCAATATGTATGCCTTTTTTTTTTTTTTTTTTTTTTGAAAAGCGTTGAATTTTATTAAATTTTTTCTGCCACTGTTGACAAATATATTCAAAATGCTTAATATAATAATGCTTACTAAAACATATATTCAGAAGTTCAGGGTCAGTAAGATTTAATTCTACTTAATATATATATATATATATATCCTTATGAACTTTCTATTCATTCTGCTTAAGAATTCTGAAAAAAATAAAAACATAAAAAATATGAAGTAGCACAACTGCTTTCAACATTGATAATAATCAGAAATGTTGTCTTGAGCAACAAAATCATCATATTAGAATGATTTCTGAAGATCATGTGACACTGAAGACTGGAGCAATGATGCTGAAAATTCAGGAATAATTAACATTTTAAAATATATTAAAATAGGAATCTGTCATTTTGAATTAATAATAATATTTCACAATATCCCATGCAAATAAGTCTAAAGACAAACAAGCGGAGCAAAGGCTGCAGTGTTGCTTTCCTCTTCCCAGTTATGGCAGATTGAGAGATGCTGGCTGATATGTTTACCTGCACCATTCCCCCTGGAGGCCTATGAGCCACACACACACACACACACGCACACACACACCCCATCACAAAGAGGCAGGTCTGGTTGTCTGGGCCGAGAGATGGCCTCAAGGGAAACCCCTGTCATTACCTGACATCTGCAGCCAGAAGCTCCACTGGGAGAGAATATATGAGGAAGAGAAAGAGCAAGAGAGAGCACTTTCCACAGGCCACGTATCTGTCCCTCACATTATATTCATAAATGCTTCTGCCTGTTTGACTTTCACAGAATCTAGACAAAAATGCATGTTTGTTTGATGTTCTTTCTAAAGTAGTGCCCTTTACTTCATTAGTATATACCACATATTTTCCTATATTGTAAATTGAGACTATATTCATAATTGTGATATAAAAGTACTCAACTATTGCAATGATTTAGCTATTAAGATTTATAAAGAGTGAGTCATTAGACCAGTTTCTCATTTATTGATTTTTTTTTTTTTTTTTTTTTTTTTTTGTGACAATTTGAGGCAAGTTCTAGAATATTCATTTCTGTGAATCACTTCAAACTTTTTCAATGAATCAGTTCAAAATCTGATTCCATTCAATTTCACTAATGCCTTATATTTCCTTTTTGGCCTTCTAATTTCTTATTTTACTTTCTTATTTACCTGACACTTTTCTTCTTATTTAAAACATACTTCAATTATTTGTTTGTGTCAACAGTGAGCGAGTGACAATTTAGAAGTGAATCTTTTTCTCAACAATATATATTTCAATTCAATATTTAATCATGGTACTGGAACCAAATGTAATTCGCTATCAGTACTTCTTGAAATAAAAATAAAAAATAGTGGTTTTAGATAGCTAGCCCTATATAAAGTTCAGACAGCTTGATTCAACCAATTTCTCTTACTGTGTTACAGTACTGTGTTTTTCTTATTTTTTACTACCACATTTACCACTGTATATGACAATCTAAAACTTTCTTGAGCCAAAGTAAACACTGAAGCAGCTCGAGATGTGTATGTGAAGACTGAGGTTTAGCCAGAAGGAATCAGTTTGTTTTATAGGGGCCACACAGGGACAAAAAAAGTTTCACGAGTGGGAAAGAGTTAGATAATACAAGCAACTGCAAAAACAACACAGCATGGCCTATTTCACTGAAAAAGCATGGAGAATACAATCATATGGGCAAAAAGAAGCAAAAAGTAGTAGAAGAGTTGTTTTCCACAATAAAGTGGGAGACATGTTCCTAAACCACACTTAAAGGAATAGTTTAAGTGGCCATCCAAGATGTAGATGAGTTTGTTTCTGCATCAGATTCGGAGAAATGTAGCATGCCATCACTTGCTCACCAATAGATGCTCTGCAGTGAATGGGTGCCGTCAGTATGAGAGTCCAAACAGCTGATAAAAACATCACAATAATCCACAAGTAATCCACACCACTCCAATCCATCACTTAACATCTGTAGAAGACAAAAGCTGAAACAAATCCAGCATTAAGATGTTTTTAACTAAAACATGAGTCTTTGTTCCATAATAATCCGCTTCTTCCTGTGAAAAAGTCATCTTGTCTGAATCAGGAGTGAAATCTGCACAGATTAAGCACCATTTATAAGTGAAAATGGTCTAAAACAGGATCTATTTGTGAGAAAGTGGCGTAATGCTAAATTTCTAAGAATGTTGTGACGAAGAAACAAACCCATTTACATCTTGAAAGTTTGCACAAGTTTAGCAAATTTCATTTGGGGGTGAATTATTCCTTAAATGCCACTGCATTTAACACAAAATATCAAACCATGTGGCATTTTCAAAGAAATTATGCTAAACAATAAAAACTTCTTTCTGAGCAATTTTTGTAATTTAAGTCGTTCTCTCTTTCTCTCTCTTCATTTAAGAGGTAAGAAAATTACTAAAAGTTTTAACTTAAAACATGCTTGTGCAAAATAAATGTCATTTTGTCTAAAATGGTGTTATCTAAGACAAAGAAATTCATACATTCTTAAGTGTGCCTTAAGTGCAAATATTTTTTGTGGCCATCAACAACACAAGCACTGCTTTCCATAGAAATGTAAGACGCCTTCCTGTTATGACTCTCTGGCTCGATGTGCTTTGAGCTCAGCAGTGGGTCTGTGGCCCTGCAGTGATTATGAACACGACTGTCAGTGCCTCTCGCCTGCCACCAGTGTCATAACAGCCCTGGATGTGCGTGACACAGCACTGCCTCACCACCTCTGACACACTCCTAACGCACTGACTCTCTGTCAGGCTGTCTGTCTGCTTCTGAGGAGCGGTGGCACGGGGCTTTAGTCTCAGGCTTGAAGTGCCATGACACCTCAGTTGCATGGTTTCACTTCAGAACATTCAGTGAACATTCTCAGAATATTCTGTGTCCGGTGAAGTGACAGTGAAGTAAGACTGTTGTACAAAAAAGTAGTGCTGGGCAATGATTAATCACATCCAAAATAAAACTTTGTGTGTACATAATCCGTGTGTGTGTACTGTAGGGCTGTGGCTGTGAAGGAATTTCCCTTGTGGTAATTTTGGGTGGTTAATAGTGTGGGAGGCGGTATTTGGCTCCTTGGGCATGACAACCTATTTTCACAAATATATATATGTGACCCTGGACCACAAAACCAGTCTTAAGTCTCTGGGGTATATTTTTAGCAATAGCCAAAAAAACATTGTATGGGTCAAAATTATAAATTTTTCTTTTATGCCAAAATTATTAGGATATTAATTAAAGATCATGTTCCATGAAGATATTTTGTAAATTTCTACCTGAAAATATATCAAAACTTAATTTTTGATTAGTAATATGCTTTGTTAAGAATTCATTTGGACAACTTCAAAGGTGAATTTCTCAATATTTAGATTTTTTTGCACCCTCAGATTCCAGATTTTCAGATAGTTGTATCTCAACCAAATATTGTCCTCCTAACAAACCATACATCAATGGAAAGCGCATTCATTCGACTTTTAGATGATGTATACTGTAAATCTCAATTTCAAAAAATTGACACCATTCAATTTGAAATTCAATTTGAATTACATATGTGTGTGTGTGTGTGTGTGTGTGTGTGTGTGTGTGTGTGTGTGTGTGTGTGTGTGTGTGTGTGTGTGTGAGTATATGTACAATTTTAAGCAAACTGTTATATGTAAACATATACTGATGTATATATAGATACTGCATTCTTTCATTCATGTTCTTGACATCTGCCAAAACAAACATTTCAGCTAGACAAACCTTCAGTACATGCAATATTGTTTTATTATTTGTCATAAAGATCTTATGAAATCTTCTTTCGAAACTCTTCTTCACAAGCTCTCTGTGTTGAGTGAAAATTAAGTTCAGCTGGTTCTCAGCAGCTTTTTTTCCCAACCGGAGAGTCTTTCATATGCATCTTGTGCCCTCTAGTGCCCATGGAACCTCTTCCTCTCTCTGTGTCCCACCCAGAGCCCACCAATGCTGCACAGTACAGAGGAATAAAAAGAAACAAAGCACCAGCCTGGGATAGCACTGTTGCCAGGTAAACAGGAAGTAGACGCAACACACAATAGCAAGCTGAGGTGAGATCTCCCGCCGAAAGATCACACGCACAGGATGTGCACAATCACGCCTGACAAAATCAAAAGTGGAGAGTGCAAGACGAAAAAGAAAAAAAAAAAGAGAGCACTTTTCAATCTTTAATTATCTGAATTTGTGGCGTGTTGAGAGGGGAGGGACAGACTCGAGGAGGCCCCACTCGTGCAATGGGGAATTCACACAGGGAGCATGACAGCACTGTAATAACCTCAATTATTCAGAATTAGGCCAGTATTGATTTACTGCTGGATCGGCTTACTGAATCTCGCCTCTCAGACGTGGAGAGGGTGGGTGGCTCAGCACTCCGTGTCCCAGGGAGCGAGATCTCCTCGGGCAGGGAGGTGGAGGAGGGCCGGTGGCTCAGTGTGGAGGCTTTGGATCACGGGGTGAAGACGTGTAATTAAACATTCTCCTTATCAAGCATGTGATGGATGAAGCAGTCTGTGTTTGCAGGCCTGAACCTGTCTTTCTCGCCAAATCTCTCTCTCAGACACACACACACACACACACTCAATGACCTTCACAGTGGTGTTGAGTCTGTTTGAAGAGGAAGCAGTGGCATACCTGCTGGAAAAAGCAGGTCAAAGCGGCTTATGGTTGTCAGGTTGGTTGTAGCTGGTGGGACAAGGTAGTATATATCGAGCTAGCCTGACCAAGATGGTCTACTAGGTCATAACAAGGTCCACCAACTAGGTGAACGTGATTTTGCCAAGGTAAAGGGACTTGTAAATCATTTGTATAAACCTATGATGTCCCTTTGGATTTAGTTCTAGTTATTGGTTAGTGTTACAGTAGGTTTGGGGTTTGGGGCAGATGTGTGCAATCCTGCTCCTGGAGGGCCGCCTGCCAGCAGAGTTTAGCTCCAGCCCTAATTAAACACACTTGAATCAGCTAATCAACATCTTCAGGATCACTAGAAACTTACAGGGAGGTGTGGTGAAGCTAAACTTGGTAGTAAAGTGGCTCTGCAGAAGTAGGATTGGACACTCCTGGGTTAAGGTTGAGGTTAGGTCTGTTAGGGCTGTTCTCAGCAGTGTTCATTTTGTTAACTAAAACTATGACGAAAAATGTTTGTTGACAAGCTTTTTTCCGATTACTAAAACAAGACAATGACGAGATGGCAATAAGGTCAATAAACAATAAATTTGACTATATTAATTATTATATTAATTAGCCTATAATTTTTGGTGAAAGTGCAATACCTGAAATGTAAAAATAAATTTCTCAAAAATCAACAATCACCGGGATTATAATTTTAAGATATTAAAAGTTTGCAATAACTAAAACTAGACTAAAATGCTCAGACATTTAGGCCTGGTTTCACAGACAGGGCTTAGACTAAGGCAGTATTAGGCCATAATTAAAGTAATTTTTAAAAACATGCCTTAGAATAAACATTCCTGGTGTGCATCTTGAGACAAAACAAGGGCAGTGACATATTTTAAGATCAATTAGTACAAGTTTCTTTCAGTTGAAACAGCTCAGGCTTACATTTTAGTCTGGGACTACACTTAAGCCTTTTCTGTGAAACCGGGGGTGTGTTGACTAAAACTTGACTGAACAAAAACAGGCAAGGCTGACTAAATATGACAATAACTAAAAAGTACATTTGACACAGGACTAAGACTTGAAAATGGCTGACAAAATTAACACTAGTTCCCAGACCAACAAAAGATCCAGGAACATGCCCTACTTGACACAAGCCTCCCCACCTAGTAGCCCAGCTGAACAACCATCTAGACCTGCTAAGGACCAGTTTGGGCCAGCTATTACCTATATAAATCCAGCTACCACCTTCAATTTTCCCCCAAAAGGGTTCTCACGATCACACCTCCCTTGTGGAAAAAAAACAAACATTTGTGTTTCTCAAAGAGCAAGAGGTTGCCATGCAAGATATGAAAACCCAATGACAATTTAAATGAATCATGTCTGGGTCAAGGGGCGCTTGTTCTGGATATATCTCTGCCCTTCTGTCCTGTCCAGAGCCAAATATCATCTGATACGATGGTAGAAAAACACTCCGGGCCCTGGCCTCATCTCCGACCGATTTAGTATCCTTAGAGTACTTGTTTCCATGAGAACAACAACAAAATGTTTGAGTGTGTGTGTGTGTGTGTGTGTGTGTGTGTGTGTGTGTGTGTGTGTGTGTGTGTGTGTGTGTGTGTGTGTGCGCGCGCACGCACATGTTTTGCAAAAGCAAGCAGTTTGGCTAATCTAATTAGTTTGGAAATGAATCCAAAATGGCACTGAAGGACCCCAATGAGATCAGTGAATGAGCTCATGTTTAAGCCGACACTATCCCTCTGTACACAAGGCTCTGTGACATGACAAAACTTTTCTATTATTGTGCAATTAACACAATATTAAGACTGACATGTTCTCTGTGACTAACTGAACCAGCGAATACAGCAGTATCTAATGGATGCACAAACAAGATCTATTTCCCACCTTTGGCGCCAATGTCATATCAAGGCTGCCGCTGAGGTAAAACTTCAAAACTCCATTTTGCAGAGTGCTTTTTATCTTCCTTATAGCCTTCAAATATATGTCTTAAGTGGAAAGAATACCTGACCCTGGTAAACCTGCCGTGATTCCTCTCATGTCCAGACAGCAGGCCTCACATCGCCTTCTTTGAAGCATCTCCTTGGCTCGACCTTGTGAGAAAAGCTGAGCAGGACTGCTCGGCCCGTGGCGGGGGAAAGGGGGGAGTGTAAGAGCCTGGCATAGTGCAGCTGTCGGCTGTCTGCACAACGCCTCCTAATCAGTGCTAATTGGCACTCCTGATGACAGGCTTGGGTTGGTGCCGGGAACAGGGAGAAAGTATTGCTGTCGGCCCGCCTACAAGTGTGCTGCCCCTGGGCCAAGGTTCAGTCATTTGAATACTAAGTGTCACTGTGCTTAATGTACATCTGCATGTACATCAAAAGTCTTCACACCTCAATTTTAGCTTCAAGAGTTTGGAGAAATGTGCATTTGTTCATATCTCCTGTGATTGTACGTTATGAACCAAGAGACTTGGTGTGACTCTCCCGAGACTAAACCTGGGGAGTTTGATGCAATAAACCTGTTACTGCTTCCTTTCAAAGTAGTCCATTACAACAACATTTAACCTCACAGTATATCAATCTTTCAATAAAGCAGCTAAGACTCTTGGGTTTTTATTGAGGTATTTCTAAAGCCTTTCAAGAGAGGATCCTTGAGATGACATTCCCGTGATATACGAGAAATAACTTCTAGTTGAAGCCTCATAAGTCAAGCATCTAGACCACAAATATACAGTCTAAGACCACAGAACAACAATCAATCTGCTCTCAGTTTCAAAATAGACAAACAAAACCCAGCTTCAGTAACTCAAAAGAAAATTTACAATGATTTATTGCATGTGCGAATTATAAATTAACTTTTTAGGGGGTTGGGGGTGTTTAAATGTTGTTGTAACATCCCTCATGCAGAATTAAATGTAGAAAAATGGGACACATAAAGGGACAGATAAAACTGCTACCACACTACCTACCAAACTCTACAAAAAATCTACAAATCAAACACTTAACATACGAGGTTGATATAGAATAGTCATTATATATGTAATATAAAAAGTTCAAACAGTTCAAACTATTTCTATGGTTTCTTTCCATATATGTATGAGCTATTAATAAACATCATAGCTAATATACTTCCCTCACTATGAATGACTGCAGAAAAAAGTTGGATTATTGCATCACACCAGCATTCTTTAAAGGTGTCCACGTTTCAAAAACATCAACAGCAGTCACACATCTCTCAGCTCGCTCTGACACCAAGGACAGTCGAGCATCCTCACGCTTTCAACTCCATTAAAGCCTGGAGAGACATTCAGATGTCTGAACTGCCTAACAATGTACCACAGGTGCCAAAATGAGCTCTTCATCCAAGCCCCGAGAGTTGGGGAACTTCGCACAAAGCCTTCGCGAGTTAATTGTGCGAATGTTGCATCTGTAATGAGCTTCTCTGCTGAAATCTCATAGTTCATCTCTTATGCAATCAAACACAGTTGGTGTGGAATCAAATTGTGGAGATGCACAAAAAAAAAAACAATCAAAAGATAAAGGCAGAGGGAATAATGGAGTTCCACAGCCCATGACGAGCGAGATAAAGGAAGAATGCCTGGTGCTCGCACCACGGGCCCACAATACCATCGGAGACCGAGACGTGGGCACCGCTGGCCCGCACAATTGCAACTCCTCCATGCAGAACACAGTATTCCTTTCCACAAATGATCCATGTTGAGGGAGCCAAAATGTCAGCTCTGTGGCAGGTGGACGCTGATCTGCTTTGCAACACACCTTGGCAGCAAAGCTAGGCAGCAGAGACGGAGAGGTGCAACACAAAGAGGATAATCTCCTCCTTCAGATGGCATGTAAGCCGAACGCTTATGAAACATAATCGGCGGATTTTCGACTGAACTCAAACAGTTGCCGTTTCTAAGGAAAATGGACGCTTTTTGAAAGAAAAGGGAAGCGAGTTCGTTTACAAGAGCACTGCACAACTGTTGCCTCAAAAACACAGTGTAAAACCGGGTCAGAGGTGAGTTTCAGTGCAATGCCCCATAATCGGTTCCACCTTACAGCCCAATTTCAAGGGGCACAGTGAAGATAGCTGATGATTAAAGATGCGGCTGTGAATCTTTGCCCTGCTGTTTTATAGTAATTGTACGGTCAAGTATCCATTCGAGTGGCTGGCTGAAACCAGAAGTAGCCAGAGGGGCAGAAATGGTCTTTGAAGATGTGGCTCATAAGAAAAGCTGACAGCCTTCAAGTGCTGCTCTTTGAAGGTAGAATGATGACTGACACATGATCCAAAAGACCTTCTAAGAGCCGACACATTCGCTGAGCCTCCAAGATCCTTAGCGCTCCCATCTGACAGTGAGGCAGTCCAGAACCCTGTTTTTTCGGAGGGAAACCAGGACTTCCGTTAAAACACAGACTCTGACACTCTAATTCCCTCATTTTCTCAAAAATCCTTTAAGATCAAACACCTTTCACTCTCCTCCAAACTGCAAACACCTTGTTAAACAGCACTGGAGGGTTTGTCTGGTGCAAATAACTTCAGACTTGTACACTGTACGCTATCATTGATTTGTTATATAATTCTGTTATAGAGATTACAGAAGTAATCTTTCAGAGAATGAGCACATTCATTATTCATGGGTCGCTTAGTAAACTACTATGACCAACTTGAATTGGTCAACTGGAGAAAAATTAAGACCAGTTTTACTAACAGCTTGCACCAGCGCAAACCGTCTTTTGGTGTTAAAATAGTTCTGTCAGGATTTACTAAAGGTATTTGTTTGGGAAATTTAATTTTATAATTAATGTATTCAATACTATATAGAACCAGTGTTGGGGAGTGTTTATTTTAGTTGTTTTGTTACTTTTTATGGAAAGTAATGCATTACGTTACTTTTGCGTTACTTTTTAAATATGAGCAGGGCTTGATTGTTTTTTAATATAAGAAGTTCTATTTATAGCAAATGTAAAAGCCCTTTCACACCAAGAAGTGTAATGAATAAACCTCAGGCTGAAGGAAAAGTAAATTCACGTCTGTACAGTAGCACACAGGAGAAGAAGTTTCAACACTCTTCAGCAATTAAAAAAAACAAAAAAAAACAATGAAGCACAATTGTTAGTTTATCTAAAGTCATTTTTGCTCATTAGTATGGTTGAACTGGATCATCAAAGGACAGCAGCAAAGACACTGGTTAATAAAATGGGATTAGATACATTTGTGTTATTTAACATTTAATTATTGCAGGTTTGTGTCATATTCTAAGTTTGCATTTCACTGTTTTAATTAATTTTGATGAATACTAACTCTAAATTTTTTGTGTGTAGGATGAATTAATGCACATTCACATTTAGTCTAGAACTACATCATGTTCACACAGTGCACACAACGCCTCTGTACTCTGATTTCTCTCAGAATGGGGACAGGAGACTTGTCAGTCAATAAATGGAAAAACACAAAGAAACTGGCGTTACTTTTTGAAAAAGTAACTCAGATATTTCCTTGTAAATTAAAAAGTAATGCGTTACTTTACTAGTTACTTGAAAAAAGTAATCTGATTACTTAACTCGAGTTACTTGTAATGCATTACCCCCAACACTGCTAAAGACACACAGTGAAGAATTAGCACTGAAAAGGCGTGGACACAGTTATTTTTGCACCTGACCTTACTGAATATGATTTTTTAGCAGTTTTCCTTTCAGATGAAAATTTATGGGAGTATTAAAATGAATCATTCAATGCGTTTTACTAACATTTTCGCTCGTCAAATAACTGGTATTTGTGCCATTATTTAACACCCAAAAAAGCATGTCTAAAAGCAGGCGGTAATTTGCGCTGCTCTTGGTAGACTACGTTGGTCATTCTGGAAATGACATGTTGGCATCTGTGTTCTTTCATTTGCGCGTTGTCAGTAAATCACCCACAGAATTTTCCAATCCCATCTGCGCTTTTATAGAATTGCACTAACGCTAATTTGCCCTGTTTAGCAAATCTGTCCCTTGGTCTGCACTCTAACCCAAGAATTCAGATACTGAAACTTTTCCAAAATTTTACTATTTCCTGTTTATAGACACAATTTAGTCAAGTGGTTCAGTCGGATCTCTAGAACTCATCCTGTAGAGCAGGGATTTTCACAATCGTTGATACCAAGCACCCCTAACTGTGTTAGTGTGCTTTAAGCAGGGATGCACAGGATAAACAATGTTCTCCTCAAAGTTTCAGACTCTCTGTCTGTGTATTGTCTGAACTGTCCACTCTTTTCCAGATACTGCTAAATCTCCTTTCCATAAGGAATCCGGAGAACACAAGAACCACTGTTTTCATTCATCGGTGAAACACTCAGAGAAACTTGTGAGTTACATGGCTGCCATTACTTTGTGATTTATGAATGGAATGTTATGAAATAATTGTGAGACTGGGGTCTGCATTAGAGGAAGGTGAACAGGGGCAAAACCTCCACCCCCACCCCACTGGAGGATTGGGCTTAGAGTCACCTGATGGACAATGTAGGACGGGTCAACCTAAATAGGCTTTGACAGCTCCTGGGTTTTTTATGGAAAACATAAAGCAAGCTAACTGTCCTGGTCTACAGTTTGTCCCCATTAGCAGTCTCTCAAACCAATTAACACCTAAGGAGCCATTCAGGCTCAATTCCAGATATATGCTAACAATTACACACGGCCACACTGGACAGGAAGAACCATAAGAATGTGAATTATGAGGTTTCCTTAAGCAACTAAAAGCTATCTTTGAGCCATTTGGTCCAAAGGCTTCCTGATTCCTTATTCTAAGTGGATTCTTACTGGAAATCCATAAATAAACAAAGAAAACCAGACCATAGATGACTACCATGGCCAGATGTAGAGACATTTATAGAATTTTAAAGTGGGCTGTTTACATGGTGGCGGTCGTTAGGTGATTAGTGTTTGTTTTTTTCGGTTATGGGACCTATGGGATAAGTGTGGCATGGGGTTGTTATGATCCATCGCCACGCCTCCACCAGATTGTCGCCCCATGTGGTTGGCGCCAGTGGTTTGGCTTTGAGCGTTAAACTGGCATTCCCAGCATCGCCCTCTTCAGTGCAAAAAGGTGTGCGCGGCATTCGCCGTTCATTAAAACTATCTGTAAAGCAGACCGCCGCTGACTTCAGTCTGACCGCTGACACAGATCAAAACAATATTTGCGCATAACAAAAGCGACAAGGCACTCCGCAACGCAATGGGACGCCAGTACCGACACGCTTCAGAAGTATGCTACCTTTAGACACTTAAACACATGCTATAAGTGTAAAAAGAATGTTTTTTGTTAACAAACAACTACAAATACTCACATACTTGAGGTGCGTTTTCCTTAGCACACAACGTACAGTACGGTTGTATACATGGCTGTAAATGTCACAAATTTGTGCAAGTATTTATATATTTTGCATTAGATGCAAGATATAAACTTTTTTTCTTGCAATTGTGAGTTTGTGTCTCACGGTTTGGACTTTTCTTCTCAAGTTCATATCTCACAATTCTGTGTTTATCCACCTTTTTCCTCAACGCGGAAGTGAGCCTATGGGTGAGACTTCCGTTTCATTAGCCGCTATGGGTAAATAACGAGGAGAATAACAACATGCAGTAAACGGTAAAACTGTTTGCAGTACAAACCAGTATGTTCTTAATTAAGATAACAGATTAAAATAATATGACAGGACACGTCAATTGTCAATATCAAGCAGCAAAACAAACTGTTTTGTACAGCTAAAAATAGCTGGACGCAAATGAGACCAGAAGCTAGACTCATAGAATTTACAAATGGCGGCGCCCAGTTTTACGTCAGGAAAAAGGTTGATATCTTGCGATTTTTCATAGAATTCCAAAAGTCAGAATTGTAAAATATAAAATCAGAATTGCATGAAAAGTTCAAATTATCAAATAGAAATGAAACGACTTAGTTTTATGTTGTAATAAATATTTTAAGATTTTACTGATTTTTATTTGTATTTTTTTTTTTATACCATGGTGGGAAAAAAAAAGCTTCCATAGAAGTATGTGTTACTGTTGGTTGTAGGTATACTGACAGACTTTTTTATTTATTTAAAGGCAGATATAGCTTGTTCAGTAAACCACAGTAAATTAAATAAATAAATAAACACAAGTTTAAAATGATCAAATTATATATAATTATATATATATATAATTATTTACAAATTATAATCAATAATGTCAAGAATGGCACAGCTGATGCTAAACATACTGTAATATTACAATTTGTAAATGCGCAAAATGACACGAATGCATAATTTACATGAAATCCAGAAAGTTAAAGTCACTTAATACATAAAATGTTTGAATATATATTTTTTTTTTCTCCATGACAAAATTACAGTCTATATTTAAAACATATTTTGTCAAAAAAAAAAAAAAAAAAAAAAAAAAAACATATATATATATATATATATATATATATATATATATATATATATATATATATATATATATATATAAATATCTTTGAAATATAGACATAATTTTGTCAAGGTGAAAAATCTTTTAAATATGGCAAGGAACTGCGAGAATACACGTCTGGTTAAATTAGACCATGACTGGCATTCAAGCCCTTCATTACCAACAGGATAAACAAAAATCTATGGAGGCTGGTCTGCAAGAGCACTACTCATAGATCAAGTGGAAAAGTGACAGTCGGCTTAGTGTTCAAAACACAGGGCCAGCACCTCGGTCGTCTCTTAGGAGGCCTAAATTATTCACGTCAAGCTAGGGATGAAGTTAAAGTACACAACTTTAAGTACATAATGCAGTCAGGAGGACTATCGATTGACTAATTAATTGATTTATGCAGAAAGTAATCGACTACCAAATGATCCATTTGGGTAGCTCATTAGCTACAATGCATTATTCATACCTGAACTTATTCAAAGAAGGCCGTCATTGTGTTTCCAAGCACTGGGGAAATCTGCTACGTGTGTTAGCATGTTTATGTAACGGAACGGTGGTTTAGGCCTTGGCTTTGAAACCTTTCCTTTCATAGGGAGTTTTCTTTGATTCAAACAATCCAGCAGATTGCTTACGTGTTTTCTTCATCTGTGAATACCCACCTGTACAAGTTGTTGAAAATAAAGCATTCTTAGTATTCCTGCCCTCATACCCAATGCAAACTAACTCTGTTTGTCTATTCTTTCAGGCCCAGGGGAAGGCTGATGTTCTGTGTGCCCTTGTCTTTCAAATCAGACTGCTGTTTGTTCTTTTCAAATACAAAGAGGCTATTTATGCAACAGCGTCCCAGGAGATAATGCTGGTTAAATAACAAAAATCTGTCCAAGAAAGGGCCCTTTTTTGCGTGGGAACATAAAGTCTGGCCTGCAAGTTAACAGCAAAGTCACAGTGATATGTGTGATGAATACACCCACACGCTGACACACTGCTCTCTCATGGCCGCTGGCCTGGAGCTGCAACACAGCTGGCACCTTGGACTTAACGACAGAGTCTCGAAACAATCCATCGACTGATGTTCAATGAAAAAAAAAAAAAAAAAAAAACTTGGCACTTTCTTTGGCCTTGTTTCTTTTACGGTAAGCTCAACGATTGTAATGGAAACCATGGAAAACAAGTGTGTGACAATGTTTTTTGGAGTGTTTTACAAACATATAGTTATTTAATTACTTTAATTACAGTTAGAAATTACAAAAATATAATCAATGTGTTAAATATTTATCATATATCAAATTAGAATATTAAGGTAATATAATAATATAATACATCCAACAAAACCTGCCAAGAACATGTCTGGGTCATAAGAAATAAGAAATTACTTTTACCTCAAAATAAAATTAAGATCTGCGTATTTGTTGTGAGAGATTTATTGCATTGTGACTATTTTCATGAAACCTTTTCATCTCAAACATTAATGCAATGCATATGGGTTTTTGTTAGTTATTTCACATATTACTATTATGTATAAATAATTTACTTTTTAAAGTTTTAACAATATTTAAAATAAATTTGCATTATTTTGGAATGAGGTTTAAACACCTTTAAATAAAACTAATAATGATTTAAATAAGTAATAATAATTATCATTACACATAGTAAAACAGCATTTAAAAACATTTAAACTACTGATTGATTTATAATAATAATAATAATAATAATAATGCATATTACTTTTATGTATAAATAACTTAATTTAAAATATAAAAAATTTATAGCATAACTTCAGGGGATTTTAATCATATAGTACTGTAAGTTGTCATGCTGTGAAAGGAATATTTGACATGAAGCTCCCAAAATTTTCCGGCAATAATGAACTTGTAAAGTCTAATTATTTTATATTTTTATATCTAATACTGATACTTTTTACATGCTTTTTTTTTATTATATAGCTGAAATGTGCAGATTTTATTAAATCTCTAATAGATTGATTATTCTTCAAATCCACACTGTTATGAAGAAGAAAAACTGATGCAGACTGAAAGAAAAAAGGGTTAAACTACTGCAAAACCGTACTGTATGTAAACCATTAGCTCTGAGTTATTATCCATTTCTGTTCAGTGTTAGCGCTTTACGATAACACATGGTACATCTACTCAAAATTATGCCATTTAGCAGGAACAGACAGATGGTGAAGGCCGAGAAGGGAATGAATTCTGTCCTCATAATGCATAAGCTTTAAAAGGATCGCTGGTTAAGTGCAGCGTGGAATCTGTGGATGTTTAAATAAATGATGGCCGGGAGCATGTTTTAGTCGAATCAGGGTCAGGACGGTCAGTTCACACTGCAACTACAGCTTTCATTAGACCTGGACTGA